>NW_004955518.1:2829738-2856201 GCF_000276665.1 Chinchilla lanigera | reverse complement strand
TTTTATACAATGGAGTACTACTCTGTCATAAAGGATAAGCTCGAGACATTTAAGCTACATATATGCACTTAAGACCACACTCCTAAGTGAAATAAATTGGACACATGTGTTCAAATATCTCATGGTTTCTCTGGTGTGAGAAACCAAAAGTGTAAATAAGGATCAACATTTATAATAGATACTGGGAAGTGGGAAGAAAATGTTCAAATGAGAAAGGAAACAGGAAAGAAGAGAGGAAAAGGAAAGAAGGGACAAAAGAAAGGATAGAAGGAAAAATGGAAACAAAGCTTTTGTAAATAAAGAGGGCAAGAGGGGTTGAAGGAAGGGGAGGGAAATGGGAAGAAAAAAAGCAAGATTTATCATGTACAGGCTCCATATGATGAATGTGATCATTATGTACATCTAAAATGTGCCAATAAAATAAAAAGTAAAAAGCAAAACACTGACACATGTTCATTCCTCTCCACTCTTCATAGCATAAAATTCAATGGTCAGCACATCAGAGGACCACATGACTGAGGGATCGCATGTCTCAGCTTAATGCTTCCATGAGCAAGGTATGGGTGTTTGAAGGGATCGCAGAGGTCATTTAGGGCAGCCTTCATCCGGTATGTGCGCTGGTGAGCTCTGTGTCCCCGTGAGTGTACGCCCCACAGGTAGGATGTATGTTGGCTTAGCTCGGGTTCTCAGCCGTTACGTGGTCAGGTCTTTGTTCAGTTACCACCAGCATTTGATAGATACTTTCTGATGTTGATGGCAGCCATGAGGGTGGAAATCCTTAGCTGCGAAGGCCATTTCTCTGCCATCCCCTTGATAACAATAGTAATATCTAACGTTTAGTAGATGTCCACTGCTGTCAAGGCATTTTGCTGGGCAATAGAGGGACAAAAAATAGAGCACAGCAAATGAACTATACTTGTTGTTAAGGAAAGGAAATAGACCTGTCAGACAATCGCAGCCCAGTGAGGGACACGCGGAGCGGGAGGTGCAGAAAGCGCTGGGCAAGCTGGGAAAGGGAGGGGTGGGAGGCGTGGGCGGTAACAGAGAGAGCAGAGAACTTACCTGAGGAGTTTTCCTGGTGAACAAACCCGGAAACAGTTCAGGAAGTGGGGATGGAATGTGCTACACTGGAATAATCGTTTCGAGCCACAGAGCCTGTTAGAAAGGCAGTGGTGCGGGTAGTGGAGAGAGGAGATGAGCTGAGGAAAGAAGCAGGAGTCAGACCACCAAGGGCCTTTCTTGTCATGCAAAGGAATTGATTTTTGTTATGTTGCCATTGAGGATCTTTGGGGAGTTTTATGCAACGGAATGATGGCATCTTAGAAAGACCGAGCTGGTCTCCTTAGGACTGAGGTTTAAGGAGGAGGAAGACTGGTAAGGGTGGGCTTCTAGTGTTTGAGGAGAGGACCGATAAGGGCCTGGAGTAGGAAGGCGGAGGCTGTAGGACAAGATGTCTATGGTGATATGGGCCAGAGGGGCAGACCTGGAGTAGCACCTCACGTTTTGTGCCTTGGGCTCCGAGTGAATGGCAGTGATGTGTGGAGGACGTGGAGCTATGGTCATCCCGCTGAAGACAGCTAAGTCTTCATTTTGTCTTGTGCTTTTGGAGCCCCTTGGGAGGGACGGCTAGTTAAAGCTATCGAGGTGATCCTGACAGTCCCTGGAAAGAGGAAAGGGAGATTGTCCCCAGGGCACAGAGGAGACAAGAGAAGAAGGCAGAGAGTGGAGGAACAGGAGAAAATCATTCGGAGGAACGTGAGACTTTTGAGAAAGTGGCCCAGAGGTTAGTTGCCACAGAAGGGAGCAGGATGTGTTTTGTTTTGTTTTTTTCCGGTACGGAAATCGAACTTGGGACCTCTCGCTTGCCAGGCAGGCGCTGTGCCACTGAGCTAAATCCCCAGCCCTAGGATGTGTTTGAAAAAGGCCATTTATTGCTGGCCATTTATTGCTGGGAGCATGTTTGTAATCCCAGCACTCAAGAGGCTGAGGCAGGAGGACCATGAATTTGAGGCCAGCCTGGGCTGCATAATGAGTTCAAGGCCAGCCTGGGCTAGATAGTGAGTCTGAGGTTAGTCTGGACTACATAGCAAGACTGTGTCTCAAGAAACTTAAAAGCATTTTTAAAAGGTCATCATTTTAGCCACTATGAGGGCCCCCAGGAGAATAACTGCAGCAGAATCAGAAAGCAGAACTGACTTTCTTTCTTTCTTTCTTTCTTTCTTTCTTTCTTTCTTTCTTTCTTTCTTTCTTTCTTTCTTTCTTTCTTTCTCACGCTAGGGATTAAATCCAGGCCCTTACCCAGGCTAGGCAAGTGCTGTACCACTGAGCCACATCCCCAACTTCATGAGGCCTGTTTCTAAGAGCCTTGTTGGGAAGGAGAGAGGATGATGAGTAGAACTGCATGGTCTTTAAAAGCGTACAGTAGGTCTTGGGGGTGGCCCAGTGGCAGGGCGCCTACCTATCCTGCCTGAAGACCTGGGCTCCACCCCAGAGAGGGGTGGGACAGGAGAGTGGGACTGAGTTGTACCTGTTTTCATGCTGAAAGGAAGACGCTACACAGAGGAAGGGTGGCGGGATTGTAATGCACACAGGAAAGAAGGACAGAGGAGAAACAGAAGGATCTGATTTTGCAGTCCCGCTGTGTCTCCTTCAAATGGCAAAAAGGCTCATTCATATCTCACCCCCTGGAAGTATAAGCCAGAGAGTATAGCACAGTTTTGGAAAGAATCTGTTGGATAAGTGAACCTTTTTTTAAGGATCTACCCCAGCATTAAACCTGGAGGGACAAATAACGCATCAGCTGTGACATAGATACAGTAGGGTCAGTAGAGTGCCCAGCATAGAAAAGTGATTAGCGTGTGTTTGCTGAATGAAAGACTGATTTTTAAAGTGTGGCAAGGGGGCAGGGCTGAAAGATTTAGAGGATCCTTTAAAATTGGTCTAACAGAGGAAGTCCCATGAAAAGGTTTTCTTCCTAACATTTTAAGGTATCAGCACCCCGACATTACTTAAATGTCTGTAAAACACTCTCTTAACAATTGACATCACTTGAGCATATTAACTAGGGCTAACTGTCCTTCTAGCAGCCAGAGCCTACCAAACTCTAGATGGTAACAGCCCAGCTGGTTTAAATGGGTTTCCATGGTAACACTCATGCTCTGGTTTCCATGGTTACATCTCCCAGTCCCCCACAGGAGTTAGACATGTATTTGAAATTTTAAAAGATTTATTTCTTTTCTCTCCTGCCTACACAGAAATCTAGGGTTCAAAGGTCTGGGAAAGTTTCAATGACCCCTGGGGAGGTAAAGAGGGAAATGGTAATAAAATCTGTGACAGATGTAGTCTATCCTGGAATGAGGGAGGGGCTCATTCAGTGGGCAGCTATTGTCACAGTGGGCTGAAGATTCGATATAATGGGCCTGAGTGTTTTGCTGTCTTAGAAGAGAAGGGTACTTGGACGAGGAAATCGTATGCTATTGTCTGGATGTGCGGCTCCTTTGGGCAGGGATGGGATGCTGTCCAGAGGTGGAGGCGGAATTCTACGTCCCTCTAAAGTGACCGTTCGCCTCTCTACACCATGCTGTAAGCTGCTGGCGTTTATTTCTCCTGCAGTCCTCATTTCAAACCACCTTATCTTGCTGCCTCAGCCAGGCCTCTGTTACAAGGAACCAGCCCAGGACAAATCCCTTGGATCTGACTTTTCTTGGCAGAGGGAACCCACGTGTGATTCTAGCGCCACCTTGTGACATCTCTAACATTTTCTGCTCTACCTCACTTTCTGGAAAAGAAGTGCTGTTTTTTTATTGCTGGCACAAAGGAAGAAAATAAGTAGTCTTTCTCCATATATTATTTATCCATCTCTTTCTCCCTACCACAAACTCCACTGAGCTGCTGTTATATTTCAGCTATGACCTAGAAGTAATATTAGTGAAAAGAAAGGATACTGCCTTCCAAGAATTCACACTCCGGGGCTAGGGAGAAGAGGGGGAGAACAAGTTAACAGCTCCTGATAGTCCCAAGAGCCTAGGAGAGAATGACAGTGGGGACCTGTAGGCCAGGGAAGCTTTGTGAGTCTGTAATCTGAGACAGACTTTCTTTCTTTTTGTCCTTTTGAGTCAGGGTCTCCTTATGCAGTTCAAGTTAGCCTCGAACTCACTTTGTAGCCTAGGATAGCCTCAAACTAGCAGCAATCCTCCTGCCTCAGCCTTCTGAGTGCTGGGATTACAGGTGTGCACCACCCTGCCTGGCTGGGGAACTTTCTTGAGATGAATGGTCTAAGATTCTGTTCCTTAAGATTGAAAGATGAAATAGCAACACAATTTTATCATCAAGACATTATCATCAACATAAAGCAGAGGTTAAAATGTGGTACAGCTCTCTTTACCTGGGAGCACGTGCTTGGTGGCTTCAGAACAAACAGGCTGTCAGAATCAGTACAAATATGTAGCACTGGTGGAAAATTCAGGAAGCTTTCAATAGGGACTAAATACGATGTAATAACCTTGGCTGACATTCATGGAGAGCCAGTGCAGAGATGGAGGCAGCTCCTCGGAGGAACAGGGTCTTTATTGAGCAGGAGGGCAGAGGGAGAGGGAGGGGGTGGCACAGACAGAGGCTGCTCTGGCAGGGAGGGAGAGACTGTCCCCAGCATGGAGAGCTTGGGGAGCTGTCACGCCCTTGAACCCGAGTGCCACAGAGTCATTGAGAGATTTTTAAGAAGAGGAGTAACATAATCAAATTTGCATGTTACAAAGGTCCTTTTCTTGGGCTTGTGTTCATAATCAAGTTCAAGAATGACTCCTGAGCTCTGTTCCTGGGTGATCCTGTTGTGGGTGATTCCCATTCCCAGGAAGAGGGAATAACGGGGGGAGCACAGCAGCCACACTGACTGGGTTCTCGTTTTCTCCTAGAGATAGTCTTTGCTTCTATAAGCATATTTTGATTTAAAGCAAATGTTGAATTCTCTTTTGAACATCCTAGTGGAGATTTGGATGTGGAAAAAGATTTGGAGGCAGAAAAAGATGACTGCCCAGAGATTTAGCTAGAAGGATCATGGGGCATTTGTAGAAAAAGCAACCACATGAGATGGAACAGGGTGAGAAGAAGACAGCTTTGAAGAACATCTGACTTTAAGGGGTGGGTGAACAAAAGACTCTATGAAGGCCTGCAGTGAAATATGGGACTGACCATTCAGCACCGCCCTTTTTTAGAACTTACCCCTACTCATGGTATTGAAAGAACTGCCACTTTACCTTTTATGAAAAAAATTTATTGCAGTACTAGGGATGGAATCCAAGATCCCACCATACTAAGCAAAAGCCCTATTGCTGGGCAACATCCTTAGCTCTTTTTCCATTTTTATTTTGAGATAGGGTCTTGCTAACTTGCCCAGGCTGGGCTCAAAAGATTCTCCTGTCTCAGCCTCCCAAACAGCTGGGATTACAAGTGTGTACCATCATGCCCAGCACCCATTTTAGTTTGATTTGACACTTTCCTGCATTCCAGCCAGGTGGGCCCCAAACATAAACGAGAAAAAGAGTGACTTCTCCTCTGCAGAGTTCATTGGTCCGAGGGTGGGCAGCCGACCCAAGCCTGAGTCCTCTCTGGGAATTATTATTATTTTTAGAGGGTGAAGCTTAAATGTCGACACACAGCTCTCACATTCAGCTACTTTAGTGGGGGACAGGGAGGAGTATACTCAGCACTGTCTTCAAGGAGGGGTCTTCTGGGGTCACCTTTCTTCCTAGCATAGACTCAGAAGGGGCAGGCCCTGAGATCCTTTCAAGAGGTGCACACCGCCTACCTCCCCAGAGACAAGCTTGCCACACCTGTGTCTCCTGAGTTCGCTAGGACATGAAGTCCTTCTTCCTGGCCCGGTGGGCAGGGCTGCTGGCACGCCCCAGGAGGATGTGTCCGTCTCTCCCGTGGCAGTTGCCTCGGTCCTGCACCCAGTGCTGGAGCACACTCACGGTTCCTCTTTGGAAGTGCCGCTGATGTACGCAGGAAACTAGGGATACGTAGCGCAATCCTTCTGGAGAAACATAATTGTGAAACGCATGGTGGAAGAGGTGTCTCTGGAGACCCTCGCCTGTTAGCAGCCACATTTTCTAGGCATGCTCCTGCAGGCAGTCTGCACTTCACCAGAACCCTCGGGTCCTGGGAGAAGATAGTGCTGCTGACAGGCATCCCATCCACAGTGCAGATCATGGGGCTTCTGCAGGGAGGGCGCCAGGCACCAGAGCCCAAAGGTGAGCTGAACAGGGCCAGGTTGTCTCCTTGGCAATTTTCTAACTGAAACGGAAAGAAGGCCGGTCTTTTTGGTGCGGCTGACGAATAAAGTGTAAAGGCCTGGGATGTTAATGTCTGTCTTCTCTACCATGTGGGAAAAAGGTGAGCTGCAGGGATTGAATCTGATGGCACACAAATCAGAGGGAAGCAGAGTTAGGATAGAGAGGGTTTCGGGGCTCCAGGGACATCTTGGTCCTGCCCCTCTTCCTCTACCTCTTTCTCTCTTTCCTCCTCCTGCTCCTCCTCTCCCTTTCTCTGCCCTTCCTCCTCTAACTTCTCTTCCTTCTCCCTTTCCTCTTTCCCCTTTTTCTTCTTCCTTTTCTCCTCCCCTTTCTCCTCCATTTGCTCCTTCTTGGTTACACATTATTCTATGCCTCAGTATTTCTGCTTACTGTACACCCTGGAGATGACTCCATAGCAGGATATCTAGAACTGACACATTTCACAGTGGTGAAAGCAATCTATTTACCGTGTCCTCTGTTGATGGGCACTAATGTTATTCCCAGTCTCTTGCTATTACAAATAATGCTTGATGAAAAATGACATGTAATTTTATACTTGTATGACTATAAATAGGATAAATTCCTAGAAGTGGAATTGCAGTTCAGTTTTATGTAATTTTTATGGATCTTTCCAATTTGCCCTTCAAAGAGGCCATACCTATTTCCATTTTTCCAGAGCACAAATTTTTCACCACCCTTTCTAACACAAAATGTTTTAATTTTTTTTTTGCTAATGTAATAGGTAAAAAATTATTTCTCACTGTATTTTTAATTTATTTTTATTTTAAAGAGAAAAAAATAAAATTTTAAAACAAGATAATAGGAGGGTAATGATAGCTAATGCATTGCATATTGTTATCTTTAAATTAGCTACCCAGAGTACAAGATATTGGCATTTAGTTATCCAAACAATATTAGCACAAATTTTTCTTTTCAGTGAACTAAGAAGAATTAGTAGTATAACTACCTTAACTCATATATATATATATATATATATATATATATATATATATATACACATACACACACACACACACACTTTTTTTTGCTTTTCCCTTTCTTCTTTTCTCCATTCCCCCATTCCAGTTTCTCTTTCCTTTTGAAGTTTCTTCCCATTTTACAATATCTATTGTACATTTTGGATCTTATTTACTCTTTCAGCTTCTTATACTAGAGAGACAATACAATGTTTATATATGGGCATCTGATTTATTTCACTCATGAGTATGGTCTCAAGTTGCATCCATTTACCTATAAAAATCTCCAGTTTATTCTTCTTTATGGTTGAGTTGTACTCCATTATATAAAAATACCACATCTTTTTTATCCATTCCTCAGTTGATGGGCATTTGCATTGCTTCCAAGATCTATCTATGCCAAATTGTGCTGCTATAAATATGGGTGCACATATATCGCTGTGGTACCATGTTTTTAATTCTTCTGGGAAAATACCCAGAAGGGGAATAGCTGGATCGAATGAGACCTCTAATCCTAGTTTTTTGAGAACTCTCCACACTGATTTCCACATTGATTTCACCAGTCTACACTCCCACAAAAAGTAGAGAAGGGTTCCTTTTTCCCCACAGCCCCTCCAGCCTTTGTCATTGGTTGATTTCTTGATGATAGTCATTCTTTCTGGGGTGAGATGGAATCTCAGTGTTGTTTTAATTTGCATCTCTCAAATAACCAAAGATGTTGAACATTTCTTCATATATTTATTTGCTGTTTGTATTCCTTCATCTGAGAAGTGTGTATTAATCTCAGATGCCCATTTTTGGACTGGGTCTTTAAATTTGGGAGGTCTGATTTTTTTTTTTTTTGAGTTCTTTATATGTTCTCAATAGTAATCCTTTGTCTGAGGAACAGCTGGCAGACATTTTTTCCCACAATGTGGGTTTTCTCTTCACTCTGTTGGTGATTTCTCTAGCTATGAAAAAGCTTTTTAATAAGATGAGATCCCAGTTGTTTATTCTTTGTCTCATTGCATTTTAATTTGCCTTCCATTCCGTACATTTTTCTGTTATAGAGACCAGTTATCAATGTTTTTAAAAAACTGGGCTTCTTGGATTAGCCTTAGAAAGTCCTTGTCCACTGTAAGATTACAAAGAATAATTTTGTCTTATATAGAATATATCTGCATAAAATAAAAATTAAAAATCCTCTCATATTTTCTTCTAGAACTTTTATAGCTTCATTTTTTACATTAAAAATATTTATCTATTTAGAATTTATTTTGCTATATTGTGGGAGACAGAGTAAGTATTTTTCCCCATTTGCCTATCCAGTAGTTTTAAATCATCTATTGAGTGATTTACTTTTCCTCCAAGTTATTTGAAATGCCAATTTTGTTTTTGTGTCTGTTTTAGGACATTCAATGAAAGATGAGCTTTGATTCAGTTCCTGACATTGTCCTCGGAGGAATGCTCATTGTTACCGTTTGGTTTTTCAGCAGGGGAGAGCCTTGAGCACGCTTATCTGTGGAGGGAGAAGAGCAGGAGAGGAGTGGAAGAAGTGAGGTTTCAATCATTAATGTTAGCTCCAAAGTAACTGCGGTGCTTACTGTAAGAAGGGAGTGTGTGACCTGAATTTTCTAAGCTTATTTTTTTGATAACGTGAGGCAGTTTCCCTTGTAGTTCATATACAATTTATCTGTCCCCTCTTGGTTTTCTTCTACCCTCCCCAGTCTGGGATTTGTGTCAGTCACTTAAATGTCACCCCCTGGGCATTCTACTTCTCCTACCAACCCAACCTGGATTAGTCCTAAAGTTTACCTTGGCAGAGGGGTATCAGTAGATATCCTACAAGATAGCGTCTAACCCAAGCGGGGGCCCTTAGCCTTGCCTTTTGCTTGTCTTTGTTTAGCTCCCTTTCTCTTGGCCCTCCATGTTTGTCCCAAACCTTTAATTCCCTGATTCCGACAGCCAGTGACCTTTCTCATCTAGGTTCTCCACATGATGTCCGTGGTTGAGATTCCGAATGTTGGGCAGCTGAAATTATATGTGAAAATTTGAGTAAATTTCCCTTTTGAAAAGAAAACATCCAGATTTTTTTATCAGATTCTCAGCATCCCAGAAAGTTAAAAACTTTTACTTTCACAAATTGAGTATGCCGGATGTGCGCTCCCTTAACTTCCTGACCTCTGTCTACAAACGCACATACACCAGTAATCACCATGTAGCATCTTTTCCCCCAATGTCAGATGTCAGGTCCCTCTTCCTGTTTATTCAAGGACAACTCCTAGACATCATCCTTTAACCTTGGCCTTCCAGCCATGTAAACGCTCCTCTTCATTACCCAGCTTTCTCTCTCCATTGCTTTTTTCTTTCAAGCTGACTCTCTCACTCCTAACATACACATAAGACAGCAGCAGACACACTCCGGCCCCCCTGGTATCTTTTTTCAGCTTGTCCCCAGGCATCCTGATGCTGCTTCTCTGTGATAAGATCAACACCTGTACATGTCTTTGCTCTCTGCATTGCAGGATTAGAGCTAATTCCACATATCTGTCATCTCCACCAGACTGTCAAGTTGAGGATTATATTTTATTTATTTCTGTAACCCCAGGCCATGTCTCACACATTGGGGAATGTTAATAAATATATGTAGACAGGATCTAATCAATTTTACTGTTATTCTCTAGACCTTCTCATATTATGTTTTATCCCCCTTGAGGTATAAAAATTAGAACAGGAAACAATTTTCTAGGTAGATACCCCATAGGAATGTCTAAATATAGCTCATATTTTCCCCTTGTATTTTTTCCTCTCCTATTAGCCAATATTCTGCTAGCTTTTGGGGGCTGTAGCTACACCCTGAATTGGTCTAAATGACTCCTGAACCTTTTTTTGCATTAAAACTGAGAAGTCAAAACTCATGCTCTACTAAGTATAATTTATATTATTAGTGCCTAAATTAATGCCATTCCTGCCCACAATATAAAAGGAAAAAACCCCATCTTCTATTGTCTTTGGAATGATACATTACAAATTATCTAAATTGCCATGTATAGGAGGCCAGCAGCTCTATGGAAACATGAGTTAGTTGCTAATGATAAGTTTTTTTTTTTTAAAGAACTACTACTTGACAATATTTTTAAAAAGCCATTTCTAGGGGGCTGGGGATTTAGCTCAGTGGCACAGCGCCTGCCTGGCAAACGCAAGGTTGTGAGTTTGATTCTGGAAAAAAACAAAACAAAAAAAGCCATTTCTAACTACTTCATGGTAACTTTTTTCTTACTGGTTCCAGTTTCTCTCTTCTTTAAATTTTTGCCTGCCTAAACTACATTCCTTTATTTTGGTAACAACACCTCCAGTTTTTTTTTTTTTGGCCTTTTCTCCGGTACCGGGAACCAAACTCACGACCTTTCGCTTGCCAGGCAGGCGCTTTTGCCACTGAGCTAAATCCCCAGCCCCATACCTCCAGTTCTTTTAGGGAACCATTAGAGATCAGATACCTGCAGAGCACTGGGGCACTAGTCCCATCCACCAAGGATGGTGGTTAATTGGGAGTTGCTAACACCAGGTCCAGTTTGGGGCTTGAAGAAGTGGAGTCAAATCTGGTTCATACTGTGGCTAACCTCTCTTCAGGGCTTCTTAGTTACTGGACTCCTCATATCCAAGAGACGTGATTAATGGCCAAAGACAGGCAGGCTTTCTTGCTATTGATGGGTTGGATGGCAACCTTCATAGTTTTTTAATTTTCCTTTGCTCTCTTTCTTATTTGTAGATGGAAGCGTAAATAAATCTTTCGAAGTTGGACTGTGATTTATAAATTGCAGCCAGATGTGGTGAGCGTACTGTGATGGCCTCATTTCTCTTTGTCTTTGTTTTCGGTAAATTTACTTCTTGATTTCTAAGGATTGCGGGAGGGAATAGGATGGGGTGAGTGGGCTTTTAGAGTCTGCACTATCTTATCGGGCAGAACCTCTCCGGGCCGGTCACCTCCAAGGCCTGTCAGCGTGTGCATGTTCCCTCCCTCCTTTCCTTAAGCCTGGGACTGGGGCTGGCAGACACCCAGAGAAAAGGGGTTCCACAGTGGCCAGACACCAACACTGATACACCTGGGACTAACTGACCAGTGGGGTGGGTGGTACTCCATTTTGGTAAACAAAATATTAGGCAACTGTTGTGAATCAAAGGTGTGATGGGGGCCATAAAAAGCATCAGTTGTTTTTGCCTTTGTAGTATGTTACTGTTGCTTTCAATCCCACTTTGATTTAGGGGACTACTCTGTCAGGGTCTTCATCCATGTGGTTTAGACAGCCCTTGGCCCTATGGGGCAGGGGATGTGACCCACTTGGGCTACTGGCATTGTATCCGCTGGCTGTATGATTGACATAGCAGTGAACAAGTGACCAAAGCTGATACTTAGAGCATTAGTTCTTAGACTTTGGCTTAACTTCTGGGAAAAAGTAGCTTTGTAGAATTTCTCATTGGGTTGCTAAGCAGGTAAGATGTCACTTCAAAGTTCTATCCAAGTTTGTCAGCACTTGGGAAAGCCACTGAAGGATGGGGTACACACAGAGGAAGCCAGAATGAGGGGCAAGACAGAACCCTGATGGCCTGTTCCAAGCATCCAGATCCAGTTGTACCTAAAGCCGGGACCTCCGGACTTTTCATTTGATGAGTGAATAAACAATCTTATTTTTTCAAGCTAGTTTGTGTTGGGTTTCTATCACTTGCTGCTGAGAGTCCTGATGTAGGAATTTTCTGAGGTCTTAGGAAATGAGTAAGTCCATCTACAATGGGGCTGAGTAGGGACTGGGGATTTAGCTCAGCGGCACAGCACCTACCTGGCAAGCGCAAGGTCGTGAGTTTGATTCCCGATACTGGAAAAAAAACCAAAAAACAAACAAACAATGCAATGGGTCTGAGTGGATCTATTCTCTCCACTATTATTGTAGTACAATATTGTAGTCCATTATTATTATTGTACAATAATAACAACCACCAATTTTTGGACTGGATTTTGTGCTAATTACTTAAATATATCATCTCATGTAGTTCTTGTAATATATTATGAGGTAAATATTATTTCCCTCATTTAAAAGACAAGGTTGAGATAGGTTAAAAAATTTCTACCAGTTTATATAGCTAGTGACCAGGCCAGGGTTTGATTCCAGGTTGCTGTCTATAAAGTTTATTCTCTTGCTAGCATAATATAACTCCCTCTGTTAGTCTGTACTGTTATTTGCAACCAAATGTACTCTAGTTAGTCTGAGAAGGCCCAGAAGTTATAGAAGCAGGGATGTGTCTCTCCACTCTGCAATACTCGATAGTAAGGCCCTAGTGTCACCACTACTCCACAGACATGTCACCAGGCAGTCTCAATGTGTGGGGCTAGGTACGGAGGTACCACCTTTGTTGCTGTTGAAGATCTAGCCACCTCCACCAGATGACTCAGCAAATGCTTATTTCTTTTTCCTTCTCTCTGAGGACTCCCAACTCCGTGTGGGTACATCTGAATAACAGAGCCTGGCTATATACCTGTGCTCTAGCTGCAAGGGCGTCCAGGGCAATTATTTTTTGTTTTATTTGTAATTTTTTTGGGGGGTGTGTGGATCTGGAGTTGGAATCAAAGGCCTATGCATGCTAAGCATATACTGCACCACTGAGCTATAACCTTGTTATGGTTGATACATTGTGTCAACTTGGGGAGTCTAGAGGTTTGGCTAAGTGACTCAGCAGTTCTACATCCTGGGGTGCAAAGGACATGCTCTTCCTGCTCTAGAATGTTATTCATTGTGTCAATGTGAGAAGTTTAGAAGGTTAACTATGTGAGTGCCGCCCCTTGGGTGGGGGTAGCCTTCTTACAATATAAGGGAGGGAAAGAGGCTTGTGTGCACTGCCATTCCTCTCTTTGCTCTTGTTTTTGCTGTGTTCTGCCACCATGAACGTTTGCCCTCTGCCATGTGCCACTCTGCCTCAGAGCCAGCCAAGCATGGACTGAAACCTCCACAAACTGTAAGCTAAATAAACCTTTCCTTCCTTCATTTTGGGTGTTGGGTATTTTGTCTCAGCAACGAGAGAAAAGTAACTAGGCCAAACCTCAGCCCCTCCATTCTGTCTTTTAAATCCAGAGACTTAGTGACTACACTCTAACATCATTGATTCTAGAAATCTTAATATGCTATGTTTAATCAAATCAGTCTCATACTTTGGAGTGTATTAGAGTTAGCTATGTAAATTGTGAAAAACAAATACCTGGGTGCAACCCTTAGGCCTACAGATAGAATCAAAACCTTTGATAATAAGGCAAGGGTACCTATGTTTGTAATTAGCTTCCAGGAGATTCAGAGTCAGTTTGGAAAACAGTGACTTATACAACTTTGTTGATAAATTGGTCCACACCATGTGTACTAAACTATCATCTTCCATCACCTAAAGCCTACATATTATTCAGTTGGTTAAATGCTGAATAAAACTGCATTCCTACCGGGAACTGATATTCACTCACTGGAAAGATTATATTTGATTTTCAAAAATTTAAGCTTTGCTCATAGAAGGAAACACTCCCAATCTCTTAGTCACTTTCCCGCTGTTGGGACAAAGTGCAGTACCCAGCATCGTCAGTTGAAGAGTCTGGCTCACCGGTTCAGTTTCGTGGGGATTCAACGCTGACGCGGCACAGCAAGGACATCTCAACTCTCCGCAGCCCCGAAGCAAAGGGGGAGCCTGGGGAAGAGTGACGCCTCTAGGTGGCAACCTCAGTTATCGCTTCTGCCCAGCCCTGCCTCCGAACAGTACAGTCGGGCGCAAACTCATCAATGGGCGAATGCATTGAGAAAAAAAGCGCTGTCAAGATCCAATTGCCTCTCACTAACATCTGGATATTTGAGACTTCTGGGAGAGGTTTTAGATCTAAACCATAATACCATCTTTTCATGTTATTTTCTTAGAACCAACACAATATAAAGGATAAACTAACATCATATATACATTGATAGGATGAGATTCTTAATCTTGTTATTGATAAACTGTGGTGCAACTGCAAGTATTTTGAACTCTAAGAATCTCAGTTTTCTTTCTTTCTTTTTTTTTTTTTTTGCAGTACCAGGGATCAAACTCACGACCTTGCACTTGACAGGCAGGTGCTTATGCCACTGAGCTATATTCCCCAGCCCCAGAATCTCAATTTTCAAATATGACAATTTTATTTTATTTTTATTTGTCTTTTTGAGATAGGGTCTCACTATGCAGTTCAGGCTGCCCTTGTGCTCACTTTGTAGCCCAGGCTAGCCTTGAACTTGCAACGATACTACTGCCTCAGCCTCCCAAGTGCTAGGATTACAGGTGTGTGCCACCATGCCTTGTTTATAACAATTTTATTAACCAATAATGCAGTTGTGTGTGGGGGGGAGAAATTTTAAAAATTCACTTATAATTAAAATGGAAGAATGGTTATAATTTCTAAATTTATTTGCTGGCCAATATCAAATTAATTATATTTGTACCAGTCATGAAAAGTAGGAATCTTAGGCTAATACTGTAAGTGTTATAGTGTTATTTATTCTTAACTTTGAAAAGTTTTTTTTCAAATTTCTAGAATAGGACCCTAAATATTTTCTAGGTCTCAAAACAATGATTGATCTTTGCTACCTTTAAACATTTTATCTATTGTTACCTTTCTTGTGTCAGAAAATGCAGAAACTGGTATCTAAAAGTAAACGTTTGCTTTTAAAGTTCTTTTGTCTTGCTTTTCAAAACACAATGTTGCTAGTAATATTAATTAACTAATCCCCTGAAAGAAAGCTGTCAAAATTTAGATAGCACCCTTTGGAGTTTATCTTCAACATCTCATACTTCTCTTTTTTGTGCCCTTTGCCCTTTTAATGTTCGAGACTGTCCAGATACACAGTCAGTATCCCAAATTAATCAGGCTTCAGGACCTTTTAACCTATTAATTCTTCCTAGGGACGTCTCTATTTAAAAAGGTGTCTAAGAGAAGGCAAAATCTAATGAAATAGAATTGCTGGCAGTAGAAATCTTGAGTGCTGCAGTGGCTGGTTGGTAGATGTTTGAATAATGCCTTTTAGGAATTAATTCATTCAACAGGGGTGACAGTCCACTATTCCTAAAGCAAGTACTGTTGATATTGTTGATTGTAGTGCTATCAAATGATTATATATTTACAAGTATACATCACAGAAAAGTAGAATAAAGAACATATGAGTGGATATTGCTTGAAGAAACATATATAGCAGGTACAGTTGCTCTCAAAATTGACTGCTCTCAAAATTGACTGACAGTTGCTCTCAAAATTATACTGATCTCGGATAATTGTTCAAAAAGGAGATTTTGTGATTCTAACTGTAGAGTCCTATTCAATATGGGTCTGGGTATCTGAATTTAATCAAATTCTCCACGTGATTCTTTTTTTTATTTGTTTGTTTTTGTTTTTTGTTTTTTTCTGGTACCGGGAATCAAACTCACGACCTTGCGCTTGCCAGGCAGGTGCTGTGCTGCTGAGCTAAATCCCCAGCCCCAAATTGATTTTTAAATGAGTCTTTTTTTTTCCAGTACCAGAAATAGAACTCACGACATCGCTCTTGCCAGGCAGGCGCTATGCCACTGAGCTAACTCCCCAGCTCTCTCCAGGTGATTCTGATAGAGACTGTTCAAAGATCACAAAAGAAGAAACAGAGAGGAAACAGTGGTGCAGGGATTGGCAGCAAAATTCAGCCTTTCTGAGATTCAGAATCCAAACATCTGGAAAATAACAACTTGGCAAAGAGAAAGAGATAAGTAGATTGCTGGGAATTGAGGAGGAATTGACAGGAAAATTCGAAGCTACAGAGAAGTTGAAGAGATGGAATACAATGCAGAGAAAAATATGACACAGCCTGGAGTATCACCCTGGCTTGTGGGGAGGGGAATCTAGCACTGCACATACAAGGTAAATACCCCAGGCAGGGAGGTCCAGGGATAAATGGCAGGCTGGGTTGATGGCACAGGCACTGGGGGAGCCCACAGCTCTTGTAAACAGCAAAAACAGTACAAGGTTTTGCTTTGAGGGGACTCCTTCTGTAGGGTGGGTGTCTGCTGGCTGGGGCGGGCAAGGGAGATTTTGAGGGTGAGGTCCCCAGGTGAAAGAATGTACATGTGCAAAACCGCAACAGCAGGCAGCGTGAAGCAGAGCGGAGGGCAAGAGCACAAGAGCACAAGCGCAGCCTGCATCTTTATTGTATACTTCTTACACAGGTTGTAATCTCATATTTACATTCTTGTATAGTGCTGTAACCAGTGCACGTGTGTTTACCTATGCTAAGTCATGGTTACATAGCTGTATTCCACTGTCACCTGTGCTAGATAAGTGGGGTCACATTCTCAGATGTCCTTAGATGCCCTAGGGGTTTGAAGCAGTCTGACTGGTTCCCCACAGTAGGCAACAGCTAGAGAGGAGATCCAGAGTGATGCCTGCCATATTGCCAGAGTCCCTAATTAGGCGCCATTTCAGGAAGAGGGTGGTTATTTAAATCTAGGACTCAGAACTGTGGGACAGCAGAGGCAACTGGAGGCTTACCTGGCCTCTGTGAGCACAAAAGAGAAAGGCATCAGGCAGGAGTGATGACAGCTGCAGGTCCTAGGATAAAGTCAATATAGCTGAGATTAACTTGCTTACCTGGGCATGCACTAAGTGGGTGCTGGAAGGCAGATGAGCCTTGTTACTCTGATTGCTTGTACTGGTGTTTAGGTCAATAAAAGGAAGATGAGGCCGGGTTTAGGGACTCCTCTGCCCTAGAGGCACGAGCCTGCTGGCTGCCCACATGTTAAACTGACTCTGGGTCTGCTTCACCATTCATCCTCATTCATCCTCTGGTCAGGGCACAAATTAGTAGCAGGATGAGGTCCCTGCAAGTGGCGTCTGGGTGGAGAAGACTTGGCAGAGTAGGCTGGCTCCCCACAGGTGGCACCTGGGAAAGGCACCTGGGGACCAGCAGCGATGGCTGGGCTCTGACACAGAACAACTACACAATAACTTCACTTCAGGGTTCTCAGTGTGAGCTGCTCACAGTAACAAGATGAGAGACAGCCAGGAGAGACAGTCATAACAGGGAACCGGCTTGACGGAGAACCCCTGAGGAGTTTCAGCTCAGGCTGAGAAGGACACAGGCCCCACCTGTGGCACTGAGAAGCCAGGCTCTGCTTGGGTTGCACTCAGAAAAGGCTGGGTCTGAAAGTGCCGGCATTAATTACTTAAACCACTGTCCAGCTGCCTATGTCCAGCCCAGTTTTGAGTTCTGCCTGCCTTCTCCATATGCCAACAAGAGCAAGAACACACCCGAGCTTAGACAATTGCCACAGCCTGGGGTAAAGAGAGGGGCTTCTGGATGGAGCACTTGGGGGAGCATCTCACAAGCTCTCAGGCCATAAAGCTGGTGAAGACCCTAACTTGCTGGACTCCAAATCTATAGATCCTAGAAGGAAATCACTTAAAAAGTACAGAGATTTTTTTTTTTTCTGGATTCATTTTTTTCTTTCTCTTTTTCTTTGACTCTTTTCTACTTGCTAGTTTACTGGGGTTTCGGTTTCTTTTCTTGTTTTTAATCATCTTTCCATTACTTTTAAAAATTCTTAATGTTTTTTCCTCCCTTTCTTCTATCATCTTTTTCTCATTTATTCTTTTTCGTGACCTTTATACAATTCTATAAATATCCTTCTACTCATTAATAGGATCTTTTGTCTCATTTTTGTTTCTACCTTTTCATCTCCCATTTTTTTTTTTTTTCCAGAATTTTTCATTTTTCCATCCCCAATTCCCTTTTTTTTTTTTGTACTGGGAACTGAACTCAGGACCTTGTGCTTGCCAGGCAGGCATTGTGTCCCTGTCTTTCCATTTAACTTTATTCATTTTTAGTCAACCCTATGTTATTAGTGTTGAATTCCTTTCTGTCATTAGTGAATGACATTGTTGTCATACTGAAGGCATAGTTGTCATAGTGAATATCATAGTGAAGTCACAGTGAATGTCATAGTGAAGGCATAGTTGTTGCCTCTAGTAGATGTTTGCTGCATGTCACTGGTTTGTCTTGGTGTTCACACTGTAATTATAGATCTCTACAATTGAGGATGATACATTATTAGTTTTTATGTATGCCAATAACAAGTTTATCTTGGATGATATTGTTATTGATTTGTTATTGTCAGGGTCACATACCTGCTGCTATTAACAGGTTTTCTTTGTATGCCAATATCTGGATTACCTTTGTGTCATTAACACTACTGTGGTCCATTCCTAGGTAACTGCGTGCTGGACCAATTACATGCATCACTCTCCCACCACAATTAAGAAAGGCATTGGATCCTGTAACAGAGGCAAAGAGCTATAGTTAGCCATGCCCAGAGGGCATCACTAAAAAGCAGACACTAACTGGGATCTCTCTACTAGCAACAGTGTTTTAATACTATATGGTGCTGCAAACTTAAGTGCAAAACTAAACAAACTCCAATAGAAACAGGAGAAGAAAAGGAAACAAAATACCTCCCCAAACTCCCAACTCCCCCCAAGCCAATCAATCCATGGATCATCAAGAGGGAGGAAAGCAAAAGCAACACAGACAAATTATTTGACAGGGTAGCAGAGCTGACTAAAAAAATATACAATCAGGTGCACAGCAGGCTAATGGTAGATATAATTAAATAAGTAATGGATATAATAAAACTATCAAGGAGCTTACAGAACACATTAATAAAAAGCTAGCTGAGCTAAACAAAATGATACACAATATGAATGACCAGTTTGGTAAAGAATCAGATTACATGAATAGAGTCCAAACAGGAATCCAGGATATTAAAAATTACATTGAAAGTATGGGCAGCAGAAGCAACAAATGTGGGGATAGAGAGTCAGAACAACCTCAGAGATAACTTAAAAACAAGAAAACATAACAAATGGATCCAACAGCCGTTAGATGATGTGAAGAATAAGATTAAATAAGTGAAAAATTGGAAGATGGCACAAATGGCATTAAAAAAAAGTCTGCTTATAGAAGTAGCAGGAAACTTTCCAAATATAGGGAAACAATTAAACACTAAGAACATAGGGTTGACTAAAGATGAATAAAGTTTAATGGAAAGACAGGGACACAGTGCCTGCCTGGCGAGCACAAGGTCCTGAGTAAGTGAGGCATACAGAACTCCAAAGAGCCAACTTCTCTACAACACATCATGGTCAAAATCCCAGAAGTACAACCCAGGAACAGGATCTTAGAGAAAAGCAATGAATCACTTATAAAAGTAAAGCCATTAGTATTACAGCAAACTTTAAAGACCAGGGGAGCTTGGAGCAAAACGTGTTAAGTCTTAAAAGTAAACAGTTTCCAAACCAGACTTACATATTCTGCAAAACTGTCTTTCAAAATTGATGGAGAAATAAAGTATTTCCAGGACAAAAAGCACCTAAAGATATTCAGGACCAGAAAACCAGCCCTATAAAAAATTCTAACGTATATTCTAGAAAGGGACAATGAAGTCAACGGTGCCAAAAATCCAACAGAATGGTGTGGCAGACATGGTATGCAGTTAAGCAGAAAGTCGGGGGAGGGAATTCAGCAACAGGAAAATAATGCAATGATAGGAATAGTCAATACATTTCAGTAGGCTAGGTGTGGTGGTACATGCCTGTAATCCCAGCACTTGGGAGGCAGAGGCAGCAGGGTCACTCTGAATTCGAGGCCAGCCTGAGCTACATAGTGAGTTCAAGGCCAGCCTGAACTACAGAGCAAGACCTTGTCTCAAAACAAAAACATTTCAATAATAACTCTAAATGTGAATGGTCCAAACTTCCCGACCAAAAACTCAGATTGGCAGATTAGATCAAGAAACAAAATCCAACAGTGTGCTAATCTTAATTCTTCCTTTCTGAATCAAGGAAGAATTAAGAAAGTTCCTAGAATCAAATAGTAATAGCAGTGCAAAACACCAGAACCTAGGGACATAAGGAAAGCAATCCTAAGAGAGGAGTATATAGCTTTAGAAAAATACAGCAAGTCAAATAAACTAATGATGCACCTCAAGGTCCTAGAAGAACAAGAACAATCCAAATTTGAAGTTAGTAAAGGAAATTATAATGATCAGGCTAGAAGTTAATAAACTGAGACTAAAAAACACAAAGCATTAATGAATCAAACGGTTGGTTTTTTGAAAGAATAAAATAGACAAACCCCTAGGCAATTTTTAAAAAAGAAATGACCCAAATCAAGGAAAAAGTATGAAAAAGGAGAAATCACGACACTGCCAAATCAAGGTTATTAGTATTTACTTTGAGAACCTTTAATAAATTAGAATTCAGAAGGGATAGATTCTTAGATATATATATGAATTACCAAAATTGAACCACGAAGATATAAAACACCCACAACAATCCAGTAACAGGCAACTGAAGAAGTAAAAGCCCAGGTCCCAATTCACAGAAAATTCTACAAGAACTTTAGGGAAGATTTCAAGTCACCACTTCCCAACATCTTTAATGAAATCAAAAGGGAAGTACTCAGAAAGTAATTCCTGGAAGCTAGCATTACCGATTCCAAAACAGAAAAGGATCACACCACAGGTTTCAGCTTAAATGCCGTCTCTTCAGTCTATCACCCTACCTACACAGGGTTCCCACCCTTAACTGCCTATTCTAGTCCGTCATTACTGTTTTTCTCCTGACATTCATCACAATTTATACTTTATTGTCTTTTTCACTCATATCCTTTTCTACTGTCTCAGCAGAATATAAAACCAAGGGAAAGAGATTTGTTTTACTTAACTGTGAGCACTCTATAGTGACCAAAACAGAATTTCCTCCTGAGGAGAACAATTTCTGTGCAGTTCAGTACTGTGTTCTAAGCACCTTAGCATACACTTGGGCACTTTGTACCTACTGAATAAATGAACAGAGGAATTCAAGTACTACTTACTATATGTTCAGATTTCTATCATTCAGTGGTTAGCTTTTTTTTTTTTTTGAGACAGGGTCTCACTATATAGTTCAAGCTATTCAAGCTGGCTTTGAACTTGCTATGTAGCCCAGGCTGGCCAAAATCTCTGCCATCTCTCTACCTCTGTCTCCTGAGTGCTGGGATTACAGGCATGTGCCACCACACCCGCTTTAGTACCAGGAATCAAATTCAGGACCTTGGGCTTGCCAGTCAGGCCCTTGTGCCACTCAGCCATATCCCTGACCCAGTGCTTAGCTTTTATACTGCAAAGTATCTTTTTTGTTACTTCTAATTTAGGAAGTAAGAGACCAAACCAAAGTACTCATAATCAAATAATCCAGAAAAAGCCACCCTGCTATAGATCTACAATATGAAGAACTACGGAATCTTGCTTATAACTCAAAACAAGAGAATTTTCTGCCATAGTGCTCTCAAAAGGATTTCCTGTTTGTCTGTCTTGTGTTCCTAAATAAATAGGCAATATTTGTATTTATTAAGGGACAATGAAAACCTGATTTGGGAATGAAAGTTTTTTTCTCCCATAATAGCATACAGTGATCTGATTGGTCAAAATACAAAATAAACCTTTACAAAATATTCTCTTTGCCAATACTGCCTATTTCAGGAAAGCTAATAATATTAAAACAAAACAAAAATAAAGACTACAACTTCTCAGATACAGATGAAACTTTATTTATACATAAAAATAATACTTCAGGAATTTTTCTTTTCCGAAAACATTCTTTTAATTATAAAGCACAAAATGAGAAGATTAAAGGGGGCAGTGAATAGCTTTTTAATCTTGTACATACATCATGGTTCACAGTTAAACAAAAATTCTTTTACATATTCTGGGGCCACATACATATTTTACATATTCCAGGGCCACACACATGCTATGCACGTACTATATCAATGCACTCTTAGCCCCTTTAAACTTTTTTTTAAGTTGCAAAAAGTATACTGTACCTCTTCTATAGTAGTTAGGTTTTATAACTGCAAATAAGGTCTCATGATAGCATCAAAAGTCAAATAAAAATAAATTATATTCTGAAATAGAAGACATGGCTATTGAAATTACATGGGTACCAGCTACAATGAAGTTACATACCACCTTCAGTGGCAAAGAATATTGAAGTAGCAGCTCCATTTTATGAATTTAAAGTTGCTCTTGTTCATTTTTAAATTTCAAAAGGAGTTCTATAAAACTTGGCCAAGGAATGTAGGAAATTAAAAAGTTCTTATTAAAAAGTATCAACAGACAAAAGACTTGATTCAAGTAGGCCTTTTGGAGCTTTGGAAGAGGGAAGAGTTAAAGAACACCTTCCTGTTCTGTGCACAGAGGTACTTTATTTTTTTATTGTCAAGGTTGTTATTTTGAGGTTACTTTCTCCATGGGGCCAAAAACCTCTGTAAGTGGCCTTACATTGTTAAAATTGACCCCAGGATAGCAAGAAAATTCAATAGCTCCAGGGTGCCAGTGAGGTAGTAACTCCTGGAAGTATTAGGCAGGAAGAGGCTTCTATCTATTTTGTGAAAGTCATAAACATGCTAAAGATGAAGGGTGAAACAGTAAATGCATAATAAAATATCAAATTTCACAAAAGCATATGAATTACATAATGCACTACAAAATTTTTTTCCATCAGTGGGAACTTTTTTAATCACAAAATTAAATGAACAGAATAGACATTTATTTATTATTTTTAAAGAGAACAAAAATTAAAAAAACATTAAAAATGATACAGAATTTCAAAGTAAGATGATAGGAAATCAACACGGTTGTTATACTGGATATTGTTATCTTCAAAGTAGATGTTCAGATTACCAAATATAAGCATGCAAAATTGGTCAAAAAAATTAAGCATTAACTGTTCCTTTCAATAAACTAACAGAAATTAGTAGCACAATTATCTTGGCTATCTTGTGTGTGTGTGTGTGTGTATATATATATATAATTTCTTTTCTTTTCCTTCTATCTTTTCTCCTTTCCCTCATCCCAGTTGTTCTTTCCCTTTGAGCAGTTTCTTTCCCTTTCACAATATTCATTGTACTTTTTGGACTTTGCTTACTCTTTCAGTTTCTTACACTAGGGAGACAAGACAATGTTTACACATGTGGGTCTGATTTATTTCACTTATGAGCATGGTCTCTAGTTGCATCCATTTACCTATGAAAGCCATCCATTTATCTATCTTTCTTTATAGTTGAGTAATACTCCACTGTATAAAAATACATCTTTTTTATCCATTTCTCAGTTGAAGGGCATTTGGGTTGTTTCTAAGATTTAGCTATGACCAGTTGTGCTGCTGTCAAGGTGGGTGTACATATATCGCTGTGGTATGATGTTTTCAGTTCTGGAAAAATACAGAGAAGGTGAATAGCTGGGTCAAATGGGATCTCTAATTCTAGTTTGTTGAGGAAGCTCTGTCCAATTTGCTTAGACAAGAAGCTTTTTCAATTTGCTCAGAAGGATAATTTATCATTTTAATAGCAACACCCTTTTAGTAGGTTACTGTTAAACTGATGTTATAAAAATAAATGTATTGCTACTATTAAAAGAATAATTTCTAGCATAATCTGAATAGTTTATTCAATTTTCATAAAACTTACATGAACTAGATATCAATATTTATCCTTTGAAACCTTGTGCTTCATTAAAACTAGAATACAAGTAGCAGAACAATGGAGATTAATCTATAAGAAAATATAATATACAGAATTTTCTTTTAGGCTTTATTTATTTAGAAGTTTCTGTTTAATTTTTCCTTCCTTCCTTTCTTTTTTTTTTTTTTTTTTTTGAGGCAGGGTCTCACTATGTAGTTCAGGCGTTCAGGCTGGCACTGAACTCTCTATATAGCCTGGGATTGCTTTGCTCC
The DNA here is from genome assembly GCF_000276665.1 of Chinchilla lanigera. NCBI lineage: Eukaryota > Metazoa > Chordata > Mammalia > Rodentia > Chinchillidae > Chinchilla > Chinchilla lanigera. The sequence continues at coordinate 2,832,109 of NW_004955518.1, read as the reverse complement.
TCCTCCAGCCTGAGCCTCCCGAGTGCTGGGATTATAGGCACGTCTCACCATACCCATCTCTATTTATAGACATCCTAAGAGGCAGTGCTTAAAGTGTTACAAACTTAAAATTCTCCTTTTGGGGTGACTATGATGACAGATTTTCCATTTCCATTTTTGTACTCAGTGGTGCTTAGTTTGATTTTTTTTATAAAAGGCTATCCATGATTGATGTAAAAGCTCTAATTCCAGTAAATTACCCACAAACTGTTACATATATAAATGGTAAGGTAGTATAATCACAAAGCAAAGTTCAAAGACTCAGGTTTAAGTCATGAAGATAAAGTATTAAATACTGAATGGTGTATTTTGTCTCTCAAACTGCCTCTTTTAGAAATACTTATGACTAAAGCTGGAAAAATAAGTTTTTCCTTAATATACGAGATAACCCAGAAAGCCCTCTTTCTAACTTCAACACAAAAAAGGACTAGTTTGTGACAGAGATTCAGCAGATAATCCTGACCACGTCTTAGGGGGAACTTGTGAGATATCACAAACATTGTGAAACTGGAGAGGGGGGCGCAGACTCTTACAATAATTACATAAAGCAAAGTCCATGCTTCCTCAGAAGCCAAAGGCAAACCACACATTCTATTCTGCAGAAGAAGTGCTGACTTTCTCTTTCTACATGAACTCAAAGGACTCACAGAACAAGGTAAATCTGTATGCTTTTAAAGATTATTCTTAGAGCCACCATCCCCTACCAACCTCCAAATGAGGTTCTCCACAGGCCATGCAGGTGGACACACACCCACCTCTGCTCTGGTGAAAAAAACTGGCAGCAAAATACAGCTTCTCCTGGACCTGGAATCAAGACACCTGGAAAACAATAACTTAGTTAAAATACATAAATAAATAAAAGTAGATCTCTGCGAATCAACAAAGAGCCAACAAGAGAACTAGAAAATACACAGCAACTGAACATAATGTAGAGAAAAGAACAAAGTACTCTTGAACAGTAGCTAGCTCCCAAGGAGGCAGACCTGTCCTCATTAATACAAGGTAAACCCAGAGAGGGGTTCGCAGCTCCAGGGATAAACAGTGAGCTGGACTGGCAGCTCTAACCCCAAGGAAAGTCCATGGTTATAGTAAACTACAAAAACAGAAGAGGGGTCTTACTCTGAAAATAACTCCTCTGCATGGCAGGTTACAGTTGGAGAAGAAATCCAGTGCAGTGCCCACCATAAGAGATTTAATCAGGAGCCATTTTGGGAAGGGGTTAATTGTTTAAGACTGAGCTACAGAAAAACTACACTTCAGGCTTTCTGGGGTCACTGTACTACAGTGACTGGGGAGGAGACAGCCATAACAGCAAGTAGTAAAGAGGGTACAAGGTAGACTTAGACCCCCTGAGAAGTTTAAGTTCAGGCTGGGAAAGGACACAGCGGTTCTTTCCAAGTTCACAAGGCAGGCTTGTCATGGGTGGCTTTTGGAGCCAGCCGGGTCTGAAAGTGCTGGCATTAAGTCCAGAGGACTCCTTTACTCCTTCCCCACTGTATACACTCAACACACAGCCCAGTGGTGTGTCGCCTTTTTCCATCTGCCAACATGACGAGGTATATGCCTTGGCTTGGGCGACTGCCACAGCTTGGAGTGTATGGACAGAGGGGCCTCTGGAGCGGGCATGGAGAACCTCATAAACCCACATGCCATTAAACTAGCTGGCGAAAGCATGCCTCGGGCACACAGAGGACCATAAACACTAGCAGCAGCCGAAGTAATTACAGCCTTAGGGTGGATACTATTGACCAGTCATGTCTAGAAGGAAAGGCAGGAGAGGATTCAGCATTCACACACAGAAACATGAGTGTAGAAACAAAACAGGTCTTAGTAGTGACTCTCTATCCCTCCCTCATATCTGGTGAATTCCAAAACTGTAGACACTGGAAAGAAATCACTCATTTAAAATAACAGAAATTTTTTGAACTTGTTTCTTTTTCTTCATTGATTCTTTAAGGGGGGTGGGTTTTCTTTTCTATTTTTCTCTCAGTGCTTCTTTATTTTTTCTTTATTTTGCTGTTTTTCTTTTCTGTTACTTTTATCTAATTCTATGGATTTTCTTTTATCTTTTTTGGTATGGAAAATCGAACTCAGGACCCTGTGCTTGCCAGGCAGATGCTATGCCACTGAGCTATATCCTTGGCTCTCTTTTACACCTTCTTTTTTTGGTTTTGTTTTTTTTCCGGTACCAGGAATCGAACTCACGACCTTGCACTTGCCAGGCAGGTGCTGTGCCGCTGAGCTAAATCTCCAGCCCCCTCTTTTTTAATAGTATTCTTTAACTCGCTTTTCTGTAATCCTTCTCATCTTTTCTCTTTCTCTCTTTCTCTCT
>NW_004955518.1:2707551-2829413 GCF_000276665.1 Chinchilla lanigera | reverse complement strand
TGAACTCGCAATGATCCTCCTGCCTCAGCCTCCCAAGTGCTGGGATTACAGGCGTGCACCACCACACCCAGCTTCTTTTTCTTTATTCTTCAATCTCTACTTTCATTCTCCCCTTTTATACTTTCTCTAACTTTACTAATACTACTATTGCAATTTATTAATCTTTAGATAATTAGCTGTGTAATAATTGTTGTATTTTTCTCTATTGTTAGTAGTGATATAAATTTGCATTTAGAAAATATTCACTGTATATCAATATTTAGCTTGTCTTTGTGTCTATATTATAATTACAGATCTCTTTTCTATTGTTAAGGGTGGTACAGTGGTAGCTTTTATTGGTCAAAAGTTATGTCAGTATCGTTTGCATTTGATGCTATTCCAAGGGTGGCACATTTGTTGCTACTGATTGGCTTTTAGTGTGTCATCAACAGTACTGCAATCTATTTCTAGAGAACTGGGTGCTAGGCCAATTATACTGCATCCCCCTTCCCCAAATTAACTGAGAGGTTGGATCTTGGGACAGAGGCAAAGGTCTACAGTTAGCCACACCCAGAGTGCATCACTAGAAAACAGACACTAATTAAAGACATCTCATACTAGCAACGAAGTCTTTTCACTATAACGCACAAGAAACTCTCAGCATATGCACACACACAGACACATACATAAACCTGAGAAACATGAACAAACAAGGCAATAAATGCCTCCATAAACTTCTAACCTCCGCAAAGCTTATCTACGGGGTATTGATGGAAAGGAAATTAAAGCCCAAACAACTGAATTACATAAAATGATAAAAAAAAAAAAAAACAGATCAAAAGGTGCTTGGTGAGCTCAAAGATGACATAAATAGGCAAATAATGGACTTAATAAACAATGATCAGTGAGCTTACAGAAGACAATAATAAAAAGCTAGCTAAACTAAAGTAAGATACAAAACATGAATGCCAGACAGGCACAATCTAGCTAAGAACTAGAGTTCAGGAAAAGGTCCCAAACAGAAATCCAGGGGTAAAAGTCTGTACTGATCACTGACAGTATGGGTAGCCGAAGTGACCAATGAGAGGAGAGTGGCAGAACTAGAAGATAAGGCTGATGTAGATGGTCACATACTAAAAGATTCCATAAGAACACTAAGAGAACATAGAAAATGGATCCAAGAGCTGCTATATATTGCAAAGAAGGCTAATTTAAGTTAGCTGGAATTAGTGAAAAATCAGAAGACAGCTCAAATGGCATAAAAACTTTTTCCAGAAATAATTGTAGAAAACTATGGAAGTATGGTGTCATGGTTGATACACTGTATCAACTTGAGGAGTCTAGAGGTTTGGCTAAGTGGCTCAGCAGGAAGCCAGGGTGCTTACTTTATATACATCCTGAGCCTGTGGAAGAGGAGGGCATGGCGATTATGTGAGAGCTACACCCCCTTAGGTGGGGGTAGCCTGTTTGCAATGTAAGGGAGGGAAAGAGGCTGCTGGCCATGATTCCTCCCTTTTGCTCTGGCTGCCTTGCTGTTAGGCCACCGTTCCCCTCTTTGCTCTTGTTGCTTTGCTATCTTCTGCCTCAGAGCCAGCCCAGTATGGACTGAAACCTCTACAAACTGTAAGCTAAATAAACCTTTCCTTCCTTCATTTTGGGCATTGGGCATTTTGTCTCAGCAATGAGAGAAAAGTAACCAAGACATATGGGGAAAGCATTTAACACAAACATAAGCAAGGTATACAGACCCCTAAATAGTTACAATCAGAAAAGGACTTTTCCATGACACATCATAGTCAAAATAGTAGATGTCTAACACAAGGACAGAATCTTAAAAGCTTATGGCTTTTAAGTCACTTATAAAGGTAATCTCATTAGAATTACAGCAGACTTGCAACACATCCCTTAAAGGCCAGGAGAGTTTGGAGTGAAGTGTTTCCCATTCTAAAAGGAAACAACTTCCAGCCAGGTGTGGTGGTGTACGCCTATAATCTCAGCACTCAGGAGGCTAAGGCAGAAGGATAACTGTCAGTTCACGGCTAGCCTGGGCTACATACTGAGTTCAAGGCCAGCTTGAATTATATACCAAGATACTGTCTAAAAAATACCAAAACTCAAAACCCAAACTAAAAAAAACTAAAAAAAAACTCACCGTGTGCTGCAAAAGAAAAAGGAGAAGGAGAAGAACAAGAAGAAAAACAAGAAGAAGAAAACAACTTTCAATCCGGACTAATATATTATTCAAAGCTATCTTTCAAAATTGATGGAGAGGGGGCTGGGGATTTAGCTCAGTGGCACAGCACCTGCCTGGCAAGCACAAGGTCATGAGTTCAATTCCCGGTGCTGGAAAAAAACAAAATAAAATAAATAAAATAAAATTGATGGAGAAATAAGATGACAAAGAGCACCTCAAGAAATGCAAGACCACCAACCCATCATCACAAAAAATTCTTGAAGATATTCCAGAAAGAGACAATAAAGCCAACAATGCCAAAACCTCTACTGAAATAACATACTAGGTTAGGTAAGCAGTTCAGAAGAGTGAGGCGGGGGGGGCACAGGTATACCCAACTTGATAAAACAAACACTAGTGGACATAAAAGATCAGATCTACATCAACACAATTATAGCAGGAGACCTCAATCTCCCACCACCACAAATAGATCAACTAAAGAAAAAAATCAACAAAGGAATAGCAGAGTTGAGCCACACCTTCAAACAAATGGACTTAATAGATACCTAAGAGTATTCTACCCAACAACAACAGAATACACATTCTTCTTAGAAGCACATGGACTTTTCCAAAATAGACCATATAGTCCACAAATCACACCTAAATAAATAACATAACTGAAATTCTCCTATGCATAAGATGGTAATCCAAAGAAACTAGAAATCAATGGCAAAAGAAACAAAGAAGTTATACAAACAAATGAAGATCAAACACTATCTTCTTGAATAATCAATGGATCATAGAAGAAATCAAGGAAGAAATGAGACAGTTCCTAGAATCAAATAATACCAGTATAACATACCAGAAGCTATGGGTCACAATTGGAAGAGTCCTAAGGGAAGCATTTGTAGCTGTGAATGCCCATATCAAAAAAATAGAACAAGGTCAAATAATAATCTAATTATCCATTGCAAAGTCCTAGGAAAACAAGAACAACCCAAATCCAAAGCTAATATAAGGAAGGAAATTATAAAGATCAAAGCATAAATTAATGCAATTGTGATTAAAAAAAGAATATAAAGAATCAATGAATCAAAGAGGTAGTTCTTCAAAAGAATAAACAAAATAAACAAATCCTTATCCAATCTCACAAAAAAAAGGAAAAAAGACCCATATAAATGCAATTAGAAATGAAAAAGGTGAAATCACAATGGATATCACTGATACACAGCTTATGAGGAACTACTTCAAAAACTTATATTCCAATACATTGGAGAATCCAAAAGAAATGAGAATATTCTTACATACATATGGGTTATGAAAACTGAACCAAGAACATATAGAAACCTTGAAAAATCCAGAAAGAGGCATTCAAGTGGAGGTGGTAATAAAAACCTACCAAAGAAGAAAAGCCCAGGAACTGATGGATTCACCACTGAATTCTACAAGAAGCTCAGGGAAGATCCAATGTCGATACTCCTCAAACTTTTCAATGAAATTGAAAGGGAAGGAGTATTACCAAACTCATTTCTGGAAGGTAGCATTACAAAAGTAGCTTTGGATTATAAAGCTAGACAGACTCAACTGAAAAAAAAAGTATAGGCCAATCTCTTTAATGAATATATAGATTCAAAGATCCTCCACAAGATACTGGCAAACAGAATGCAACGAATCATTAAAAAGATCATACATCATGACAAAGCAGGTTTCATTCCAGGGATGCAAGGATGATTCAACATGTGCAAATCAATAAATGTAATATGCCACATAAACAATCAAGAACAAAAATCATATTATCTCAATAGTCATAGAAAATTTTTTTGACAAAATCCAACATCTGTTCATGATTCTGAGGAAAATAGGTATAGAAGGACACAATATTATTCTGATAAGAGCCATTTATGAGAAACTTACTGCAAACAACATATTAAATGGGGAAAAACTGAAAGCTTTTCCTTTAAAATCAGGAGTAAGAAAACTTTATGTCCCTATTTTATCACTTTTGTTGAATACAGCACTTGAAACTTTAGCCAGAGCAATTAAACAAGAGACAGAAATAATAGGGATATATGTAAGAAAGGAAGAACTCTAACTATCCTTATTCATAGACAATGTGATCCTTTACAGAGAAGATACAAAAAATTCCACGAAAAGTCAGCTAGAACTAATAAACAGATTCAGCAAGGTAGCAGGATACAACATCAATGCACAAAAACCAATAGTGTCTACCAATAATGAGCCCATTGAGAAAGAATTCAGAAAAATAATAATATTCATAATAGTTTCAGAAAAAAATTAAATACTTAGGAATTAACCTAACGAAGAAAATGAAAGCCCTGTATAACAAAAACTATAGTACTCTGAAGAAGGAGATAAAAGGATATTAGAAAATGGAAAGATTTCTCCTGTTGCTACAGAACCAATATTGTCAAAAGGGCCATACAGCCAAAACTGATACTCAGCCATATGACCTTTGTGAAAGAGTCCAAAAACATATGATAGAGGAAAGACAGCCTCTTTATCAAATGGTGGAGGGAAAACTGACTATCCACATGTGGAATAAAAATCAAAATTATCAAATATTTAAATACAGTATTAAAACAGAAACAATCTGCTGGGAGATACAATAGGTAAAACTCTTAAAGACATACTCATAGGCAAAGACTTTCTGATTAGAACCCTTAATGCTCAAGAAATCAATGAATTGGATCATGTCAAATTAGGTAGCAAACAACCAACAGAGTGGGAAAAATTTTTTGCCAGCTTGTTCTCACACAGAAGACTAATCATTAGAATATGTAAAGCAATAAAAATACTAGACCTCACAAAAGAAAAGACTCAGTCAAGAAATGAGCAACTGAAATTAAGATAATTCTTAGAAGTACAAATGGCCAACAAATACATGAAAAATGTCCAACATATCTGGCCATTAGAGAAATGCAAATTAAAGCAACACAGATTTCATCATCAAGAACTCAAGTAAGAAGTGCTGCCAAGGCAGTGGGGGGAAAGAAACTTCCACACTGTTGGTAGGAACATAAACTATAACCACCACCATAGAAATCAGTATGGAAATTCTTCAAAAAAGTAAAAACAGAAATTCCACTGGACCAAGCTATTCCCCTTTTAGGTATCTTCCTAAAAGAGTTAGACATCCTACTACAGTGTACATGCATACCCATGCCTAAAACAGCACAACTCATAACAGCTAAACCTTGAAAGCAAGCCTGTATGTCTGGCAATAGATGGGTAAAGAAAATGTGTTATTTTCTTTACAGTGGAGAATGTGTTATTTCTTTACAGAATAGTACAGTGGAGTACTATTCTGCCATAATGAAGGATAAATTTGAGTCATTTATAGAAAAATGAATGTACCTTGGGACCATAAAGTTAAATGAAATAAATAAGACACACGAGCTTAAATATTGCATGGCTTCTCTTATATAAGAAACCCAAAGTATAAATAATTTGAAGAGTAAATAAAAGATGGATAATAGGAAACACAGAGATGTATCTTTTAGAAATGATAAAGGGACCAAGAGATGGAGTGAGAGGAGGGGAAGGGAATATAAAAAGACCTAAGATGTGTTATGTATATGTATCAACTTCTCATTATGAATATAATTATATGTACTGCAAACATGTAGTAATGAAATAAAAAAAATTATTCCTTAATATTATGATATACAAAAATGAAGGCAGAAAGGTGGACAGAGAGATAAAAGAATATTCTTCAACTTTTCTTCGTTCTACATGGGAATCCCCTGAGATAAGAGTAAGAGAATTCAGTTGTTGGAAAACATTTCTAACTTTGACTGTATTTTCCTTTAAAGTCACATTTGAACACTGATGTAGGTTTCATACAATTAAAAAGTCACAAATATTTTAAGAAGCAACCTCAGCCCTTATACAATTCCTTTATCACTAATAACCTAGTCAGATTGGGCTATGGATGAATGGTGTATGATTTAAACAAAATTTAAGACAGCCTTCCAAAGAAATGAACATTTTCTAATTGTGATCTCATTAACAAAATAAAAAACTACTAGCAAACCTCCTTCCTTCATTCTTTAATAAAGCATGCATATTCAGTCTTCACACTTTGTTATTTCTCTTAAATGAAACTTTTATTTTAACATTTTTAATAGCAATGCCTGAGGGCAAGGATATTTCTCTAGCCGACTACATTTTAAAAAAATCACATAAGGCTGATTTTTCAACAATCGCAGTTACTTATTTAAAAAATGTAGGCTTATAATTTATTATAAAAGCAAATATTTTTAGTATATAATTATTATAGACAGGTTCAAGAAAGGTTCAAGTTGAGGAGTATGAATATATACCCTACAGACATATACTTACTTATAAAAACATACTGCCTTTGCCATGTGAAAATCTGGTGTTCAGTTCTCTAGATTTCTTTATTAGGGCTTTTTTCTGAGCATCATCAAATCGATTAACCTTGAGATCCTTATCACGGTCAAATGGTATTCTCTCTTGGGGCTTATTTTTATCTTCAGTGGCCTTGCTCTTTAATTTTTTATGATGAATGTCCATAAGAGATTCTGATCTTTTTGATTCCTAAAAAGAAGAGCAGAAACAATATACATATACAATATGTACACATATTGTATGTATGACATATTGTATGTACATATGACAGTATACATTTGTCAATATACACTATTGACAGAATTTGATCATGGGGCAGCAAATTAGACAACAATGTACAGTAAGGAAGGCTATTTTCAAACCCCAACCTGTTTTTCCAAATCCAAGACAGCATCTATGACAAAAACACGTATCAGAGGCAAGTTCAAGCAAAACAAGGTATCTACTAACTATATGCCATGCATTAAAAACAGATTAAAATAGAGAAGAAACAAATACTCAAATAATCTTAATGAAAAGCATTCCAGTCACTTATACATAAATACTAACAAAATTACAAACTAGAGGGTGGGGATGGGGTTCAATGGTAGGGCAATTGCCTAGTATGTGGAAGGCCTGGATTCAGTCCCCAGTACAAACAAACAAACAGTACAAACCAAGCACATGGGTGTGAGAGGAGAGGAGAGCCACTATACTCTTACTTCATGGATGGACCAGTTCCTGAATCCTAAATGGTACACAGAAGGGAAAGCACTGACGAAACAACAGTGGAAAAGGAGAGCAAGAGTAAAGTGCCAAATTCAGGGATTGTGCAGATGCTGGCATGCTCCATAAGCTACAAGAAATTTTTGTCCATTCAGTTTTCTTTTCTTTCTCTCACCCCTCTAATATTTTCTTTCTTATTAGGTAGGGTAGGTATTTACATTTTCAGATATATCTACTAAGACAAGGTATGAGTAAAGGAAACTGGTTTAATACACTGAAAATTCAGCCAAGTGTAGTGGCATACACCTATAAGCACAGCACTTGGGAGGCTGAGGCTAGCCTCAAACACACAGTGAGTTCAAGGCCAGCTTGAACTATATAGTGAGACCCTGTTTTAAAAAATAAATTGAAGATTCATACAAAGCTCTGAGCACTGAGTAAGGCAAAGGATAGAATGGCCTGGGATGGAAGAAACAGAAGAGGGTGGAACAGTGGTACAGGCCAGTAGCCTTTCCACGGCGTACGAAGGCCTGGGTAATTTTTAAGGTTTACCTACCCATAATTCTCAGCTTTTTCATGTAATCTTTCTTAAAACTGAGCTGCCCTCTAAAGCATCTTGTAAAGGTGCCCCATTTTTCTTCATAGCTGTAGAGATTATAGAATAGTATCTGAGAAAGCAAAATCTCACGAGCATCTAAAAGAAGTCTGAAAAGCTGGAAAGAACAAAACTTCCTTTAATCAATTAACAGCAAACCCACAAGGGCTTTGTGTCATTCTGTCTTGAACATATTTTTCAAGAGTGTAGTGTCTTTTAGAGATAAATATTTTGGCTTTTAGAATGTTTGGAAATCAGATATATTGATGTACGTGGCAATGAAAAAAAGAACAACTTTTGCTTAACATTTACTTCTTAAGGCCCTGCCTATGTCAAAGGATACACTTGAGAACAAAGAAATCAAGGGAGCTCAGTGAGCACTAAACAAAGCAGTAAGCAATGCTGGGGCGGCAGCACCGTATTTCGTACAGAAAGACACACGCAGGAGTTAGCAGAGCTCCTGCTTTCTGAGCAAGTGCTATCGATCTCTAGTAATTGAATTTCTGATGACAGGTAAAACACAAACTGAAAACATATCAAATACACAGGAGGACATTGTACATACATGTACATATACATACACACACAACAGAGTTATGTATATTTCAGAACTTATATATATATAGGGAATGCCTCGGGCAAACAGGTAGTCATAGAAAAGAGAAACAAAAAAGGAGATGAGAAATAAAAGAAAAACAAGAGATTATATATTTTATTTTCTTACATTGTATAAGGACACCTGCTCAGCCAATCTCTTATCTCTTCCTGAAAATATATATTCCTCATCCTTCTTATCAAGTGACTTCTTTGCTTCTTGTGTCTCCTGAGGAATGGACATAGATAACAAATCACTGAAGCACACAATTATGATCAAATATGAAAGAAATATTATTTTTACTCAGATTACTTAATAAGAGACTAAACTCCATCAGGCTCATTAAATTCTTTCTGGTCAGAAACATTTATATTCTTGATAAGGAATCAGTTAGTGATTTAGCCTATGGTTTTCCTGCAAATAAGGAAACAAACAAAATAAAACAAAAAGTTTACTTAATCATTTAACTGCAATCACTTAACTATTTATTGAACTTAGGACCTGAGTTTTGATGAACAATGCTGAGATATAGCAGTGAAAATATGGTTTACAAAAAACCCTTAATTATCTGTTTTCAAAAATAATAGAATGAAAAAAAAATAAAAAAAACAAAAATAGTAAAATGAAAAAACGAAATAAAAGTATTGAAAAAAGAATTTTTTCTTTTCTTTGTTTTTTTAAATCTATATGTGGGACTGAGGATTGAACCCAGGGCTCTCTGACCTACATCCTTAGCTCTTCAAAAATTTCATTTGCCTTAGGCTGGGCTTAAACTTTTGATCCTGATACCTTTTGTTCTGGGGATGTGGTACAGTGTAAAGGCCTTGGGTTCAATCACCAGTACCAATACCAACACATGAAAACACAAAACAAAAAAGCAACTGTCTTTAATCACAGATGATATGATATTCTATGTAAAAAACACCGAACAAACTATCCTGGAACTAATTAGAAAGTATACAAAAGCTACACAACATAATTATACAAAATATATCAGCAATAGACAACTGGAATTTGAAACAAAGCAAAGATTTCATTTGTAACAGCATGCATACAAAAATGAAATAATTAGGAAAATTTTCAATAAACGGTAATCAGAAAAAATGTTACAATGATATTCTATAGAATATAGGATGAGGAAGATCCACACAAAAATGGCTGAAAAACCAGTTTTCAAGGCATATTTTTATGTTGTCGTTTGATTAGGAAAACCAACAAGACTTTCATAACAATTTTAATCTTAATATGGACTAAAACAACCTGTATTTAATAAAGTATGTTAAAAATATTGGAATAGTTCATTTTTTATTTTCCATAAAAATTTCCTCAAAAAACATGGTTTCATTTTTTGTTTTTTTTTTTGAGGCAATGTCTCACTATGTAGTACAGGCTGGCCTTGAACTTGCTTCTGTAGACCAGGCTGGCCTTGAATTTACGTCAATCCTCCTGCCTCAGCCTCCCAAGTACTGGGATTACAGGCATGTGCCAGCACAACTGGCTAAAAAAACGTATGTTTTTACTTGTAAATATTAAGAGAAAAATTATGTTATGTTAAAATGGAGATGTAAACTTGACCCTTTAACAACAGACACAAAAGAGTCATGTGCTATTAGATCTTGTCAAGACTTGGAGGTGAAGACACATAGATTTCGTTTATTAACTTATGAAAACTTTTTCATTTCTTTCTAATAAACAATCATTTCTTGTAGGTCATGTTGGCTAAAGGAAAATGAGAGGTATGAGAGATGTTACATTGCGAAATCAAATGTAAAATGATAAAGCGAACGGAGAAAACATTAAGAAGGAAATCTGACTGAGATCTGTTACAAAATTAGTCATGAACTTTACATAGGCGCAAAGACAGAACAAATGAATAGCATTACAATATTATATCATTTCTGACATGTCTGTGGTACCATACTGTAATATGGAATTACACAAAACTTAAGAGGTATTAATAATCCTCCTATAAGTCCACTGTTAGCACTGAGGAAAAGTTTTCAGCACTGAGAACAACCGGGGGTAAAGATCTCAGTCACAGGGATGAAAATGACTGAAGTTCGAACCGTACTGCTGGTTTCCATTTGTGCCCTTTTTAACTGGTGTTTCCTCTGCGGATGATTCCCTGCACATGTAGCCGTAGGGTAGTCATCTATACTAACCTATAGTGAGAAGCCAAACAAGACCTACAAATAAAAAGTCTACGTAAGCAAGGGAATTGTCTTTTTGGAGACACCCCTAAAAGGTGAAATTCTAGAAGTTGTAATATGTATGGTTTAGATCTAAAATGGCCCTCACAATCTCACGTTCTGGGGTGACTGAATTGTGGAGAAGTACAGCTGACTTGCTGTTAGAAAGTGTGTTCTAACGAGAAAAGGAAGGTCAGTGTGGGCGAGACTGGCGAGGGTCTGTCTCCCCTCCCAGTTCTTTCCTTGACTTGTTCTCTGCTTCTCCAGGGCCATGCCGGAGCAGGTTTGCTCTGCCAGACACTTCTACCACGCTGCTTCTGCTGGAGACAGCCAATCACATAAGGACTGAAACTTCTAAACATAAGTCAAAACAAACCTCTCCTCACTTAATTTGTTGATGTCAGGTACCACGTCCCAATGATGAAGACAGTGACGGAGACACATCATTAGTGTAAAAGTACATGCCCTGGTGACATCATCATTATACAAATCAGTGAAGAAAGGACAGATACGCTAACACTAGCCTTTCAATATCTGTGGCTCATGCACATACCCTCTCCTCTGTGGTCTCTTCTGCCTTTAAGTATTACTTCACCTCAACTTTCTATTTGTTAGAGTAAACTGAGGCACAGCGGAGCTCACTGAGACAGGCAGAGTTTAAGCAACGTGCTGGGACTTCTTCCTCCAATTGGGGCCCCTCCAGCTGCCAATCACCCACCAGCTTCCCCAGCCTCACCCCTCACTCTCCCTGTTTCTCCTGGACAACCCCGCATCCCACACCTTCCTGCACACACCCCACCTCTCTTCCCATTCCCCCCACACTGCTCTGGCCTCCGCTTTGGCCCTTCAACCCCTGCTGCCCAGCTCCCTCTCTGCAAGGTCGCGGGCGCAGAGGGCACTGTCCAGGTCCATGTTCCCTGCTCCCTCAGTGATCTCCAATTGCTCCTCACCTTGGATCCTTTCTGTCTGACTCCTGCAGCTATATCCAAGAGTTTCGATACCGAGCTCAAACCTATGCCCTTCTGTGGGATGATGAGGAAGGAGAACAGGCCCGGACCCTAGCCTGAGCATATGCCAATGACTGGGCCGGACCGGGCTCTTACTGGGGATGGTCCCCAGCTGTTCCCCAGGCCAGACGCCACTGGGACTTTAACCAAAGAGATGAGGAAGGAACCTACTCTGCTAAATAGGACAAGAAATTACATGATCACTTGCCTTGTGGAGGGACTAAAAAAAGCAGCCCACAAGTCAGTCAATTATGACAAACTTAAGGAGATTACTCAAAAAAAAAGGATTAAAAAAAAAAGGATGAAAATCTGGCTCAGTGTATGTCCCGAATGGCAACCACCCTAAGAAAATATACTACCCTCAATCCAGAAAGCCCAGAAGGACAACTGATTCTCAAAATGCATTTTACCACTCAATCTACTCCTGACATTGGCAAAGAAGCTCCAAAAAATTGAGACAGGCCCTCAAACCCCACAACAGGAATCAATTTCCCAGGCCTTCAAGATCTACAATAACCAAAATGAGGCTTCCTGCCAGCAATCCATCTCTGACTTGCAGTTACTTGCCTCCACTCTAAGAAACCCCAAACCCAAAGAGGATGCCAACAAAATGTCCAGGGGCACAAAGAGGGGATCCACCCTTATGGGACCGTTTTAAGTGTCAACAGTCAGGCCACTGGGCGAAAGAATGCCCAAACCCAGACCCCCTCCCAAGCCCTCATGTCCCATGAGTGGGGGTCCTCACTGCAAGTCAGACTGCACTGTGCAACCAGGATTGCTACGGGGGTCCCCTCCCAGGGCACCCCACAGGACAACCCGGTTCTCTCTGACCTCATGGGTTGGGCCTCTGATGACTGACAGTCTCAGATGCCCCCTGGACCATCATAGCTGCCAAACTTCGGGTAAATCTTAAGGTGGAAGGTAAGACCGTTTCGTTCCTAATGGACACAGGTGACCTATTCCACCCTCCCTTCTTTCCCAGGACAGCTCCTTTTGGCTGAGGTTTCTGTTGTGGGGACTGATGGCTCCATATCTTGGCCTCCCAAGACTCTCCCGTTCCTCTGTCCACTGCAAACCACATATTCTCCCATGCCTTCCTGGTCATCACAACCCACCCCATCCCACTCTTCAGGAGCCATCCTTTTATTTTATTTTATTCTTCTTCTGGTACCAGGAATTGAACTCACGACCTTGTGCTTGCCAGGCAGGCGCTGTGCCGCTGAGCTAAATCCCAGCCCTTCAGCAGCCATCTTAACAAACCTGTCCACTACCCTAACTATCCCCAGTACTACCCAATGCCCATCGCCTCCTGTTCTCCCCTCCTCACCCCCCATCCCATCCCACTCACATAGACGAAAGACAATGGGCACCTGCTTGGGAGACCAACTGCCTACCATTCACACACTGACACACCAGGCTCTTCCCTCACATCTCAAACCTTCCACATAGAGCCCACAACACACCTGCTGCATAGATGGCAGCTCTTGCAAAGAACAGCTGCTTCTGTGGCCAGGGTGGGATATGCTACAGTTACAATTGACACGGTAATTGACGCCCAAGCTCACCCCTACACCACCTCACCACAGGTCGAACTCATACACTGACCCCAGCCCTCACCCTAGGAAAAGAAAGCAGAGTTAATATCTACACAGACTCAAAATACTCTTTTCACATCCTTCACAACCATGCAGCAATATGGGCTGAAAGAGGATTTCTCACCACCAGGGGATCCCCTACCATTAATTCACACCTAATGAAGGCACTCCTGGGGGCAGCCCTCCTGCCTGCCCAGGCAGGAGTGATTCACTGTAAGGGACACCAAAAACCCACAGACCCATAACACAAGAAAACTCTTTTGCAAACCAGACAGCCAAGGGGGCAGGCTGCTGCCTCTGCCAGCACTCCACCTGTTCCACAGGGACAATACCTCTCCCTGACGGGCATCACCCCAACTATTCCACAGAAGAGCACTCGTAGTACCAGACACTCCCCACCTCAGAAGGATGGTTCCTTGACCAAGGAAAATATCTCCTTCTCACCTCCCAGACTCATCAGATTCTCTCCTCCCTCCATGACAGCTTTCACATACGTTACAAACCCCTCAGCCACTTACTTCAGCCTCTCACTTGAGCCCCCTCCTGGAAGGTTGCACTCAAATATCATCCCTTGACTTGATCTCTCCACCTCAGTCCAATCAGACAATGGGCCGGCTTTTACTGATCAAATAACCCAAAGGTCTCCGAGTCTCTCGGAGTAAACTGGACACTCCACACCTCCTACAGGACCAAATCCTCAGGAAGAGCAGAAAAAGCCAATAACTTAATTAAGGCCCAACTCATGAAGTTCTCCCTACATCTAAGAAGATATTACACATCCCTGCTCCCTATTCCCCTGCATCTCAGACTCAGGGAAGCTCCCCTCGAACCCACTGGCTATAACCCCTTCGAGCTGCTATACTGCCCTCCTTTCGTCTGGGCCCCTGTAGTACCCCAGAAGCCAACCCCTTGGGAGATGTCTTCCAAGGAGCCCGTGGCTTCTCCCTATCCATCTTTTCACTTTCCTACTCATCCTCCGCCTAGATTACTCCATGTGTGGCCATCTCCCCTTCCTAATCACATTCATGCCCCTTGCTCATATTCGCCCCAGGTCCGGCTTCAGTGGCACCAACTGACTGGAACACCACAAAAAGGTGCCTCTTATCAGGTGTCTTCCTTTTTTCATGAGACTGATACTTGTTCCCTTGTGCACTCTCAGGCACTATCCTCCCCTGCCACCTACACCCCAATGGCTCCATCTGAGCTATGCCTTGCCTGAGGGAGTTTTCTCACCATCACCTCCCTCCTGCTGATCAGGCTCCTAATTACCCTGCTATGCATCTTCTATCTCAGGCCCAGAATGACACATACGCCCCTGCCCCAACTACCCAGAGTCCAAATTTAGCCCTAGGCCCAGACAATCCCCTGAGCTACTCTCCCACCTCAATAAGACTATAAAGTTGGCCTAGTCCCTACTAAACCACTCCCAACCATGCTGGCACAAGTTGCTGGATTTGCCTCTCTGCTTTGACCTGGTTCACTGAGGGTACACTCATCCCCCTTCAACATGGGCCATGGCTGAGTCTGTCTGGTTTCCCACTTTTGAGGCACACTGGGTTACTGAAGCCTACAGGACGCCATCCTCATGGGCCCCAGCACACCAAAACGCCATCACATTACAGGACCAATAGCCACAGACACAAAAATCTTTTCACAGGCCACCATACGCCTCTGTAGAAGGGGCTCCCCAGGAGTACCCCTACGATACTTACTTCCCTCTAAATGCAACTTTACACTTTCACTGTCCCCATGACCACAAGAACACAACACTTGACTCAGTCCAATTCAGAATGTCAGGACCCCCAAGCATAGAAACAAACAAATTCATAAATGTAAACTCTTGGTTCTGCTCACCTCCCCCAACTTCCACATTTCAAATTTCCACAGTGGTCTATTCCAGCAGCTCACCCATACTTGCTGGCCAAACACCACACTGGGACACCACCCCTACCCAATTCCTCCTACTGCCCAACCTAAAGAACTGCTCCCAATGGCTTGTTGACAAGGTAAGATTTATCTTACACTGGCAGGATAAAACCCCAAGGTGCCACCCAAAAGGACCGTCCAGGCTCAGCTCTCCTTTTATGGGGGCTGTACTTGCCACCATCATGGGACAATGGCAAAAAGAGGATTCTAACATAAAAACACTTAAATAATGCATGTTTTCTGCCTAAACACATCCAGGGTTTTCTGGCTTTGTGGAACCTCCACTTATCTGTCTGCCCACAAACTGGACTGGAACATGTACCCTGGTATTCCTGGCCCTCAAAATACATATAGCCCCTAGGCAAATTGAGCTCCCGCTCCCTGTGCAGACCCCTCTCAGATGATGCCCATAAGCCCCAATACTCATACCCCTACTGGTAGGCCTTGGAGTCTCTGCAGGCATGGGGACAGGAGTTGCAGGGGTAGCTGTCTCCACCACAGTCCTCTAACAGCTTTCAGAACAAATGTCTGAGGGGCTTGGAAAGATTTCCAATTATACCCTGGCCTTACAAAAAAAAGTAGATTCCCCACCTGGGGTGGCCCTCCAGAACTGCCACACCCTGGATCTACTCACTGCAGAAAAAGGGGGCACCTGCATCTTCCTCAGAGGGGAATGCTGCTTCTATGTCAACAGGTCAGATTCTACTCATCAGACAGTCCAGAGTCTCTGGGACCAAGCTGCCAGACTCAAAGAACAGGCAAAGGGTGGCTTCACTATGGGTTAAGGTAAAGGTCTTTTCCAAACAGGTTGGACATCCAGGCTTCTCCCCATATTCAGGCCCCTGGTCCCAGTCTTTCTGCCGTTATTGTTTGGACTTTGTATAGTTAGACTCTTAACAGATTTCATCCAAGGACAGATCTGATCCATAACATCCAGACAGCTTTGACTGACAGCCCATTATACCACTGTTCCACATGAATTCCAAGCTGACCTGTAGCAAGAACCAAAGATCATCATGTTCCTAGAACGCTGTCGCCTCACCTGGATCCAATACCCTGTCAATTTGCCACCAGCTCAGCCCCTCTCCCTCTCATTTTTTCTGTCTCTCTTTTCTAGGATGCCTATGCAGCCCCCAGTCACACCTAAAGAAGTCCTGAGAAGCTATACTCCCTAACCCTCTTCTTTTTCTATAACACAACAGACAGGAACGTCAGGTCTCTGAACCAGACCCCCAACCAGCTAGGAGAGAAAAACCTGTTATTCACACCTGTAGGTGCACAGCATTAACAGGAAGTTACCAGCTTCCCCTCGCAGCTCAACCTGCAGAGAGTGATTCTGAGAAAAACCACAAGAGACATGTTGTGCCCACCAGCACCCTCCTGTACCCAACACTGCCCTGTCTATCAGCCAGCCCCAGGCCCCCTACTCAGAGACCCCAAATTTTGTACCCCCGTCAGTAGTGTCTCCTCCCGCACCTAAACTCTCCTATAAAACATGCTCTCACCCCTTGGTTGGGGCCAATGGTCTTTTTCACCTTGGCCCGATTGTGCCCAGTCTGCAATAGACTGTGGCATGTTGCTTAAACTCTGCCTGCCTTGGTGGTCTTGCACAGGAGGATTGCCATGAGTTTGAGACCAGCTCAGTATACACAGTGAGTTCAAGGTCAGCCTGAATTACATAGCAAGGCCCTGTCTCAAAAGTAACAAGAACAAAAAAATAAAATAAAAGTAAATGTACCAACTCTGCACTTAAGAAATGTAAATAATCTGTATTGCAAACATGTGCTAAAAAAAAAAATTAAAAGTCAGTAAACCTGTATCTTAGGACTTTCTTGAAGTTTAAATGAGGAGACTTATTGGAAAATAGTAGGCAAATGGTGTGACTTTCTTTCCTCATAACTTTTCTTCAAGAGGAAAAAAAAAATATGCATTTTCCTTTGGAAACATTCATTTCAAAAATTAGTATCTTTAAATAATTTTGTCTTTTATGTTTTCAAAATTGAGCCAACACAAACAAAAACATACAAACACCTTAGCTTTCCTTTCCCTGTCAGCTGGAGTATCTGTCCAGACTGATCGGTCTCCGGATTTGTCTTCAGCTCTTCTTTTAAAGGTCCTTGGCCCAAGACCAAAGTCTTTCATTTCTGGAGGAAGCTCAGTCATCCATGATTCTCTTACAATTGGTTTAGATGAAGCCTTTACGAGAAATAAAAAAGTTTAAAACACACATGTTTTATACATATAATAAATAAATATGGTACAAACAACTGTATTTCTCATTTGGGGTTTTAAATTTACTTAAGACTTTAACAGAAAGGACTGATGTTTTAAGCATTATAGTTGTCATATCCTTTCACCCAATTTGTTATTCTTTTGACTATCTTTTGCCATACGGAATACTTTTAGCAGACAAATTTGCTGATCTTTTCCTTTACAGTTTCTGGATTATATAACTCCTAAATTAATATGTATATATGTATACATATATAAACGGGTGTGGTGGTGCATGCCATCACTCTGGAGGCTGAGGTAAGAGGACAGGCACAAGTTCAAGGACAGCCACAAGTTCAAGGCCAGCCTGGACCACATAGTGAGTTCAAGGTCAGCATGAACTACATAGGAAGACTCTTATCTCCAAAAACAAAACAAAAAACAAACACAATACCAAGAAAGACAATGCATATATATATTGAAAACTTGAAAATAAGTACACGTACCTCTAAATTTTAGAAGTAAACATCAAAATATATGTAAAGATATGTAATAGATACATATATTAATGTTTATTTCTAATATATAGATCTTTTTAGCCAATTTAGTTTATTTCTTAAAATGTCTTTAAAAAACTTACATCATCTCCTTTAGTTAGTTTTTCTTTCATCCTCTGAGCTCTTTTTTCAAACTCTGTTGTTACACTAGAGTTAACTGGCCCCTTGGCAGGCATTGGCCCAACAATGTCCTCATCTTCACTGCTATCTGTTTCCTTCTAAAACAAGAAACGACCTTTAATCCAATAGAGTTACAAGTTACGTAAGAATGATCCTAATGTACTTAAAAGGAAATGGATTACCCATAGACAATAAAACAAAACAAAACAAAAAATAAACAATACATTTATTGCTGGCTTGTCAGCGAGCAGTGAAGAGCCTTTTCCTGCCTTCTTAGAGTGCACGGTAGACAACAAATTCATAGCACACAGACTGTTTCATCTCTCCTCCTATGTTAAGGTGGATATTATTAAGTTATTTTAGCTATCCTCCTGATGGGACACAGATGTGGCTTTGGAAGCCTTAACACAGAATTCCTGGTACTTATTACCAACTGGACAGTGGTTATACACTTGAAATAATTCTATTAGACCAAAATCTGATTTTATGGACCCACATTCTTGTGGAAAGAGGACAAAAAAACAAAGGAGGTTCTTAAAATCATAAGAACTAGTAAAATCAGTGCTATCTATAGTGTTGATAAATACTATGGAGAAAATTAAAGAAAGGAAGGAGACAACAGTAAAAGAAAGAGTAAATTTAAGTTAGGAGGTTAGAGATGAACTCATTGGAAAGGTCATATTCTAGTACCCGCCCCCCGCAAAAAAAAACCTTGAAGGTCTTAGAGGTCAGCCTTGTAGACATCTAGCAGAAGATCATTTTGGACAGACTTAGATAGCAGGCATAAAAGCTCGGTAGTAGGGGCTGGCCTGGTGTACTTGCAGAGGAATGGCAAAGAGCCCAGTGTGGTTGTACTAAAGCAAAAGAAAAATCAGAGCTAATGGAGACCTGTAAAGACTCCAAATTTTTTGGAGGAGAATTTGATGGTTTGGAGGGTTACTAACATGACCTGACTTTTGTCTCATGCAGACCTTTCTAGCGGCTATATTAAGAAGAGGCAGAAGAGGGCAAGGGCTAACTGAAGTCTGAAGACCAATCAAATAGATGGAATATTAGGTCTCTCGGGCCAGGCTGGACCCAGAATGGTTGGACTGTGGATGTCTCCCAAAGGACAGAAACAACGGTTTGCTGACAAGACTCACTGCTATGACCATCTGCCTCACACACTTCAGGTGCTCTAGAAACATTCATGGAAGAGAGAGTAGTAACTATGAAGTCCACGCTCTTAACCACTTCCCTGTATTTACTTTCAGTGACCTCAGTGTAACCAGTGAATATCCAGTGATGAGTAGGGAGGGGTCTCCTGATTATAACAATTCACTTGTAGAAAGGCATTGCAGCATAATGGACTATATGCTTCAAAGTCATAAAAACTCTATGTGAGTCGCAGTTCTGATAAGTAAGAACTGTAAATTTGGGTGAGATACCCTTTCCTTTAGTCTTTTACATCTGTAAGATTCAAACAATATGTATTTTACGAGGCTGTGGAGAAGATAAAAATAACACCCATATATGGAGAAAATGTATTTCAAATGGCAAAGTATTCTATAAATCTCAGTTACTATTAGGGAAGAAAATAGCTTTCATCTTTTACTCCAAAATCATATGATCTATCTCTTCATGAAAACTACCTATCCACTCGTGCATTTGTTCTATATAGGTACTAGAGCTGGGTTAATTTAAAGGTAAAGGATATTACTAGAAAAGCTCCTCATAGATGAACATGGTAGCACAAACCTGTAATTTCAGCACTCTGGGAGGGTGAGGCAAGACTGTGAGTTTGACCCCACTTAGTGATTTAATGAGACCTAGTATCAAAATAAAAAAAGAAAAGGGCTGGGGATGTAGCTCAGCAGAAAGGCCCTGGGTTCAGTCCCCAGTATCACAAAACCAACCTCATCAGTTTTTATTCCTCTAGCTCAAATCACAATAATTCCTTAAGCATTATGTTCCACTTTTCTTACACTTTCAAGCCTCTCTTTAAAAATAAGCAGCATGCCAGGGATGGTGGTGCACACCTGTAACCTCAGCACTTGGGAGGCTGAGGCAGGAAGATCACCCTGAGTTCAAGGCCAGTCTGGGCTACAAAGTGAGTTTAAGACCAGCCTAAACTACATAGCAAGAAGACCTTGTCTCAAAAAACCAAACCAAACCAAACCAAACCAAAACAAAACCCAAAACGTCTTAGTATAATCAATCTTGGTTTTTTACTAACACAATCTCTTATGAACAGCTTTTGATTTTATCTATGTTATAATCTTAAATCACTCTTAATATAACTGAAGGGCCTTGGATGTAGATCAGCAACACAGTGCCCGCCAGGCAAGTACAAGGCCTTGGGTTCGATTCTCAGTACAAAACAAACAAACAAACAAATCATTTAGTCAAGTGACTACAGTTATCACTAAAGTTCTTAATATGTCGCATCTTATTCTTTACATGAACATTTTCCAAACCTGAGAGTTGAAGTGTGATGATACTTGTCCTGGATCTCTGCTTTTGTCACTTTTCTGGGTAGATTTAATGAAACCAGGGGGCAATGCAGGACCTATTATAGGCCTGAAAAATAACATGTACCTTTATCATCCTCCGTGCCTTTAAAAGCAGCTTTCAGAATAACAGTTCACAACAATCATAAAGTCAATAACTTTATGTTGAAAATGAGAATTTAACAAATCATTTTTACTACTTTTGCATATTTTTTTACTAGGTATCTTAAACATAATTTTTGCATTTTAAACTATCTGTTAGTCAATCAGATACTAAACCAGTAATTCTCAATCTTTGTGACAATCATGTGTGCCTAAAAGAAATGTACTAAGTAAAAATGATAATTTAGAAAGTCCTTATGATGTATTAAAACTTGTACAGGTCTTTTTCTATTTTGTGCTTTGACTTTACTTTGATGTTCACTGTTCACTGAAAAATACTTTGGGGCATTATAAGTATAGTAATATAAGACAGTTCATGAATAGTTCAGTTCACAGATAGAAACATGTGAGAAAATTGTGCTTCTGTTCATGAACTCCACATCAGGTGACAAACATGACCACAGCCATCTTTCCCAGAATCGTGGAACAAACCGAGTTCATGACCCAAGGTATCACTGTAGTCAGAACATCTTAAGGAGAAAGTGAGGTCTTCCAAGGACATATGCAGTATATGCATACAACACGTGTCACTAATTGGTGCTGTACTTACCACAGTGACATACAAGTTTATCCAGTGCTCTACTAATCCAGCGACAACGTGGAAGTGTAGAAGAACACAGCTAATTCATTGAGACCCATAGGAGGACCAAAATGTACTGAGGTAAGCACATTTCAACTGGTACACCTTTCTGTTTTTTTAAAACAACCTGGTCAGTGTGAGTCATTCCATTTTGAACAAAACTAGTACCAAAGGTCAACACACCCAGTAAGTGGCTGAGCTAGGGTTTAAGCCTTGGCCTCCCTGTTGCCAAAGTTCATTTTCTTTTTCTTTTTTTTTGTACCAGCAATCGAACTCATGACCTTGAGCTTGCTGGCAGGTGTTGTGTTGCTGAGCTATATCCCTCGCCAAAGTTCACTTTCTTTCCAATTGCCTGATTGTCACGTTGAGGAAGCTGTCATTAGCTCAAAGGAGAGAAGTGCCTGAATTATGAGCCTGACTGTGTATAGAGAAAAAATAAAAGAGAAAATGTACTTTCTACTCTTTTCAATACTTCTCAATTTCTCCATCCTTGCTTCTCCGTACTAGTGTTTGTCATTATGCCAGTGTTAGCAACCCAGATGGTACTGAAGCCCTAAGCTGAATTTACCAAGTTGAAATGTGTTCAATTAGTGCCTCACAGACAAGGTTCCTGGCAGAGGAGAGACAGTGCTAAGGGAAAGTCTGGGTTCTGATCCTGACCATTTAATAACCTCCTCTCTCACTTCATAAAGCCTTTCTGAGCACAAAAACGTTGCATTTGAAAGATGGGGAAGTTTGGCATTGCTAGAAAGGCCCAGTTAGTTATAATGCTATGAGGAATCACAGTATGGATTTTTCCTGAGCACAATTACTAGCAGAGATACAAATGAAATTACTGTTCAATTTTCTTGCCTCAGGAGATTCACGGAGGAAAAACTAGCGGTATAAAAAATCTTAAATATAGTAAATATGATATAACCATGGAACACTACACTTGCATAAGAATTTTTGACTCTAAAATATGCTATTTTTTTTTCTTTTTGAGACAGGGTCTCGTTATGCAGTTCAGGCTGGCCTTGAGCTCACTTTGTAGCCTAAGCTGGTCTTGAACTCGAAATGCTCCTCCTGCCTCAGCCTCCTGAGTGCTGGGATTACAGGCGTGCACCACCAAGCCCGGCTGGTTAAAATATGCTATTAAGTATATTTTAAATCACACCTAGATTTAATTATTGGCAAAATGTAATTCTCAAGAAAGAAACTGCTGCAGAAGTGTTTAGAATTTTATACTTTGAAATATTTGCATATATAGAATTAGATATCTTGGGGATAGTACTTAAATCTAAACATGAAATTTATTTGTATACTCCCTTATGCATATAGCTTGAAGATAATTTTATGCAATATTTTAATTTTGTGCATGAAACAAAATTTGTATACGTGGAACCCTCAGACTTTGTGATACCATGTTGGTGCTTAAAAGGTTTGGATTTTGGAACATTTTTGGATTTCGGATTAGAGATGTTCCAACTGTAATGTGTTTTCTTGAAAGAAATGTTATACCCTAAAGGTCAGTAACTTCCTATTCAGGGATAGATAGTAACTTTTAGGCTTTGAGGGCCACATTTGGGTCTCGATGGCTTATTTGTCTGTATTTTTGCATCAATTTAAAAACACAAAAATCATTCTTAGGTTAGGGACCATACCAAAAAAAAAACTGTTTCTAAAAGAATTTGAGTTACATGAAAATTAAGACTTATGAAACATAATTATAAATTCTGAATACAAATAAATATGCATTCTTCTACTTGTTCTTGCATACTGGTATATAGTGTTATGAGTTACCAACTGTTTAGTATGTAATTTTATACTTGGTATTTAAAATTTTTATAATTCTGAAAAGACAGGAACCAATATTTATTATACACTTACTCTGTGGCACACAGCAATAAGATACACAAGTGTGTGCATACAAATAGGAAATCTCAACCATCACAACAATTTTGGAGGGTATATGTCACTATTCCAGTTTAAAAATGACAAATGTGAGATTCAGAGAAGTTAGCCAAACTATATATTAAGATTTTTCTCTTCTACAAATACATAATTAAGAAAACAAGTGAATTAGAAGTCCAAACCTCAGGATTCAAATTCTAGGTCTACTACTTACAATGCATGCCACTTTAACTGTTTCAACAGGAAAATATAGAGGAACATTCCACCTCATTTACCATCAAACACTTTTAGAGTATCAAATAAGAAATGAAACAGTTTTTTTATAATCTGTAAGTACCATAAGCATATAAATACTTTTATTATAAGGAACAACCATTTTCCCTATAAACAATCAATTTCAAGTGTATGAAATATACAAATTAAAAAACTTTAGATAAATGAACTAAGACACATTGGTTGAAATTTTTTTCTTAAGAGTAGGAAGAATTTATTGAGACAAAGAAAGCTTCTGTCTGAGAGGGACAAAAGGGAGCCCAGAAATTAAGTTGCCCTGGTTGAAGTATTTTAAAGACTGGCCAGAAATATTATAGGTTATCACCTTGGAGGAGAATCATCCTGCTTTTTAAATCCAGGAGGAAGGGCAGGTCCAAAAAATCCATCATCATCATCATCATCATCCTGATTTCTCTTCTGTTTTCTGAAAATAACAATAAAAATTTATGCACACATGTCAAATTTTTTTCACAAAGAGAAATTTTTGTTGTTGTTGTTGTTTTTTGAGACAGGGTCTCACTGTTCAGGCTGCCCCTGAGCTCACTTTGTAGCCCAGGGTGGCCTTGCATTTGAGGCAATCCTACTGCCTCAGCCTTCCAAGTGCTAGGATTACAGATGTGCGCCACCACACCCAGCACAAAGAGAAATTTTAAAGGAAGCATTAATTTTAACCACTTGTATAAATACTAAAACAATAAATTATCCTTGTTAAATAAGAAAAAAATATATGCTACAATTGCTCTTAATCTTTTTCTGGAATTTATTTTTGACCTAAAATAGAGATTGATTAGTTTCTCAAAGCAGTAATATAATGGTATTCCATGTTTTCTGCAGTAATAAAGATTCCATTAAACACATTTTTGAATGTATTTGCTTCTCAATGAAAAGTGTTTGAGTTAGCTTGTATTCTCATTTAAGTCAGGGTTGTAAATTGCTCTTTCTGTCTCATACTCTTTAAAATGCTTAAAATAAGCTGGGTGTGGTGGTACAGGCCTGTAACCCCAGCACTCAGGAGGCTGAGGCAGGAGGATCCTTTTGAGTATGAGACCAGCCTGGGCTACAAAGTGAGCTCAAGGCTAGCCTGAACTGCATAGCAAGACCCTGTCTCAAAAAGACCAAAAAAAAAAAAAAAAAAAAAGCATAAAATAACTTATTAATAATATACAAAGACTCAAGTTCTTTTCTCTTTTTCTTGAGATAGGATCTTGCTACACAGGTCAGGTTCACCTTAAACTCACTATGTAGCCCACGCTAGCCTTGAACTCACAGCAATCCTTCTGTTTCAGCCTCCTGAGTGCTGGGATTACAGGTGTGTATCACCATGCCCAGCTCAACTTCTTATTTACATGGATTCATCATGACTAAAGTTAGATAAAAGTGAAATCATTCATTTATTTAAACAAAACATCCACTGCATATATAACTATAAAAAGAAATTCTATAGTTTAGAATATTTATTTCAATAAAACCTTAAGGAAAAGTCCTTTATATAAGAATTTTACTGAAATACTAAGTAGCTCCACAGCTATATGTGACTAGAATAAACTTCTTTGTAAAAAAATACAGCTCATAATGAAAGGCCATATTAAATGATTTCTTCCTGTGCTGTATAAATCCAAATATGACAACCCCTTACTAGCTATCTGTTCCAGCCAACTCACACCTGTTGGAAGTTGGCTTATTACATAAGTGACTTACTTTGTAGATGGACCAGTGTCATCTTCTTCTGATTCTTGATTTCCTTCTTCATATAAAGAACTACTGTCCTCGTCACTATCTGATGAATCTGAACTACTGCTTTTATAATTAGGGGGCAGAGCAGGTCCTGCAACTAAAGAAGATTTGTTGTATGTAATAATGAGCCACAACTATTTTATTGAGTGCTCCTTGCATATATTTTTCACTTTTTTCCTGCATTTCACAGTACTTATGGATTTTTCGGGCCAGGGATATAGCTTAGCAGCACAGCACCTGCCTGGCAAGCACAAGGTCGTGAGTTTGATTCCTGGTACCGAAAAAACAAAACAAACAAACAAACAAACCAACAAACCACAGTACTTAACAGATTTTTAATTCCACTCACTAGTGATTTGTATACATTGGTTTAGTCTTTCCAACTCCAGGAAGGCAGAAATCATATCTTATACCATCTTTTTTAAAAAAATTCCCAAATCTCAGTAGCTAAACTTAGAACAATAACAAACAAAAGAACCAAAATGATTGTAAAACTAAACATGAAAGCTGAAATTATACTTTTAGAAGAAAATGGAACAGTTTCACAATCTTGGAGAAGACAAAGATTCTTTCAATTGGATAAAAAATTCCCAATGCAAAAGGGAAAAAAAATTAAGAAACAAAATACCAAAATTAAAAACTTTTGTTCATGAAAACTTACTAAAGAGAGAGTGAAAAAGCAATCATAGAATTAGAGAAAAGATATTTTAAAATGTATCTAAAAAGATGTTTTTAGACTATCTAAATAACAAGTCAATAGAACAAAGGAAATGATAAGCAAAAGACTCCAATGTGACACATTTAAACAATCACAAAATATGACTTTTTTTTTTTTTTTGGTACTGGGAATCGAACTCAGGACCTTGCGTTTGCCAAGCAAGGCACTGTACCAGGGAGCTATATTCCCAGCCTCATCACAAAACATGTAAAGGTGATCAATTTCATTTTTCCCTGGGGAAATGCAAATTAAAACTACTGAGAGGTATCAAGTATAACATATATTAAAAAGACCAAAAAAACCTAAGTATTACAGAGAATGCAGAACAATCGAAATTCTTATACATGCTGAGAACTTAGTAAATTGGTAGTACTTACAAGGTGGAAGTACATAAAACATGTATAACAATGTAAAGCAGCACTTTTTGTTTGTTTGTTTGTTTTGTTTTTTCCAGTACTGGGAATCGAACTCAGGACCTCCTGCTTGCCAAGCAGGTGCTGTGCCACTGAGCTAAATCCCTAGCTCCCAAGTAGCACTTTTTGTAATAGCCAAAAAATGTAAACTACTCAAACAGCCACCAATAATAAAATGGATGCATTGTTAGAACAATTATCCAATGGAATTCACTCACATTTTTCTTTAATTTTAGTGTGATGGAAAGTACTTTGCTAAAATACGGTTTTATTTATTTTATTTATTTTTTGGTACCGGGAATCGAACTCAGGACCTTGTGGTTGCCAGGCAGGCGCTTATGCCACTGAGCTGTATCCCCGGCCCTACTCTGCTAAAATAAAAGTAATATTTTACAGTGGTTATAATAGAAATGAGATGTGGAAGAAACCCTCTAGTGAAAACATGGTTCTTGGATAGTCAAAGAAAGAAAATTTGATTCAGGAAGAGCTGGGATATTCTTTCAGTTTAACTCTTTTCCAACTACAGTGTCAGACCCAGTCTACACATTAGCACAAACAAAGCAGATAAATATGTACGAAGGAGTCTGGGAAGCATTAGTTTTGTACATAGGAAGGGCCTATTCCGTGTCAAGGTAGACGAGCACAAAAGTCCATAGTGAAATCATTCAAATTGAACGTATTAAATATACAATGTAATTTTAAAATGGGTAACCCCGAGGGTAAAGAGAAGGGTGTAACAAACACTTCAGAGAGTTTAGATGGGACACTTGGGCCCTAAAGGACTGATAGGATTTTGTCAAGTGCGTCTAGAAGTGCAACCAGAGGCCAGAAGGCCAGCGCTGAGGAAGTGCGCAGAAACCGCGGGACTTGTTGAGCAATGGGCTGTGTCTCAGGTGCAAGGACAGAATGAGATGCTAGGAAAGCACGTGGGCGACTGGAGGGAACAGGGTCTTCCGCAAGGTCTTGTAAGTCAGAACGCAGTACCGGTCAGAGGCTGAGAGAGCTACTTCGTTCTAATTTGGGCCCCACTAACAACTAGCTGGGTCACCTGGAGAGCTGTCTGGGCCTTGGCGACCCGGTATGTAACACGGAAATAATAATCTTTTTCTTGTACAGACGCTGGTAAAATTAAACGATTGAATGTGTGTTGTCCAATTTGCACCGAGTCCGGCTCATATTAGCACCAAATGGGAATCAACCGTTATAAGGATTATCAGGCCAAAACTAGGTTTCTGAGGCGCCTCCTCCCTACTGCCACGGCTTAGGTGGGTGAGTTAGCTCGAGTCTGGCCGCACCCACTCTCCACGCCTCGGTCCTCGTAGTCCCCAGACCTCTTCCTCTTAAGAGAAGGGCCGGCCAGAGGAGGGCGGGTGGGCCTGGTGGACAGGGACACGCCTTCGTTTACCCGGACTCGGGTCCCGCTCCTCTTCCTCTGCTGTCCCGCGGTTCTTGAAGCCAGGCGGCAGTGCCGGCCCGATCAGGTCCCTCGCCATCCGCGGTGGCAAACACTGGTCACGCTTACAAAGCTAAGCGCCCAAGTCAGAGCTAAAACACTTGATCTCGAGGTGCAGCGAATGCGGGAGTTTTTCCGGCGCTGATCGATGACGCATCCGTCTGTGGTTGGCCGAGCCGTGTGATCCGCAGAAACGGAAGTGACGTCTAAGCCGTGTTACACAGTCGCACGTTGGGCTTCCTATCTGGAGAGCGGCATGGCAGCACAGGCTAGTGACTCCGGGACTCCTGCTGGGTGGCTTCCCGCCTCCGATCTGGGGAACCTACATAACACCACTCCGCGGCCTGACAGTTGGACACTATGGGCCATGCTACCACCACCGCCACCTCCTTCGTCGTCTCCCCCAGCGGCCGGGTCAGAGCCTTTCACTGTCGCGCAGTCTCCCGTGGAGGTGCAGTCTCTGTCCGGGGCGCCGCCTCCTTTCGACGCCCAGATTCTTCCTGGGACGCAGCCCCCCTTCGACACCCAATCCTCCCTTGATTCTCAGCCTCAGCCCAGCGGTTTTCCTTGTAATTTCCAGGCCTCGACGTCATGGTACTGGGGACAGCAGCCTGATAGTTTCCTTCGATATCAGAAGCCCCACAACCCTCGAGGTAGGCGGTTGTTCCTCGCAGTGTCACCTCTGTACCTTCCAGTTCTTCCCCTCTACCCATTTCTCCCTTTCCTGCCTCCACTCTGCCCTGCACTCTTTTTTTTTTTTTTTTTTGGTTTTTCTCCGATACCGGGAACCGAACTCACGACCTTGCGCTTGCCAGGCAGGCGCTTTGCCACTGAGCTAAATCCCCAGCCCTGCCCTGCACTCGTGAAGTCTGGTAATGTCTCACGATATATCCTACTGGAATGTTCCTCCTGCCTACTCATTAAATATAGTTGTTATTTATTGAGTTCCCGCTGTATGCCAGGCTCTAAGAATATAACAGTGAGTAACACAGAAATCGTTATTTTTATGTAGCTTAACATCTCTGTAGTGCAGAAAGAAGGACAGTAAGCAAAGTTGTTTATTAGAAGGTAATCAATGCTGAGGGCTGGGGATTTAGCTCAGCGGCACAGCACCTGCCTGGCAAACGCAACATCGTGAATTCAATTCCCGGTACCGGAAACCCTCCCTCCCGGCAAAAAAAAAAAAAAAATAGAAGGTAGTCAATGCTGTGGAGAGGTAAAGAATAACTTCAGGGTTTTTGTTGTTGTTGTTGTTGTTGTTGTTGGTTGTTTGTTTTTGTGAGGCAGGGTCTCGCTTTGTATTTCATGCGGGCCATGAACTCACTATGTAGTCCAGGCTGGCCGCGATCTCACGACAGTCCTGCCTCAGCCTCCCAAGTGCTGGGATTACAGGCATGTGCCCCCCATGTCCGACATAACTGCAGTTTTAAATGGCATTATCTCTCCAGGAAAGAGACATTTGAGCAAAGTTTCAGAGTGGAGGATCAGAACTATATACTTACATCTGGGTGACTAGTGATCAGGACTGAAGGAAGTGCAAATGCAAAGGCTTTGAGGCAGGAGCTACAGTATACATCGAAAGTGGCCAGAAAAGACGGAGCCTGGGTTACAGTTACAGATGACTGGGGAAGAGGGCAGCCTTGCTGGGTTATTTCAGATCATGGGGTTTTGACCTTCATTCCTGTGAGATGGGTAGTGCAGGAGAGTGACATGATCCAGTCTATGTTTTGATGGAAATAAGGTGACAGCTGATGGGAACTGACTGAAAGCCAGGCCAGTTAGGAAGCTGTTGCAGTTCTAGTGAGCACTTGGACCAGGGTGGGGATCTGGGGGTGATGAGAAGTAGTCAGATTCTAGATACAGCTTAAAGATAGGGTCAAAATGATTTGTTGAAAGATAGGATGTGAAATAAGAGATTAAAGAGGAGAAAAGGATAACTTGAAGTTTTTGCCAAACAACTGGAAGGATGGAGTTGTAGTTAACAGATACAGGAAAGAGATGTGGGTGAAGCAGATTTGGAAGATCAGGAGTTGAGTGTAAAATATATCACATCAAGTAGAGATGGTGAAAAGGCTGTTATGAGTCTACTTTCAGAAGAAATAAGTCACAGGATTTTCCACTTAAAACCATTATCCAACTCTGTTTAAGATCTTGTTTATGTTAAATCGAATTCAAATAGTGTTTACTATGTACCAGATGCCAGGAATGTGAGTTTGATGGAGTCAAATGAGATAGGTTTATAAGAATAAATCATAGTACAGTGTCATAAGTGATAGAAACATGTAAAAGGTAACTATGTTATGCAGAGGAATTGGGAGAAAACTTTCGCAAGAAATGTCTTGGGATATTTTTAGAATTTTGGGAGGGATACTTTTTAGGCACAGGCAAAAAAATGTCAGTACAAAATGAGTTTTGGAGATTGCAGTGTTCTGGGGCGACTGAAGCAGAATATGTAAAAGGATAGGAGAAGGATAGGATGAGAAAATAAACTGGAGTCTCATTGGAAGATTCTAGGAAGCCATTCGCAGTTTGTGAGCCAAGTTGTGCCATGATTGAAGAATTATTTTTGTGGTACAGTTGTGCAGAGTCCACTGGAAGACGGGGTTTCGGGACTGAAAGACAATCTGGGAGGTGGCACAGTAACCTATGAAAGAGTAGAGTTTCTTGAGTTGGGTGATGGCAATGAGAATGGACAGATGTGATGAGATTTAAGAGATATATTTCACAAGGTTCTATTTTCCTGGTATGAAAGGTCAGGGATAGAGATTTTACTAGTTAGATTTATAATGTTTGAAATAGCTGAAGAAATTTCATCTGGAGATTGTCCATTGTATTTAGACACCAAAAGCGTTTGTGGATATGTGATCTCACCAGTGTTTATTTGAAAAATACTTAAAACTAGTAATAATCTTTGCTAATATGTTTTTGTTTGTTTGTTTTTGTCTTTCTGAGACTTGAATTACACAGTTCAAGCTGGCCTTGAGCTCATTTTGTAGCCCAAGGTGGTTTTGAACTCGCAACGATCCTCCTGCCTCAGCATCCCAAGTGCTGGGATTACAGGTGCGCGCCCCCATGCCTGGTGCTAATATGCTTTTAACTATTCTTCCCAGAAGAGGTAGTTTGCCAGTACTTTTATGCAAATATCTGTGATGTGCTATAATAAATAAATAATTATATATTTGTAAAAATTAATAGATTTCTTTTTGTTTGTCAGGTAAACATTCTTATTTTCCACGAAAATATGATCCAAACTTTCCTGACTTTAACTTCCCTCCCAGCAAAAAGCAGAAAAAGAAGGTATTTCTAAGATGTTTTTGAATGTGACACTTTGATCCCTATGTTACTGTGTCAAATCTTTTATTTCTGTTACAACTGTCTCAGTGTTTTACGTCTGTTAGTGATACAGTGGAGCTTTACTTTAACAGGATTTTTTTTTTTAAAACAGGATTTTTAAGGATCTTAGCTATAAATAAAAATTTTAAGCAAAATCATTTTGAGAAATAAACTGAGAAATTGTAGGTAAAGAAAACAGAATTAACAGTACAGGAGTAAAAAGTAATTGAAAACCATGATTATAAGTAAATGTAAATGTTACTAAACTTAGATGAAATAAAAAATGATTAGCAGATTGGGAGGTGAGTGATACAAGTTTGGGAGAAGAATGGAAGACCACCTTTTTTTATTAAGTTGAAAGCATGAAGTTAAGAATAAACTGTAACAAAAGATCTTTTTTCATAGTCTTTGCTTTTCAACATGGGAGGATATTTTAAGTCCTGATAAGATTAGTAAAAAAGCAGTTTTTTCCACTTTTGTTATATTCCAGTAAAAATAAATGTAATATTTTTGACTTAAAATAGTTTATATTTAGTCCTGTATGCATGTTTGAATAATGTTTCAAACAATGTTTGGACTTCAGATTGGATTTTTTTGTTTTTTTGAGACAGGGTCTTACTATATAGTTCAGGCTGCCCTTGAACTAACTAATATAGCTTCTACTGGCCTTGAACTTGTGGCAGTCCTCCAGCCTCAGTCTCTTGAGTGCTAGAATTACAGGCATGCACCACCATGCCCGGCAGACTGGTTTTACTACTGTTACTATACATTGTTTGTTTTTTATTTTAATTCATTGTAAATACTTCAGTTTTTTTCATCAGTGAGTATTCATTTTTATGAAAAACTTTTTTTAATGAAGAACAATTTTTGATTATCCTTTTGTATTGTATTAAAGTAGGTTTCTTTTCATGTAACTAACAGATATAGTCTTTCAAATTGAAGGTATACAGGCAATTCCAGTAGTTTAGAATAAATTGCCGAGTGTGCATAGCATGAAATTAGTATGAAAACTGTGTAGTTCATCTTGAGAAGTCGTTTCACAAGTGTAATATCCCCAGTATTAAAGAACTGGAGATTTATTTCCAGTGGTTTCTAAATAATAATGTTTTATGAATCACAAATAACTAATTTTTATCTAAATGATTCTTTTTCTCCTTTTCTATAAATGTAAAACTATATATGAAATATTTTTCCTAAAAGAGGAAATATTCTTACCTTGAATATTTATTTTTAGATCCCTTTGATGTGTTGTACTAAATCCTAATTAGATTATCAATTTGAAATTTACCCATAGTTTATATTCACTCTATTTAGATTTAAAGGATTTTCATCGTGCTTGGCGTTTGTTATTCTATTTGCCAAAAATTTAAAAAAAAAAATCTATTGATTTAGAAATGTGTTTAGAAGCATATTGCATATAAGAGGGTTGGTCTAAAAATACAGTGAAATTTTAAATTTAAAAAACGTATTACAGGAGAAGACACATTGCCATTAATCACCCAAAAAATGCTTCCCGCTCCTTGAATGCATTTATCCCATCATTCTTGCTACTTTCTGAAGCAGTTCTAAAAATTCTCTTGTATGAAGATCCTTAGTTGCACCGTTATCGCTACCTTGATGTCCTCAATCAATCCATTTACCATTCGTGCTCATTTTGAATTTGGGGAATGGCCGGAAGTCACTTGGTGCTACATCCAGTGAATAATGTGGATGAGGACACTGTAATGTTTGTGTAAGGCTGCCTTCCTGTTGGATGGCATGTAGCAATAGTATTTATCGTAATTTTGATCGCATTTGGTAAAGCTATCAAATGGGCCTTTGGAACTTTTTCAGAAAGTTACAAGAATGATGGCATATTTTGTGTTTGAAGCAAGGGGGAGTATTTTGAGAGTGATTAATAGCAATATGTTTTTTATTGTAATACTAAACATTCACTGTATATTTTAATCACGGCTTGCATAAAGGTTATGTGAAAAATCAAAGTGTATTTAACTAGAAGGATTATTATATTTTTTTATTGACTGTTTTTTTTTTTTTTTTTTTTTTTACCAAAAGCTGATGCCTCTTTTTGTTTACAGAAAAAAAAAGAACCCATTTTT
Source organism: Chinchilla lanigera (assembly GCF_000276665.1). Taxonomy (NCBI): domain Eukaryota; kingdom Metazoa; phylum Chordata; class Mammalia; order Rodentia; family Chinchillidae; genus Chinchilla; species Chinchilla lanigera. Next base: position 2,796,222 of record NW_004955518.1, on the reverse strand, counting down.
CACTTCTTTTGTGATACCTGTGATCGTGGTTTTAAAAATCAAGAAAAGTATGGCCAACACATGTCTGAACATATAAAAGTAAGTGTTCTTAGTTGTCTTGAAATTTGTGTAGGAAAATGGGCTTTCATTTGTGTTTTTGGTAGAAATTCTAAGCTTATTTTTCTTGTAAGTTTAGAGTTTCCATAGAAATGTTTAATGACTTCACTGATGGGGATAGTGAACCAGGGCTTTGCAGTTTGGAAGTGCGATGCCCACGGCTCCAGGGAGAGATGAGATGGCAGCAAAGAGGGAGGTCTGGCAGCTCCACTGCTGGACACGTGGGCTGGGCCTGTGCTCTTGCTGTCTCGTGCTTCTTTGAGTTTACCTTTAAGGCCCAGATCATTTAACCACACTGTTACTTACCATGGCTCACCACTGTAAGATGATCCAAATATTAAGTACTTAAAAAAAAAATTAGCCGAGACATTTAAAATTTTAAAAGTTCTTGATTTGGAAAAGTTCTCTTTTTATTTACGAAATTCAACTTTAATCACTTTAATTAAATTCATTTAGTAACGCCTATAAATTCAACTTTAGGAAGTAAGAATATTTTGACATTGCTGATGTCTGTTTTCACTCAAGAGGAAAAGTGAAGGAGACATATTATGGTGCTCTGTACTTAGCAAATGTCATTAAGTGCAGCTCCAGTTGACATAAGAATGGACAATAGTACAGATATGGGATAATTATGTAACATGCCTAGAATGTATCTGTGTGTGTATAGTAGGAGAATTTTAATGTGCAAAACATTAAATGGTTTTTTAAAAAAAATTCTTACAGTGTCCTGAAGTAGATTGTTCTTTTAGTGCACATGAGAAGATTGTCCAGTTCCACTGGAGAAATGTAAGTTTTTAAATCATAGCCTTTTACTGATATATGCTCCTCTTATTAGTCTGTTATCATCATATCTCATCATTTACATAGTCTAATTCTAAATGACATTTATGGAGTACTTCGTCTGTTTTATCCCCCTGTGGTACTGGGGATTGAACCTAGGGCCTTCATGCTGAGCTACATCCAGTGCTTCCTACCCTTTCTTATTTGGAGATGAGATCTTGCCAGGTTATCACATTGCCCAGGCTGGATTTGAACTTGGAATCCTCCTGCCTTGGCCTTCTAGATTACCAGATCACAGGCCACTGTTCCTTGCTGTACTTTCTACTTTATAAGAGAATTGTAAAATTCTTTTTCAATTACGGACTCAAAAACAGCTTTGAGAAGTAAGTAAATATTGGGGGTTTCCAAGGCCTGAGGACTGATTCTTGCCTTTGAGTTTCTTAATTCCATCTTCTATGCTGGTTTTATTATGTTGTGCTACATGAAATTGTCTGTGCATCTCTTTCGCTTCCACTCTCAATTTTGGTTGGTAAGTTATTCATTTGGGTGTTCAACATTAATTGAGAAAATATACATCTGCTTTGTAACTAAATTGTTTTTCCATTTTCCTATATTGGTAGTATTAATATAAATGCATAAAATTGTTCCTTCTCCTTTAAAATAAAAGTTACAATAAGGATGTATAAAATTGGCTTATTTACCATAGTTTTCAATTTGTTTTTGTTTGTAAATTTAATGTTGGAAATGATCTCCTGCGTAGTCAAGAGCATTCAGTATGTCTCCTGATGTTCAGTAGTCTCTTTGCTCCTAGATGCATGCTCTTGGTATGAAGAAGATCAAGTTGGATACCCCAGAGGAGATCGCAAGATGGAGGGAAGAAAGAAGAAAGTGAGTAAAGAACTCAAAAATAGTGAAATTTCAACTTTTGGTTTCAGTGGCAGGGCTGGGAACTGCAAAATAATGACCAATCTAGCTATAATGAGTAATGTCAAGAAGGAAATTTGACATGATAATATTACAGTCATTTAATTGAAAATGATCCTGATTTTATTGTTCTTCAGAATTAGTATGTGGTGACTTTGAGAATTCTGTTACTTGATTGTTTAAAAATAATCATACAATTTTTTATTAGAGTAGTTAAATTTGTTGAATTCCGTTATAATATTGTTACTAAGAAGCAGGACTGTAAGCCACATTAGATGAGAGTGTTACTGAAGGTAGTTTTTATGGGGACGCTGACTAGGAACTCTCCATTTATATAACAAATACGTCAAAATTGGACAATACCCTTCTCTTGGAGGGAGAACTATTTGCTACCTATTATTGTTTGGTGGCTGAGGCAGTAATGGTTGGATGTTCTTATTTTTTAAATGTACATGCTGTACTTTACTGTGTTGATTCTTTTGATTTTCTTTTAACACAAAATTATTGAATAAATATTGTATGCTGGCCAGAAGGGGCACATCAGAGAATATACATGTGGTTACTTCAAACTATAAAAAGACCAAGAATTCATTCCTGTAGTTAACGTTTAAGAAATTCAGCCTTACCATGTGACCTGTGGTTTTATACTTAACAAAGGAAGAAAGTTTAGTTTACGTATAGCTAGAATATACTTCCGAAAAAATCCCACTGGGGCTCTGTTTTACTGTCTTCTCAGGTAATATCATGAACTAGAAGACGAAGGCAGAACTACTAGAATACTCCAGTGTACTTTTAAAGTCAAATATTTCTTTTAGTTAAAAAATAAGAAGTATAGGAAATGAAAACGGAGAAGTTAAAGTTCAAGAAAGATACTTAAAATTCTTGATCAGCAGGTTACATTTGTGCTTTGTTCAACTTAAAAGTTTTCAGTTCAGATATACTTGCATAGGTATTGATATGCCAGGTGTTGTGTTGTTTTATGAAAAAACTGGTTACTGCCCTTTAAGGCAATAGAGGTAGTTCTGAGGGAAACCAAAGAAACAAATTCAGAAGCAAGCCTGGTGTGACTGTAATTCCAGCACTCAGGAGGCTGAAGTAGGAGGCTTCCAAGTTGAAGGCTAATGTGGGCTACATAGTGAGACCCTGCCCATCTCAAAGATGGATGGATGGATGGATGTTCTGGGAGGAAATGGATGGATGGTACTCTGGGAGGAAAATTGCGAGTTCAGCCTCAGGCTGGGTAACTTAGCAAGTTCTTATCTCAAGAAAGGATATAGCTTAGTGCAATCACCAATACAAAAAAAAAGGAAAAAGATTCAGAACCAATTGAAAACAAATAAAATTCAATTAAAGTATATAATTATCAAGTAATAGTTAACCAGGTATGCAGTGAAAAGAATTACAAGAAGGTGAACAGGTAATCAGGGAAATTTGATTTTCAAACAAAGGGAGTCCAGTCAGTCAACATGAATTCGGTGGCTGTGACAGCATTTCAAGAACATCTTTAACAAGTGAAGGAACCTAGGCTACCTAGAATAGTCTGGAATCCCGTTATCTCTTTGTCAAAATCTTATCTTTCTTTTTCTTGGTACCGAGAATCAAACTTAGGACCTTGCACTTGCCAGGCAGGTGCTGTGCTGCTGCGCTACATCCCCAACTCAAAGTTTTGCTCATCTTGTCACACCAGTTTTTAAAATTCCCTGACTTACCACTCTTTTGCTTTTCATTTTTCTTTTGCTTTTCCCTGTATTTTAGGGTTGCCAGAGTGCCAGTTTGTAACAAAGGGAGCTTACACCAGAATATAAATCTGTATACTGTTTCCTTTATTGATAAAATTTTGGTAAGAAAAAAATTTCAGCCAGACTTGGTGGTGCAAGCTTGTAATCCTAGCACTTGGGAGGCTGGGGCAGGAGAATTACTGTGAGTCCAAGGCTAATCTTAACTACAGAGCAAGACCCTGTCCCAAAAAAAAAAAAAAAAAAAAAAAAAAAAAAAACAAAAAACAACTCAGATGAATGTAGGTATTTTGCTTGGGAATGTAGTTTTATACTATGGTCTAAGTATATGGGTTATATACTAGTCCTTGGACCAAACTACCCTTTTAAAGCTTGATTTATTACTTCTTCTGCAAATATATGTGATTAGTGTAACCACGGTAGATGTGTCAGATTGTATTATGGGTGGCCCTAGTTTTGGACATCTTTGATTCTTTGCATGTTGCACAGTTCTTAGAATCTACATGTGAAGACTGTGTGTGTTTTTTGATTTACTGTTAAATGGTCCATGACGGGGAAGACTCACCTTTGGCAGTGATAAGGGTCCTTGAGCTAGTTGCAAGGTCAGACTTAGAAGCCAAAGGAGTGGAGACAGTGAGGTAGTTTGAGTTTGTAAAGAATTTTGATGCCCTGAATGTGAAGCTTCTTCCTTCCTGTAGGTCGCTTCTTTACAAATAGAATTATTTCTCCTTATAAAGGGGCTTTTTTATGTGTGTTGCTTTTTAAAAAAGATATATTGGTGTTATCTTTGTCTTACTGTTTTAGAGGAATAAGCAAACCAGAAGAGTTAACTCCACTTCCTGTCTGATAGGTTTTCAAGAAGTAACAGTAATGGTATTGAAAATTTTATCCTGCAAAATAAGAAGGAAATGGGCTAGCCAGTAAGATACTAGGTGGTGTGTCTCCCTCCCCACGCCTCTTCAGCTCTGACTGTGATCATTTGAAGGCTAGTGCAATTCGGTGGTGCTGGCCCCTTTTAAAAATGTTTAATTCTCGTGAGGAAAATGACACAATGCCATGTCGAGGAAGCCAGTGGACAGGAGAACTTCAAAGAGGAGGGTATGGTTAGCAGTTCAGATTGCTATGGAAGGGTCAAATAAAATAAGAATAAAAAGTGACTGATTTTCTGACACATAGGGCCTCCTTCATGGAATTCCAAATTAGTCCTTGGCCCCCTGCCTTGACACCCTGACATCTGCCTGCAGTGCTTTCTTTCATTCTACCTCCAGTAATTTTTTTATTTTTGTGTAATACAAGGGGATATTAATACAAAAAAGCACTCTTTAACTTCTATGAAAAGGTAGAACAAATTTCGTAACAAAATAGAGACTAACAATATTAATACTTTGTATCATAATCTTAAAAGAATGTTATGCCAAAATGTTATGCAAAGTGTAAGTCATAGACAGAAAAGACTTACAAAGAAACACAGAGAGAAAAGCACAAAACTTGCTCTTCAGTAAACTGAACTGAAAACTAGTATAAATGCAACAAATTAGTATGAAACAAATTAGTATAAATGAAACATTCGCATATGTATTAAAATTCTTTTTAAACAACTGGATAATTGGGTTATTTGGACTTCTTACTTCCTACCCATCTGCTATTTTGTGCTTGATCTCTTTCTTTCTATTTTTCATTTTTAGTTTCTCATGTAACCATGCAATATTTAAGCTGTGTATCTGATTTAGTTGCCTTAACATTATGTTTTCAAGTTGCATCCATTTGCCTACTAATACCTCAATTTTATCTTTATTTATGGCAAGGTAGTAATCCATTGTGTATAAATACATACCACATTTACTTTATTCATTCATTTGTTAATGACATATACGCAGTTTCCCAAAATTCTAAACAAGAGATGCAGCCTTTGGTACTTGCCCTTGGCATGTTAGATGCTGCACAGAAAAATGTTTGATTTTCATTCATTCAAAACCTTTCTACCTCCACATTTCCAGTGTCCTGTACCTTCAGCGTTTTTGACCACTCCCTGTGATGGCCACGCCCTGTTTTTAAAGTTGGACATGCTCCTCTTTGAGTATCTCTTCCATCCATCTAGCTCCCATGCTGCTGCTGTTCAGCTAGATTGGGACTAGTGGAGGCTTCCTGTCGTTTAACTCCTTTCCTCATCCCTTTCTGTCTTCAGGGCTCTGCCCGGCTTAGCTCCCTTTAGTCACTCCTGTCACTGTCTCAGCTCTGGTGTCCATCTGTCTCTGCTCATTGCCTGGCTGAACCTCAACTCTGAGTCAATTGCCATGTCCTGTTCTGGAAGAAAGGAGACTTGAAATTTGTGCTACTAGCAAACACCCACAGTGCTCTCTGGCTCAAGGAACTTAGCTGACAAATGAGAAGTTTAGTTTTTTTTTCCTTGTTTTGTTCTTTGGTCAGAAAATTAGATGTTCAGTATGTGTATATTTCTTAGTTATATAGGTGACTGTGGTTAAAATTTAAATATTTATTAAACTATTTTATCTTAGCCTACAGAAATGCCAGTAAAAATAAAGTCTCTTGGAACTGGTTGTCAGTTCTATTTATTTATTTTCTCAGCCAAACTTGTTATTTAGCCTCTTATACAGGTTTTTACCTCTTAGTTTTGCTCATGCCATCTCTGAAGTTCTGCTCATTGCTCTTGGCCCAGCAGCAATCCTGCCACTCTGGGGGATATTTTTCTTTATCTCACTGGAGGAATGTCTTATTCTTCTTTGAATACAGAGTCCTCTCTGCCTCTCTGTCATAGATATCAGTTATTGTTCTGTTGGTGAATTTTTTTGCATTTATTTTTTATCCGTGAATAAATCATAAGCACTAAAAAAGTAAGAACATCTTTTACATGATCATTTATATCCCATGGTACCACAGAAAATAGGAATGTTTATAAATGTTAATTTATATAAATAGGGCTTGAAATTATTTTTGTTATGGGTATGTTGTAATTCTGTTTTGGTATATACAAGGTAAGTGTTTGGAGAATTCTTGTTGAATCTTGTATTTTTCAGTCATGTTTTGAATAGTACCTTTATTGTTTTTAGAGAAGTTGGGCAAATATATATTGATCTAATTAATAACTGGTTGGAATTCAATAGTGTAATTAATAGTACTTTAATTGTTGTGGTTTTGATGTCATATTCTCACCAGGTAGGGTAGACTACCAAGACAAATGAAATTGAACTATATTTGAATGCAGTGCTTTCTATAAATATGATCTATGCCCCCTTGTGGTTTTGTGCGACAAGTGATTAAAGGAAAAAAAATTTTGTTGGCTGGAGAAACTTGGAGAATATTATTATTTGAAGATAAAAACTAGCTTAGGTAGCATGTATATATATGAAAGTCTCTAGTAGAATACCGGTTTGATTTTCACATGTTAAGAAGTCTCAACGAATTTAGAACATGTGATAACTGAATAAATTCTCAACAGCAGTTTACTTTGAAAATTAGAGTTATATTTATTGTAGCTGTATTTGAAAAGGCAAAGTTTTTCAGTTTGTGACTGAAGTCCCCAAAACCAGATAGGAGTAGATGGTTGGCCTTTAAGACTCACTCAAATGAGAGACCTAGGGAGTGTGAGGTGCCTATAAGAACATGGAGGTTAAAACCTTTTTTTAAGCTATGTAGGGAGGATAATGTGTGGTCAAGGAGAACTCGGAGTCTTTGGAAAGCAGGGCCATCAGTTTTTTGTTTTTGTTTCTTTGCAAAGGCTTCCTATAAGAGGTGAAGTCTGCTGGGGATGTAGTTCAGTGGTAGAGCACTAGCTTAGCTCTAGGTTTGATCACCACCACTGAAAGAAATGAGGTCCCCAAGCACCACTCTGTTTTAAGGCAGTGTAATTCACTCTTAGTAGTGGGTAGTTCTGACAAATGTATAGTTACATAAATGCCACCACAAACAGAACAATATTCCATCTCCCCCTAAATCCCATTCTGGTTTTGATGATTGACCTCCCCAGCTGCTGCCTGGCAACCACTGATCTAAGTTCTGGAAACTATCATATGAGTAGAATTATGCAGTATGTAGCTTTCTGAGTCTGACTCAAAATTCATCCATGTGTAGCACTAGTTCATTTATTCTTTCTGAGTATGTTTCTGTTCCATTGTGCATCGTGGTTTATTTCCCAGCAGAGATTGATTTCAAGATTTAGCCTTTGGAAAGCCTTCATAAACATTCATAGGTTTTGTTTCGACCAAAAGTAGGATTGGCTGGTCATAAAGTAAATATGTATTTAAAAGAAACTGTTAGGAGAAAAAGTGGTTTGTTTTGTTTGTTTTTTTTCATTGTTGGATATTGAACCCAGGGCTGCTCAGTCACGGAGTTATATATCCTCAGCCCTTTTTTATTTTTGAGACAGTCTTGCTAACTTGCTCAGATGGGATTTGAACTTGGAATCCTCCTGCCTCAGCCTCCCAGAGTCCTGGGATTACGGGTGTGTACTATTGTATGCAGCTAGGGGGAGAGTTTTTAGACCAAGACCTGCTTATTTGAGCATGAAAAGCATTCTGATCAAAGGGGATGGCTAAGGTGCAGTTAAGCTTGCATCAGGTAGAATTGGACTCCAGTGGAACAATAGCCTTACTACATAGCTTAATGCAAAGACATTGCTTTTTCCCAAATAAAAGAAGTGCAGGGCTGCCGTTGCTGCTTGATAGTACCGTTGGGCACAGACTCTGTCTTGTTCAGTAACTGGTTTTCATCTTGTTCACCAGAAAGGTCCTACATACTCAATTAAGCCCATATTCTAGGAGGGAAGAAGAAAGAGGCAAAAAGGACATAGCCTGGTTTCCCAATTTTATTGGGAAAGCAATGGATTTGTTTTTAGCTCTAACCAGGAGATTTTGCATATAGATTTATGGGCTATGAGGTTGCGTGGTTACCATTAGTGGGATTGGAGGCGTCCTCAAGCAAAATTGTTTTTTGTTGTTGTTGTTGTTTGTTTTGTTTCTTTTTCCGGAACCGGGAATCGAACTCATGACCTTGCGCTTGCCAGGCAGGCGCTGTGCCACTGAGCTAAATCCCCAGCCCCTCAAGCAAAATTGTTAAGGAAGAAAGAAAAATATCCAGCTAGCACTGACTTGCCTTGAGCTTGGTGGCACAGTTTTTTTCTTTTCTTTTTTTCTTTTTTTTGCTGTGCCAGGGATCAAACTCACAACCTTGCGCTTGCCAGGCAGGCGCTTATGCCGCTGAGCTATATCCCCAGCCCAGAGTGGCACAGTTTGAAGCTTGTTGAATTTCAGAACTATAAGTAAAATTTTGGAAGCAGCCCTATCATTTTGAATGAATTAACTTGAGGGCTGCGGATTTAGCTCAGCGGCACAGCGCCTGTCTGGCAAGCACAAGGTTGGGAGTTCGATTCCTGGTACAGGAGAAAAACCAAAACCAAAAAAAAAAGAATTAACTTGAGCAAATGTTGCTTGTTGGTGGTTCTTGTTGTGTAGGACACGTGTGTCTAGCTCTAGTTTTTAAGCATATAGGCTGAAGGTCATGATCACAAGGGCTTTGGAAAAAGAGTGCGTACAATCTATTCAGTAAGTGACATTTTAGATTAGTGAATTTCAGAAGAGCTTATAATGCTGAGGATAACAATTTGGGGTGAAGTTCACTTGTATCTGTGGTGTTGCCTGACTACCACGTTCTCTAAAATTATCTTTCAACATTTGCTGAATTTATCTGACATTCTTCCATATCTTACTTGCCAGATTCTTGCTCCTTAGCATATTCTGAAGTTTTCATGTTATGTTTCATTAATAGAAAATATAGGAAATACTTACCTTCTTTTGGTACATTTGATAGATTTCTCAAAAATATCCTTACACTGCTAGGTGGGGTGGTGCACGCCTGTAATCCCAGCACTCGGGAGGCAAAGGCAAGAGGGATCACCATGAGTTCAAGGCCAGCCTGAATTATATAGTGAAACCTTGTCTCAAAGACGAAACAAAACAAACACTTATTCTCTCCACTCTCCATTTTTTAAAAAAGACATTACAAAAATATATTTAGTTTTTATGTATTTGTCAGCCTCAAATTTGTAAAAATTTGTAAAAATTTACAATAATTTGTAAAAATTATTACTTGAACTTCTTAAAAGAATGAGTTCTACATTGGTTGAATTGTCTTTGTGAGAATTTCATTCTTTCTGAGGAAGCCACTCTATTCTTTGATAAGCAGGAAAGATAAAGTCTTTGTGTAGTTGCTTTGTTAGAAACCTTGTGAAAGATTTCACAGATAAGAATTTAAAGATGGAAGAAAACTAAAGATTGCCTTATATATTGTTCTTAAATGAAGGTAATCTTTGTCTTTATTCCTAAGTCTTTTTTTTTTCTTTTTTTTCCTAAATCTTTTTTTTTTTGCAAATTAGCAAAACTCATAGGGCTTTGCTGAGTTTACAAACTGTAAAGCTTTCTACTAGTCATCCTCAAAAAACAAAAAACTATGACCCCCAAAGGTGATCCTGTCTTAAATCTTGACCTGTGAGGTACAACTGCTATATACTTTTAATTAGGGAAAATGAATGGTAGAAGTTTGTTTACAAGACCTCACTTTTAGAAACTGGATCATATACCACAGCAGATTGGGAGTCCACTAGGTGGGGTAGTTTTATAATATTTATTACTCACTGTGGCTCCAGAAAGCCTTTTAATTTGTATCCCCAGTCCATTCAAAGTTTTTGCAGAGATGGTTAGCTCCTTAATGTTATATTTTTTTGAAGTTCAGAAAGAGTTAAATAAAATATAGTGGCACAGCTTGTGTTGAAGCAGTTGTGTTTCTCTGAGGGTTTGTGTTTTATAGAGACTAGGCCTAGGAGAAGCCAGTAAGTGAGTGGTAACTTGAGAATAAGGAAAAAGTTGGAGAGAATTAATGTGACCAGTATGATACCTGCTGAGATAGTGATTGACATAGTTTTGCCCCTTTATGGACTCCGTAGTAGGTGTTAAAAACTGTTACTGGAGACTTGAGGTGTAGGCAAGGCAGGAACCAAAGAGGAGGTAAGAAATGAAGGAGGGAGAGGTGCAAAAGAAAAAGCATTTGATGTTAGGACCGATTCCTCTGTGTTGTTGAGGAAAGATAGAAGTGCAGGGAGAAAAGTGATTTTAGCAGGTAAAAATACAGAGAAACCAACTGTGAAAATAACCCTTGTCACAAGCTTTACGACTTTGTAACATCTGTTCTCTAGTAGGAGCTATTGAACTAAGTTTTTTTCCTGTATATTATTGTATGATGTAGGGCATAATTTATGATTTTTTTCAATAGTTTTTGTTATTTGAATTTTATTGTAGGAACTTGAACTGCTCTCTATCGTAGCTCTTTACTTTTCCTTTTCCTTTTCCTTTTTTTTTTTTTTTTTGGTTTTTCTCCGGTACCAGGAACCGAACTCACGACCTTGCGCTTGCCAGGCAGGCGCTTTTGCCGCTGAGCTAAATCCCCAGCCCCTCCTTTTCCTTTTCCTTATTCTTGCATCTCAGTGTGTTGGTGAAGTGAGGCTTCCTAATTGCTGTGTGTATAGCCAGATCTTGTGTTTCTTGTTTCCTGTTTTGGAGGGATAATTTGTTTTCTAGTACCTTTATTTTCCCTAGTTCTAAGTTGATGAATTTTGTGTAAATAACAGTAGTATAAATTTTGGGAGAGGACCTGATTCATTTCAGAACTGAAAAGTAAGAATTTTTTATCTTTGGAATGAATATTGGAAGATTCCTTACTTTTAGGAACTTGACACTTTACTATAAAAAGAAAGCTGTTTGAAAAGGTTCCCACCAGAGAAGTTTCCATACCATCTTTCTATGTCTTTATTTGGAGAATTATTTCTGATCTCTTACCTACAGTCCACTTGCTGTAACAAATGTTTAAATTCTTTACCATGAGAGGTACATGTCTAACGTTAGCGTATTTGTGCGTGGTGCACTGAATTACAGATATTATTGTTTCACATGTGGCCCGTCATGTTAACAGTCTGCAGCATTCAGAACAAAAGTATGAAGAGACAGAGTGGGAAGAGCGAGTGAATCAGAGGGGAGTGGTGAGTGTTGGGTAACTGAGTTCCATGCCTAACCACCGTGGGCCCTTTGCAGATTCTCACCATCTTCCTCCTCATTCCTGCTTCTACATTGTTCAGATTGAGAACAGCTGGATACCATCTGCCCTGTAAAACTATTTTATTGTCACTTTTCGTGCTATTTTAGAAGCTGCAAATAGTTCCTTTCATCTTTCTTCAGAGGTTTTATTTTTCACCCTCTTAATTATCTTTGAGTCTTTTCTGAGTCCTTTCCAATTTGCCTTTTTTTCTGTGTTCCTTTTCTACCAGCTGACAGAGTGCCCTGAGACACTCTGACCATTTCTGAGTATCAAGCAAGAAGATTTCACAGTTGTGTGAGTGCCAGAGTCTACTTCATATAACCTTAGACTGTGTTTACTTTTTGAAAGTATAATCACATGTTGCTGACTGGCTATCAGATTTTTATCTCCAATGACCTTGATCTTTTCCGCTTACGTTTATTTATAGCTTGTGCACTCATCATCTTTTATTTATGGAGGTTATTTTTCCTGGCTGGGTATGTTGCTTTGCCTGTCTTTGACGTTCATTGCCTTTTTCTGAGTACTTGCCCACTTAACCCAGTGTCACTTCCATTCCTGTCATCCAGTATGGCAAGCCCATAGGCTTCTTATTCTCTGGGCTATTCAGGTTAGTAATGCAGAAGTTCAAAAAAGAAAAAAATAGAGAACTGTTTTAGAAGCAGTGACAGAACACAATTTACTCTGATGAGTGTCCAAGCTGAGTGATGAGAGCTGTGTGTGTACCCTCCTTTCAGGCATTTTATACTTCAGGGATCTATCTCCCTCACCATCATTTTGGGGCCTACATCTCCACACAGCTGTGCTAACAAGCAAAGAAAGCAGTTCATCTTGCACACTACTGTCAGATTTAATGTGATTGAGGCCTTGTACATATGTCTCCATATTCTCATCTCTCTGTGGCTTCCCTTCACCTGCTGAATTAAATATAAACATTCTAGTCAACTCAAGGGACGTTTTGACCTAAGTCTCCCTTTCCAGTCCAATTGCCTGTAACTGTCTCATGTTTCATACAGAATTATTCTCTGGCTGTGTCTCACGCTTTGTGAGGTCTTAGTTTATTTGCTTTGTTTGTTGTACTTCATATACCTTGAAGTTTTTCCTCTGGTTGCTGTCTTCAACATATTTAGGACCAGTTTCTTTCATGACTCATTCTTTCTAGATTTCTCCATTTTGATATAACCTTTCCTCCTCATTCCCTATGTCTTTATATTCTTGATTTTGTCCTATGTTGTAGATGTTTGTATGGTTTTTCTATCTCTTCTGGTAGACTAGTTTTTTTTTAGAACTATCTCTTCCTCATCTTGCTAACTTTGTGAATACTTAGCATATATTTGCATAAGTAATGAAATATATGTAAATTTTTCTTAGCGTATTTGTGGGGTGCATGCTAAATAGACAAATTAGATCAGTTTGAGCACATTATATGATATAGTATATTCAATTTAAATTCTAGCATTAGCTGTAGTTGCAGCCTGATAACAGGGTTTGTAGACCAGCAGCTGGTGTATACTTTTAGTAGTATTGTTATAGCCTATATTTTTCTATCTTAGAAAAATTCTAGATGCGATGAAAGGTTTGTAATGATTCACTGTTATTGAACAAAAATTTCCAGATTCAGGACCTGCTTGGTTGCTTACATTCAGGACTTGCTTGGTGGTTTGTATTTCAGAAGTCTTTTTCTAATAAACTTTTATTATTTTCTAGAAACTACCCAACTCTGGCTAATATTGAAAGGAAGAAAAAGTTAAAACTTGAGAAGGAAAAGAGAGGAGAAGTATTGACAACGACGCAGTATGGGTAAGTTCCTCAATTGCTTGTGTTCTTAATGTTCATTTTCACTGAGTGTACTTACAAGAATAAAAAAGAACAGAAACCAAAATCTTAAAATCACCACAATCCTAATTCTGAAATCTTTGGTTTTTACCTTGTTTCCTTTTAAAAAATGTAACTATATCTTAAAATAACTGTTGCATACATGGATTTGATTTTTTAAACGATATATAGTGAACAAGATCTTTCAATATCGTTTTCCAAGCTGGTCTCCTTCCAGAGTAATCCATTTTAGCCTTCCAGAGAACCTTTGTTTGTACAGTACATATATGATAGTTACAGTAATTTTTCTTTGTTTTTTGGACACTGTTAAATATTTTTAGACTTTGAAAATTTTACTTGGACATTGTTCCATATTGATATATGGAACCTCATCCTTTAAAGATATGTAGGAAGCTTAAGGATGTCCCACAATGTTTTTTGTTTTTACCAATTTCCTGTTGACAGATATTTATTTATTTAGGCAGATATTTATGTTCTTACAAATCTTTTACTAATAAAAAGTTGCCATTAGTGCCTTTGTACATAAAAATATTTTACACAGGTATTTCTGTAGATAGGTTCCTAGAAATGGTCTTGCTAGGTCAAACTGTATGTGAATTTGTAGTATTACTAGATGCTGGTAAATATCTATCCTAGAAACTGAACCAGTTTGCTTTCCTATCATTAACATATGAGATACTCTTCTACTTTCACTTTCACTGAATATTTTTCAGAATTTTTTTCTTTTTATTTACATTTTATTGACCTTGTAATTTAATTAAATATAGTAATCTTAAATGTACAACTTGATGAAGTTTTACATAATATGTACATGTTCATGAACACTCCTACACATTTGTATAACTTCTGCACAGATTAATATACAGAATATCTTTACCTCACAAAGCTTTTCTTAAGCCTTCCTATTCAGTGCCTCCCTGCAAAGGTAACCTGTTTTCAGATTTCTATCATAGATTTCTTTTGCCTGTTCCCGGAACTTTCTTTCTTTTTTTTTTTTTTCTGTTTTTTTGTTTTTTGTTTTTGTCGGGTACAGGGAATTGAACTCACAGCCTTGTGCTGGCCAGACTGTGCCGCTGAGCTAAATCCCCAGCCCCTCCCGGAACTTTCTATAAATGACATAATATAGTATGTATTCTTGGGTTTGTGATTTCTATAGCTCAAAATTATTTTGTGAGGTTAGACAAGTAGGGATATTTTGTAATGTTAAAAGGCTCACTGCAACAAGAAAACATAATAATCATACCTGTATATGTCTAATAACATAACTTTAAAAAGCAAAATTATTGACTGCCTCAAAGGAGAACTAGGTAAATTGAGAGTTAAAGATTTTAATATATTTCTTTCTGTAACTATTATAAAATAATATGTAATGTTAGAGAAAGTTTTTAAAGAGGAGAATTAAACACAACAAACCTACTCTGTAGTAGTACTATACCTGATAACTAAGGGTTACATATTTTACCAAAAAGATCATAAAGTAAATAACATTTAAAAGGACTGAAATAACACAAAATAATTCATTTTCACTAAATGTAAAGTCAAGCAGAAATCAGTCGCAAAAAGAAAACTAGAAATGCCTTAACAGCCACACATTTAAAATACAAATTACTGAAACTGACTCAAGAGATTAAAAATCAGAATTTCTCTAATAGATCTGTTAGGAAAATTGAATCTATAATTAAGTACCATCCTAATAAAGAAATTCAATTCTCTGTGAGTTTAATATGAAATTCTTCCAACACTTACAAGCTTTTCTGTAGATAGGTTCCTAGAAATGGTCTTGCTAGGTCAAACTGTATGTGAATTTGTAGTATTACTAGATGCTGGTAAATTACAAGGTAAATATCTGTAGATATTTACAGTCTTAATATTACAGTCTTACAGAAACTCAGCAGTGTCCAAGTGGGGCGCACACCTGTAACCCACAGGCAGGGGGATTGCTTAAGTCCGAGGCCAGCCTGGGCTACATAGTGAGCTCAAGACCAGCCTGAACTACACTGTGAGACTTTTTCTCAAAAAACGAAACAAAACAAAATACCACACGAAACAATTCAGCTGCTCATTTTAACAATTCAGTATATGTGATCTTGATACCAAAACCTCATGAAGACATTACAGTAATGGAGAACTGATAAAATTCAACATGTATTCCTACAAAACTTAACAAATGAGGAATAGAAAATATTTTCTTTAATAAGAAGTATCTGTCAATACCTTACACTCAAATTGTTCTTAATGGTGAAATACTGATAACTTTGTTGTTGTTGTTTTGGTGTTTTTGAGACAGGGTCTCACTATGCAGTTCAGCCTGGTTTTGAGCTCACTTTGTAGCCCAGGCTGGCCTTGAACTCACAATGATCCTTCTGCCTCAGCCTCCCCCGAGTGCTGGAATTATAGGTGTGCGCCACCACGCCCGGCTAAATACTGACAACTTTGCCTCTGACATTGGGAATAAAATGTGGATGTCCACTATTACTACATTTATAAATTAATGTAGCCAAATATGTATAACATCAATATTTTAAAAATCAATTGTATTTTTATGAACTGGTAACATAGAACTATAGATTGACATTAAAAAAAAAGTACATATTGTCAAAAAATATCTAGGGATACCTAGGGATAAAGCTAACAAAAAATCTGTAAGAGCTCTGCTCTAAAAACTATAAAACCTTGTTCAGAAAATTTAAAAGCCTAAGTAAATGAAGGGATATGTAATATTCTTAGGCTAAAGACAGTATAATTATGTTAATTCTTCTCCACAGTGATCACAGGCAAAATTTCAGCAAGATTTTTAACTTCTATTTTTGGCAGAGTTTAGGGAGACTGATAATCTTGAAAGTGATATGAAAGTACAAAGGATCTAGAATAGCCAAGAAAAAGTCATGCAGATTGGCATTGGCCAAGGATAGACTGATAAATAGAACAAGAAGTTTACAACCAAAATCATTGATTTATATTAATAAAGGTAGCGATATAACTCAGTGGAGAAAGGATAGTGTTTTTGGCATCCAGTTCTCTTTAAACATTCTGTGTATATATTTGAAGTGTACATCTTACATAATATATAGTTCAATCTTTGAAATACAAAATCCAGACTGAAAAAAAATCTTGGTCTTTATCTAGTTCTTTTATATTTAATGTAGTTACTAATTTACTTGGATTTTCTTGTATCATTGTCTTGTGCTTTTAAATTTGATTTGTTTGTTTTTTGTTCTTTTCCTGTTTTTGGGAGTGAGTTTTTTAAAAACTTTCTCTCCATTAACCTTTTACTTATAATTATTCCTTAATCTCTCCATTTAACATATACCTTCTGTGTTACCTAAGTAAATTTTTCCTTTCAAATGATTGTCAAGCAGTGATGTAACAACTACTCCCTCCAAGGAGGGGGCGGGTGCCAGACGTACTGCCTTCTCAGTGAAGCCTTATTAATCTCACCACTAAGGCTCATCTCTACTGAGCACATACAAGAGAATACCTTAAAGGTGACTTTTCAAAAGCCAGACAGGGTCAAATGCTGTAGGAACAGGATGCAGCGGAGATGTCTGTGAGTGGGAGCCCAAGGAAAGGGCATGTTTTTATTCTTCCTCATGGGGCTAAGTGTGCCAGAGGCAAGAACTGTACCTGATTTGCCTGTAGTAATGCTGTTGAGTTCTTAGCTTGACATCTGTGGATGGATATTTGGAGATTGGTTTGTGATAATTTAGGCTTTTGGCAAAATTGATAATAGACGTATATATGATTTTTTTTGGATTGAGATTTTATAAGGATTCTAAAAGGACTATAAGCCTCTGGGTTGCAGATATAAATTACGTATGTTAGCATGTTATCTGGAAAAGTCTATTTTAGTTCTGTGTCTCCATCATTCCTCTTGTACAAATGAGGGAGTAAACAGTGCCAGGGATACTGATCTTGTCTAAGGGACACAGCTAGTAAGTGGCAAAAGAGAAATTTGGACCCAGATTTCTAACTCTATACTCCTAACCATGGCCTTCATTATTAATGAAAAATGAATTTTGCCTAATAAATGGAAAATTGAAAAAGGATGCATATGTTTAAGAAAACTCAGTTACTCTCAAAGGTGTTTTATATTATTATTTATGGAGAAAGTATAAATGAACCTTTTTTTAAATGGTCTGTTTTCACCCCTTCCTAAGTTTAAATTAGAAGATGCTCACATAACTACTTGTTTTCTTTCTAAAAGAAGCAGTTACAGTTGTTCGAGAGGGCACTTAATTGGAGCTACTGTAGTAGAATCATGCTAAAGTGATCTGCCTGTAAAGTAGAAAGAGTAGTACCTGTCTACTCTTTTTTCAAAGGGTTGTCGTGAAGGTCAAACAGGGTAGCATATTTGTGAATGCTTTAGAAACGTTAGAAATGAGTAGAAATTAATTTACTTTACAAGCTGTAAAAAACATTTTTATGCATAGTAGGAATGAAAAGAACATTGTCAGTTAAGTTGATCTGTGATGACTGTACAGAATAGCTGAGACTAAAAATACAGGTGGAAATGGGTAGTTAAGATAAATGAAATGGGGTGTTTATGGGTATTATCCCTTTAAATTTCTAGTATAGGCTTTTCTCTCTTTGGGAACCACTGGATTTCATTTATTTTGATCTCTTTAATGTACTAGTGTAGCGGTGATCCATTTAGCACCTTGTTTTGCATTCAGTAGCTTTCTCAAATTATTCTTGAATAAAAATTACTTTTTTTTACTACAGCAAGATGAAGGGAATGTCCAGACATTCACACATGGCAAAGATCAGAAATCCTAGCAAACTTCACAAGTGGAAAAATGATGGTGTTAAACAGAGACCAGTCAGTGAATCAGGCAGTCACTTCTGTGCTTCCAAGACTGAAGGTCCACCTGTGGGAAATGCAGATCCTCTTGGTGTTTTGATAAACAGTGATTCTGGTAAGCTAAGTAAGAAAATACTGTGTTGATGAATGTGTACATGACAATGCTGAAGTTGATTATGCATAGTCTTGTTTGTGAAAAGCTTAAAAGGCAAAAAATATAGAGAAATATAGTTTTGCTTCATTTTTGCTTTTAAGAGGAGTGTCTTATCAAAAACATTACTTCACAACATCTTTTCTGAGTCTGAGGGGTGGATACTTGGGCCAGGCAGGCTATGGGGGAAAGATTATATTGTTAGATAATTCTCAAAGTATAGTGTGATCTTGGGAATATTCTTACAATTTTTTTGAATTACTGGAAATACACATTTGTTTGATTTCTTGTATTTTCCCCATACCTGTAAGGTAGTAATTTTGTGGAAGCCAGTATTGTTTATGCTACTGAGCACAAGCGTGAACTCTTTGGGCAAATGGCTTTCACTGTATTTGCATAATAGTAGTCTTCCTCAAAGGATAGGATATATTTATATATGTTTATAGTTTATTGTAGAATTCCTTTTAGATTTATAGGAGAAATTTACCCCTGTTTATAAGGCAAAAAATGAAAGCTCAAAATACTGCTATCACATACAGGTATCATTCAGCCTCTGAGACTCCATTTTCTCTTCTAAAAAGGAAAATATGTATGTAAATATTTCCAATACCATTCTGAGGCTTTTATCTAAGAATGCGTGCTTCATAGTGGTTAGGAATACCCAAAGATTTTTAGTGAGAGGATTATAATTTCTGTTCAATTTAGGTGACAATTGCTTCCATGATAATCACATGGCAAGTTATTGAACAGATGGCAAGAAATGGGGGTGGTAACCAATTGATTGACTAAATTAGGACAGAGAAGAATCTTGGCATAAGGGAATGTTGGGTTAAGTATACTAACACAATAAAATCTAACAGGATAGTAATACTACTAAATCATCTTAACACCAACTAGCATTTACTGAGTAAGGTATTACTCTGTTCTGTTTATATGTATTAATTGATTTCCTCCTAATAGCCTTTTACATAGTTACTGTTATAACTCCTGTTTTAGAAAGGAGAACCATAGAGGCTAAGGAATTTTCCTTATATTGTTAATTAGTGACTGAAGAAGAATTTGAACCATATATCCTCAAATGTGAAGTCTGAATTTATTGAAAAAGTATTGTATGAATTTAGGACAGTTGATATAGGAAGAATTTATGATTTATTCATTTCTTTTTGGGTGGTACTGGGGATTGAACTCAGAGCCTTGTGTATGCTAGGCAAGCATTCTACCACTGAGCTACATCCCCAGCCGTGGGAGAGAGTTTAGAAAAGGAACTTTACTACCTTTTCAGAGAGGAAGGAAAAGTGAATATTTTGAGCTAGTATTGCATGTACTCTTGGACACTTACTTTTTTTGGCTTCAAAAATTTTTAGAACCTACACACTCCCTCAGATTTAAAATTTATGACCTTAGTGAAAAAATATCTTTACTCCAAATATAAGCTTTCATGTTTTTAAAGCACATACTTAAAACACAGTGAGGACACAAATGTAAAGACTTCATTTCCATTGGTAGGGTACAAACTTAAAAATGATACCCTTTACTTTGTATCTGTGTTTTTTTTCCCCCCTAAATGAACATTTGAAGGACTGTAATACTTTTTTTTGTTTGTTTTTCTTCTGGTACCGGGAATCGAACTCATGACCTTGCGCTTGCCAGGCAGGTGCTGTGCCGCTGAGCTAAATCCCCAGCCCGAAGGACTGTAATATTGAAGTTTTTGTTGCTTTTGTTTTGGTAACTTATTTTGATACATGGTCAATTCTGGTTGTTTTTGTTTTTAAAGAAGTGTTTCGGTATATGCCAGTCCAGTAAAACAAGAACTAAAAGATCATA
Source organism: Chinchilla lanigera (assembly GCF_000276665.1). NCBI lineage: Eukaryota > Metazoa > Chordata > Mammalia > Rodentia > Chinchillidae > Chinchilla > Chinchilla lanigera. The sequence goes on along the minus strand of NW_004955518.1, from coordinate 2,775,977 downwards.
ACTTCTATTTAGACTTGTGTCTGAGTCCTCAAAAGATACTTTAGACATGAGAAACAGTGGTAGATCCCTCTTATTCTCATTAATAGAAAGCATTTAGTTAAGATTTCCAAGAGCAATTGAATGAGAGGTTTCCTTTTTCATGTTCTTTTTTTTTTTTTGGTACCAGGAATTGAACTCAGGGCCTCATGCCGGCTAGGTAGGCATTGCACCACTGAGCTGTATTCCCAACCCTGAGTGAAAGATTTCAAATCATTATATTTTAAACCAGAACATAATGGTTTAGATGTTGTAGCCCTTACCTACAATGAGGGCTTACCTACAAGGATACATGTCTCCTTTCTACCTCAGAGCTGAGCACATCAGTCCAGAATATAAAAATCCAGCAAGGTCCTTGAGGGTGGAGGAGAGAAACTAACAAACAGATAGGGGCTAATCACTGGAAACACCAGAACAGAGATCAGGGGGTTGAGTCTCTCAGCACCACCCCACCTTCCAGGGAAGGGAGAGGGGCTGAAGCTTAAATTGATTCGCAGTGCCCAGGAATTAATCACCCTTGCCTATGTAGCATAAAATCACAAGGACAGAGTTCGGAGATCTTCCAGAGGGTGGAACGTGAAGGGTCCTGAGGGACAGTGAGCCCAAAGAGAGTGTGGACGCTCTGTGCCCCCTTTCCTGGACCTCACCCTCTGCATCCCTGCAACTGTATTCTTTGTAATGTTCTTTATAACTAGTAGTGCTTTTTAAAAAAGGACCTATTGTCAATATAATGCAAAAAAAATGAACAAAAGACTCATAAGCTAATGATTTTTTGTCATTGCATTAGATTATGTTTTTGTTTTGATCAGCAGCAACGTGGTGTGTGTGTGAGAGAGAGAGAGAGGGAGAGGGGGAGAGAGAGGAGTTTACCCAAGAAAAATGTCTAATTTTTTTTACAGTAAGAGAATTTATTTCAGTTGGTGTTTTAGAATACTCAAATTCTATTTACTCATTTAATTGCGACCATATACCACTATTTTTAGTTCAGAGAGATGTTTTAGCTGCTTTTTAAAATAGTGAAGTGTTTTTTTAATATTATTTTGTCAGTCAGTACCATGCCTTTGTCATTGTCTTTCCAAGATAGGATCTAAAAGTGCCTGTTTTGGAACTGCTGGGTAGATCTCGGGGACTTTGGAATACAATGGTTTGTTTTTTGTTTTTGTTTTTTGGTCATTATAGTGTTTGGATAATACTAGAAAGACAATGCCACTTTTCAAAGAGCTGGGTCCCTTAAATATATAATGGTGTGGGGGGGGATAGTTGTCCATATTTATAAACTAATAACTCTTATCCCTTGGGGAAGCAATCAAGTGTAGTAGCTTTGTGACTCTCCCAGTGACAAGTATATCTAGCGTTGAAATCGTGGATTCCAAATACTGTTTGCCAATCAAACCAGGACCGTGGATTCCAAACACTGTTTGCCAATCAAACCAGGACCGTGGATTCCAAACACTGTTTGCTAATCAAACCAGGACCTCTTAGAGAATGGCTAATTATAGGGTTAGAACTGAGAAATACAAGGTAAGCCTAGAAGACTCCATAGTACCAGAAAGTTCTCAAAAACCTCAACAATGTTGGCATGTCAAAGGGTATTATAAAGGTTTTTCAATGACCAAAGTTGGAACAGCTTGAGCCACAAACTAAATAATAAATTATAATTGCCACACCAAAAGTAAATATTCATGAGTCCTTACTGAGTTAAATAAGTACTTGAGTAAACAAATATGAATGAAGAGGAATGAATCTTACAGACAAATTCAAGTGAATATGTGCAGAAGAAATGAAAAAAATAGAAATTCACTATTAGAGCACCCTAGTAATAATTGTTTTTTTTTTTTTTTTTTTTTTTGGTTTTTCTCCGGTACCGAGAACCGAACTCACGACCTTGCGCTTGCCAGGCAGGCGCTTTTGCCGCTGAGCTAAATCCCCAGCCCCTCTAGTAATAATTGTTTTAGACAATATCCCCTGATGGCCAAGATAAAACTAAGTCAAAACAGAAGGTTTTGCATAACCTCAAAATATCCCCTCCCAAAACACTTTGAAATTAATTACTAATGTGCTTTTAACATTTGTCAGAGTTTTTTCACACTTCCTATTTGAGTTACAGATTAATTCTCCCAAGGAGTCATGACAACTAAATGTGAAATGGTGTGGCAGAAGAAGGACATTAGTGGGAAAAACTGATGTAATTACAATAGTGTACAGTCCAATAACAAATGCTGGCGAGGCTGTGGAGAAATAGGAACCCTTCTCCACTGCTGGTGGGAATGCAGACTGGTGAAACCATTGTGGAAATCAGTTTGGAGATTCCTCAGAAAACTAGGTCTAGAGGTCCCATTCAACCCAGCTATTCCCCTTCTGGGTATTTTCCCAGAAGATCTAAAAACATCATATCACAGCGATATATGTGCACCTTTGTTCATAGCAGCACTATTTGTAATTGCTAAATTGTGGAAGCAACCCAAATGTCCATCCACCTAGGATTGGATAAGAAAATTGTGGTACTTTTATAGAATGGAATATTACTCAGCTATAAAGAAAGATAAACTCAAAGTCTTTATAGGTAAATGGTCACAACTAGAGACCATACTCATAATTGAAATAAATGAGACCTGCATGAGCAAGTACTGCATTGTGTCAGTAGTGTAAAACCTGAAAGAGTTAATTTAAACTCAGAGGTATGATAGACATTGTGAAATGATAGGAAAATGCTCAAGGGTAAAGGGCAGCTGGGATGTAGGAAAAGAGAAGGGAAAGAAGGAGAAATTTTGTATGTATGTATATACAGGATAGTTAACGGAGTTGATTTACTGTCTTCCATTTCTTTGCTGAAAGAAACTGTCAGTGAGTCCTTGATTGATCAATATTGCATGTCTCTGTTTTCATGAGAAACCACTTTGAAGATATCAATATGTAATACAACAAGCATTGTTAATTTCCTACCACTTTGTTTGTAACTCTGTATTGTCTGTACTGTTTTGCTTTTTTGTAAAAGGTTGTCTGTCTGTTAATGTTTTCCCCTTTTTATTTTTAAAATAAAAAATAAAATAATAGTGTACAGTGCAGATAGAATATAGCAATGTTAACTTGCCAGTTAGGGTAAATGTACTTGGGTTATGTAGAGTAACATTAGGGAAGCTTGTAAAGGGTGAATGGAGACATTCTGTGGTATTTTTGTAATACTTGTGTAAATCCAAAATTGATTCAAAATACAAGGTTAAAAACAAAAGGGAAGAAGAAAAAATGATTGTGTAGGCCAAATTGGTCTTACCTTATTTATCCTTTTGAATTACATTATGAGGAACACTGTTCTCTGGGGTTTACTGTCTTTTGTTTTTCTGTTTTCTGTTACTTTCTAAGTACAAAGGTAATAGAGAATGTGTGGGGAAAAACTGAAAAGCACAAAATTTTAAGAAGCAGAACTACCTCCTTAACTTACGAAAATGACCATTGATCCCATCTTTTTGTGTCCTTTCAGTGTTTTTCCTATACAAATGCAAGATCTTTTTTAATAAACAAAGAATCATGTTGCATAATAAAAAAAGTATACTTTGGCTCCACGAAAATCTAGGTTTCTCTGTGCTAGTTATTTGAGATGTGTCTTATTTATTTAACAGTTTGTTCTTCAAATATTTTTGAGCACTTAGGTGCTGTTCTAGTTTCTGAGGGTACAACATTGAGCAGAACCAAGCCCCTTCTGTCATGTAGCTGCTCTTCTGGTTGTGGCAGATACAGTAAACGAATTCATAGAATTTGGGGCAAGATTTGTTGTGAAGCTGAGGTGAAAGGATGGAATAGGGTTTGGGGACGGAATTGTACTATTTTATGTAAAATTCTCAGTGAAGGCGTCTCTGAAGGTACCTTGAGGAAGGCATCTGAGTGAAGTAATGGCTGAGGGGATAGCAGCCTCAGCAGAGGGAGCTGCAATGCAAGTAGCCCTGAAAGAGGAGCCTTGCCTGGTCAGGGAATGATGGGGCTGGAGTGACATAATCTAGGAAGAAAGCCGTGGGGTTTGTTACTAGTGGGGTTCAACTCGGGTGAGCTGTGTAGGCCATGGTAGGTCTTAAGACTTTACTTAAGTTGAACAGAGAGGTATTGATCTCACTTTATGGTTGGATGAAGCATATCATAAATGAGAAGCCAGGATCCTAAAAGGGTATTTTTTAGGAGGCTGTTAGAATTGTCAGAAATGTTACCTTAGTGTTGCAGTGGAAATGGTGAGAAGGAATCTGATTTTGAATATGTTTTCAAAATAGAGTTGAAGCAGTTACTGAATTGTTAGATATGGTATAAGAGAGAAAGAAATGAGTCATGGATGATTGCTAGAATTTTGGCCTAATCCTTTTTTCATTATGTTTTTTATTTTAAAAATTAGAAAACTGACAAAACAACAATGAAGACAAAAGCAAAACAACACAAAAACATCAAAAATGATACATGACCTCAAAACAAAGTGATAGAAATTTACTACAGTGGCTGCTATATTACATCTGTTATCTTCAGTGAAGTTGCTCAGTCCATTAGATATAAGAATGTAAGATTGGTCAAACAATCAAAGACAGTAACAAGTAAAAACTAAATAAATAAAAAAATAAAACACTGGAAATGGTGCAGAGCTTCACCATATGAGATGGTAGGAGTTCAACAATGGTTCTTTATACTGCATATTGTTGTTTTCAGATTAGTCATTCTGATTACCAAATTCCAGCGTGCAAAATCGATCAAGAAAAAAGAAAATTTTAAGCATTGACTGTTCCTCTCAATAAACCACAGACATCAGCAATACACCTATTCCAGCTCTCCTTATATATACATATAAATTTTGTTTTTCATTAAAAAAAAACAAACAAATACATAAAACAGCATGAAGAGCAATAAAAATGATACAGAATTTCAAAACATGGTGATAGGATATTAACAATGGTTGCTATACTACATAATGTCATCTTCAAAATGGTTGCACATACAACCAGGTATAGGCATGCAAGATTGATCAAACAATTACACATTAACAGTTTCTTTCAATAAACCAAGATATTAGTAGTACAATTATCCTAGCTATCCTTAAGATGAAAGAGTTGGCATTTATTGAGATGGAGCATATTGGAGGGCATGTACCAAGTGGAAATAAAATACTTGTTTTTCAGCATACTTGAGGTAACTGACTTCTAGGTAGAGGTGTTGAATGAGCAGTTAGGATTATTCTGGACTTAAGGAGAAAACTGAAAGTTGGAGGTATAAATTTGTGATTTGCCAGCATATAGACAGTATTTGAAGACTTTAGATAATATGAGAACATCTAGGGAAAGAAGGGCAGAAAGAGAAAAAGGTCTCAGAATTGGGTCCAAGCCCACTTCCTAATTGTGGGAATTGGCTGGTGAGGAGGGGTTAGTAGGGAGATGGAGAAGAGAGAGCCACGTGAAGGTGTTTTACCAAGTACTGCATGATTCAGTACCATGAGATGTTGTTGCTGAGGTAAATAAGAGGACCAAGAAGTGGGTTTCAGGTTTGGCAACAGAGGACCCAGGTAAACTTGGAAAAAAAAGTTTTACTGGGGTGGCGGGCCTGAAAAAACAGATTAGATTCTGGAGTGGGTCAGATAGCTAAAGAAAATTTAAGGCCCAGATGATTTCTCTGGTAAATTTTATCAAATAGCTGTTTGGAATTTTGCTATGAAAGAAGAAAAAGAAATGGAGCTATTTTTGGAAGAAGATATTATTAACAGTGCTATTGACTAAAATGGGTTCATCTACAAAAGACCTTATACAGGAGAGCATTCTAGCTCACTAGTTAAGAATTGGGATGTGGAGCCTGGTGTGGTGAGTGGCACACACTTGTAATCCTGACTACATAGGAGGCTAAGACAGGATGGTAACAAATTTGAAGCCAACCTGGGCAATTTAATGAGACCTTGTTTCAAAATTAAAAGAGCTGGGATATAACTCAGTGTTAGAGCACTTGCCTAGCATGTATGAGGGCCCCCCATAACATACACAAACAGAGACAGAGAGAGACAGAGAGAGAGAAGGAGAACAGAATTGGGATTTGGAGTCACATAGGCAGGACTTAAATTTGACCCAACTGTCAGTCTTTGGTTCCACTACCTATAATTAATAGTGAAAAGTGGCGGGGTGATTTGTAAGGATTAAGTGATGTACTTTTTGGTACACTTATGTAGGCCTTACGGGAAAATACTACTGTTTGGCCTTTGACCGTTCAAACAATGATTGAACAGTCTTCATTCTGATGCAGTGGTAAATTTGTGCTGAATCCACTCATGATTTACATAGATAAATTGCATATGTTTCTTGCCTTTATTTATCCAGGAGAAAAGGTAGTAATGTGGCTTAAAATGAGCAAATAGTAGATTTAGAAGGTGTGGCCCTGGGTAGGTGGGAGGAGAGAGGATGTGTCTTCATCTGACAAAAAGTGCTGGGTCAGGTCATGAAAGGGTGTTCCTGTTTCCTTGTAGTGTTTCAGTTTCCTCTAGACTGTGGGAGTGAACTTTAAATACTCAGTTTTGAAACATTTTATGTTAGTTGTTTGTAGAATTGTTTCATTAAATAAACAGGTTACTTATATTGTCTTCAATCAGGCTTTCTTTCTATGGGTTATGTAGAGTAGAGTTAATGCGTTTCCAGGGCTGCCAAAAATGTAATAGGTGGTGTCTGGGGCTACGCTCGGCTTGCTGGGCTCTGGTCAAACCCTTTACCTTTGGCAGGCTCTTTCATACTCACTAAATTCCTATGGTTGGCATGTGACTGAAGTTCTTAGTTCTAAGTGATAAAAACTTTGGGGTGAACTCATTGACTAAGCCTATAAAACGGTTTAAGTATTATTTTGGTCCTGAAAAACCAATCTTACAAACAACAAAAAGAGTGTGAATTTTTATATTTTATTTATTTCTAAATCTAATTTTCAGAGTTGATGATCCTAACCCAGTAAAGTTAAATAAATTTTTGGCCTCCCCACTACCTGTAAATTAGTAGCAAAGGCTGTAATTAAGTAACTTAGGAAGGCCCATATCCCGTTCCAGCAAAGCATGGTAAGTTAACTGAGCTGTGTGGTTTCCATCTGTCTCTATCCTCCGGAGTAGATAGATTCTTTTCTCAAGACTTAAACCAAGGAGAAATTTTTCATGCCTCCTGAAATTAGTTTTTAGGGAAAACTAAGGAAATAATCAGAAATAGTAACATGGTAGAGTGCAAGATGGTCACCTTTTTAAAATTCTGGTGGTAGGGGGCTGGGGATTTAGCTCAGCGGCACAGTGCCTGCCTGACAAGTGCAAGGTTGTGAGTTCGGTTCCCGGTACTGGAAAGAAAAATAAAATAAAATGAAATTCTGGTGGTAGATATTTTGAGGTATACTGTTTGAATCTGTTCTTTCTTCTATTTTAGAGTCTGATAAGGAAGAGAAATCGCAACAGTCCGTCATACCTAAGGAAGTGACCCCTGCCTTGTGTTCACTAATGAGCAGCTATGGCAGTCTTTCGGGATCAGAGAGTGAGCCAGAAGGTAAGTCATGGCTTCTGTTGGTTGCTTTAGCCTTTAGTGTATATTGTATACTAATGTCATCCAGGATGCATGTTCTTTATTTGAGCTTCAAATTCCTTTTTCATTTGATTCAGAGGTGAAGTGAGCATGGGATCAAGGAAAGCTGGAATAATAGAGAAATACGTATGCTCCTCTGGGAGCAAAAGGCAAAAATAATACAATTAAAGAACAGAAAGGAGGAGAGAAAATGCGTACTTACGGAATGAAAGAAAATTCTAAAAAAAATAGCAAAAACACATTTAATTTATTCTCTGCTCTTAAGAACCTTTATTATAACGTATTTATAACACTGTTACTGAGTGAAGAGAGATGCTTTATGACAAAACGAATGATAAATTTTTTAAACACATATAAAATTGTTCTTTATGGAGCACATTTACATAAATTATCTCATTTGGAAGATACAGTAACTCTGTACTTGTGGTTGCTTTACCCTTTATGTTTTAGAGGTTGGAAGAAAGAAATCTTCAAGAATCTTCCTCAGAAGTCAGAAATGGTCAGGATGCATGTCTTACCTTTAAAGATGGTGGCACAGATGATAACCCGTAGGACCTTATTGTGGAGTTTAGGGCCACCTGTCAGAGCTATTACATAGGCTACTGATCTGATGCATATGACAAATTTTAACATAAGACTCATATCAATAATCTAGCGTATACTTCATGAATAAACCTGTGTCCTGTGGTTATGGAAGCCTGGATCCGCATGGTAATTTTGTTTAGGTTTTACCAGCCATAAGAAAATTCCTGTTTATGTGTATCAGGAGAATGATAATCCAAGTAGGAGCTGTACTAAGAATAAGACTACAGTATCTGAAAATATTTATATGGAATGAAGAGAAGATTTGAATGTAATTAGATGGAGGCAATACTTTAATGTTGACTTAGGCTAGAAGTAATCAGCATTTGTGTAGTCAGAGGATGTTAACTGGGGCTTTAATATGTAATATGAAGTTTATATCTAGAGTTTTCTTGGTTTTAATGGGCTGTGGCTTATTCTAGTAGCTTGTTGAAAGCTATTTGAATTTTGAAATATAAGCTACTTTGACTTTCTCAGAGTATTTCTTAACAGATGGTTGCCTTGTTTTTTTTTTTTTTAATTTTAAGAAAAACAGTATTTATTTCTTACTCTTGTTTCTCATATACTGATAGGAAGGAGTTACTCTTTCAACACATATTACATTTCCTACCTATCAGCTATATTTATAACAAATGATAAAAAGAAAACCATCAGCAGATTACTGGATCCCATAAAAACAAGTTGAACTAAGACTTTCTTCTCTTCTAGTGAAACATTTATACTTTTTATATTCCTGTCTTCATTTTGAGATCGCCACCATATTTAAAATTCAAAGGAGGAAAGGAAAACAGGACAGATTTTTGAGGTCATGCCTTCATTTAATAGAAGCTTAAGCTTAGAGAGCCTAAGTTTGCCATGCTAGTATGTGGCAGAGGTGGTTAAAATCTAGGTTAGGGGACTTGAAATTTTATCTGAAGAGCTAACTGTACTGCTTTCCCTGTAGTCCTTTTTGGGGTGGCATTTACTGTTTTCCTGAATACTGGTGTATAACCTTCTCCTTTGTAGATAACAGAGGATATTATCTAATAAAATATGTATTTGATTTTGTGTGAATTCATTTTGACTAATTATTTAAAATTCTCAGCTTTAAGCAGAAAGCCCTTGCTTTGTAGTCCCTAGATCTTAAAAATTAAAGCTTATATAGTCTTAAAATTATTACCCAGAACTTAATGATTACTTATTAATTCTTACTATTACTTAGTAGTAATTTTTAAGCTTTGGTAATTAATTTCTAATAATTCTGAAGCATTGTTGTATATAGTTTGAGTTCAGCTTTATTAAGCCACCTAGTCAGTGGCAAATCACTGGCTTTTAAGTATTGATTCTGGCCTCTAGGATGGGATAAATAAGGAGAAAGGGTCCCTCATTACTGAAGCAAAGGAAAGATTATATTCATGTCTATGGCTGTCAGAATCTTTAATACATGAATAAGGAAGAAAATTTTAGTGAGAAGTATTTCCAAATGGGTTGGTTTGCTGTCTGTCCTGGGTCTTGTAGCTTCCTAAAACAGTGGTTCAGCTTTGATGGAACCTCAAACTGAAAACTAATTCGAAGGCTACAAACTGAAAAATAATTTGTTTGAAAGAACTGAATGGCAGTGTTTAAACTGTATTGAATTGATGAATACTACATTAATATGTGATGCTTAGCTGGCAGGGTTCCAACTGCCTTCCTCCTTGTATCTGATTGATTTGCTAAAGCAGCTCATAGAACTCAGAGCAGCAATTGCTTACATTTATTTGTTTATTATAAAGCATATTACAAGTAATACCAGTGAACACTAGGTGAAGAGACTGATAGGGCAAAGTGCTGGATAGAAAGCTTTTTCTTTTCTTTTCTTTTTTTTTTTTGTACTGGGAATCGAACTCATGACCTTGTACTTACCAGGCAGGTGCTGTGCCATTGAGCTATATTCCCAGCAGGGCAAAGTGTAGGGAAAGGGGTACAGAACTTCCATAACCTGCCTGGTCCCTCCACCCTCTACATGTGTGATGCTTGTGTCCTTTGGGTTTTTATGGTAGCTCTATTACATAGGCATGATTGATTAACCATTAGCCATTGATGATCAACTTAACCTTCAGTCCCTCTCTCTCCTTCCTGGAATCGGTGAGGGTGAGGAAGACTGAAAGTTCCAGCCCTATAATCTTGGCTTGATCTTGTCAGTGAACAGCCCCCTTTCCCCTTCCTGAAGCTACCTGGCTACCAGCCATCAGTGTGTGTGGTGTCTTCTGACAACTGAGATTTAATCTCAGTTCAGACTGTGTAAGGCAAGGACTGCTCGTGTTTTAATTCAGTTTCTTATTATCAGATCTTGCTCTTTTTCCCTCAGCATCTCTGCCTTTTAAGTGAGGTGTTTAGGCCATTTACATATAATTATTTATTGATATGGTTGATTTTTATTTGTCTCATCTATTTTTGTTTCATTTTGCCTTCTTTGGGGTTAATTAGTGTTTTTTTGTTTTTTGTTTTTTGTTTGGTACCAGGAATTGAACTCAGGACCTTACACTTGCCAGGCAGGCGCTTGTGCCGCTGAGCTATATCCCTAGCCCCTAATTTGTTTTTTAAGGCAGTGCAAATATAAATTTGTAAGCTATCCCACTTTGTTTTGTTTCATCTAGGATTTGTAGTATGGAACTTTAATTCATTGCAGCATACTTTCAAATTGTAGTATTTACTTCACATATACTGTAATTAAAGAATTTTTCAGCAGGTTTTTGCTATTACCTAGATTTTATTTCTAATTTCTACAGATGTTATAAACCCCACCTCACTGTTAATATTTTTTTGCTTTAAATAGTCAATTATCTTTAAATTCTTTTTAAATAATAGAAAAACATGTTTTGTGTTTATCCACATGTGTACTGTTTCTCTCATCTATCATTCCTTTGTGTTACTCCAAGTCCCATCTGGTATTATTTCCTTCCCTGGAATCACTTTCTGAAGCTCTTTGTGGTAGTCTCAATTCTTGGAAGTTGTAATACCCAAGTTCAAAAGTATTGGAATGCACAATCTCCTAATTTGAAAAATACTAGAATTGCAAAATTGGTTATAGTTCTAAATTACTAAGTAGCCAGTATTATGGTTGTGAGGATTATTATGGCTCTTTCTGTTATTTCTCAAAGTTTTTTTGTGTGTATTTTTGTTTGTTTTTTATTACACTTAGAAACTCCCATCAAGACTGAAGCAGACATTCTGGCAGAAAACCAGGTTGTTCTGGCAGAAAACCAGATAAATAGCACTGCTCCTAAGAGTCCAAGACAAGATGTTAAAGCAGCTGTTAGAAATTTCTCAAGAGCGAAGTGTGAAAACCAACAAAAAGGTTTTAAAAAGACAAACCCTAAGAGGAAAAAAGATTTTCACAGCTATCAAACATTATTTGAGCCACGAACACATCATCCTTATCTTCTGGAAATGGTAAATGATTTTTCCCTTGCTGTCTTGTTTGCATTTTTATATCATAAAGGTGGTGCTGCTGGGGTTTTGTTGGTCTGTTTTTAAGTTACCAAAATCGTATGGTTCTTGAAGACCAGTCTGTATCTCTTAATTCTAAAGCTGCATTTGGCTTACAGCTGGTGTTCAGTAGTGTGAAATAATTGTACTTTTCAAAACTTCTTAATATTTAAAAAAAATACAAATGTCTATTGAAAACCAGAAAATGATGAAAAGAAAATATCTAGAGTTTTCTAACAGTTCTGATGTCCTATGCTTGGGGACTGTCTTTACTTTTTCTGTCTTTCTGTATCTCTATGTGTATTTATATTTTGTGCATTGTTTTCTTAGCAGCATTGTATACTCAAAATCTGTTATCTTCAAGCAGTGAAGAGGAAGCAATGTGTTATTTCTAAGAAATGGATATAGAGCTATTCAAAGATTATTTTCATGTCTAAGAGTAATAAAAAATTCTGCATTTTAATGGAGTTGTAAAAACTTGACATTCTGTGAAAAGTCTGTTTTTTACTTATCTAGATAAATGCTTATGCTGTAGTTAAACTATTCTCTTGCTATAGTATGAGATGTTACACATGGAGTTGCTTCTTAAGATACTTAACTGAAATATACGTGTTATCTTGTAAATATCACTGCTATATATATATATATATATATATAGTAAATTGCATTTTTGAAATGTTTATCTTATTCATGATAAATTCACTTTCTATTGAAGTTGATGTTTCTGAGCTATACTAATCATGTCAGAAAAAAAAGAAAACTAAATTCCATCTTGGCAAATATCATAGCTTTCCTTTGTTATGTACTATCCTAAATATGAGGGATTTTAGCTTTCAGTAAAATAAGCACAATAGTGGCAAGTTGCGAAAGTCAAGGAATGTTGAAATTTATTTAAAAATCTGCTTTCAGTGTTTCTGTATTTCTTATAGCTACTAACCACTTTCTACACCATGTATAGATTTGGGATTTTATTATTATTATCTTTTTAATTTTTTTTTGAGAGACAGGGTCTTGCTATATTGCTCAGGCTGGTCTTGAATTCAGGGCTCAAGTAACCCTCTTGCTTCAGTAGCTGAAACTTAGGTGTGAGCCAGTACACCTGTCTACGGAATCATCTTTGACATGATTTTTATTTTTATTTTTATTTTTTTGACATGATTTTTAAATTACAGAATTGAAGACTTTTGGGGCTGGGGATTTAGCTCAGCGGCACAGCGCCTGCCTGGCAAGCGCAAGGTCATGAGTTCAATTCCCGGTACCAGAAAAAAAAAACAAAAAAGAAAAGAATTGAAGACTTTTAAACGTTTTCTTGTTCTTTGCAAGATACTCCTAACAGGACTCTAAATACGAATTTCTGTGCTGTTTTAAAAGCTAGAGAGTGTTGTTATAAGTTTAAAGGAAAGAAAAATGTTCTTTAATTATTTTTTAGTGAAAGAAAAAGTATATAGCTCATTTCTTATTATTCTTTGTTCTTTATATGAGAAGACACTTAATATTTTAGATTGTGTTTCCTAGTTATTTTTTTTAACCAGCTAATCTTTTCTAAAATCGTTTTTTTAGCTCCTAGCTCCGGACATTCGACATGAAAGAAATGTGATTTTGCAATGTGTTAGGTACATCATCAGAAAAGACTTTTTTGGACTGGACACAAATTCTTCGAAAACAAAGGATGTATAATTGCCATCAATTTCAGCACATAAGTGAAACATTGCAAGACAGTACGTACTTAGTGGAGGAAAGCCAGAAACTGTTTGTTTTTTTTTTTTTTTTCCCAAAATTGGAGTAATAATTAAATTGTAAGCCTCATAAAATAATTATGTTGGATTTTCAAGTCTTTTCTTTGATTCTGTGCAAATAAATACATGGCTTTTTATAAAAAGACTATGTCTGTGTCACTGGGATTGTATATAGTATTTGGTGGGAGAGTTTTTGTATTCATTTTTGCACATTGCTCTCAGGTAAGGAAGATTGTTGTACCAGTTGAGAATTGAAAATACTGGCTTAGTAATAAAGAAAACAGTTTTTAAAGCTAAACAAAATGCAGAGAAATACAGTTTTTTTCAACACAGAGGAGGAAGATCTACTCCTTTTTTAAGTGAACTGGATCAAATTAACATGCCCAGAATTATTGAAATTTAAAGTTTTCTTCTTTATACTAGCCCTACTTACATAGTTCAGTCATTGAATGTTTGAAATATTAATATAGATATGTCCTCTCTGTATGTTTAGATTTAATTGGGGTGCTTTTTGAAAATACAGTTCAGAATCGTATCTTTGTTTTTCTGTGGAAAGCTAAAGTAGTATACTTAATGAGATTCAACTCATTTCTTATAGCAAAAAGTAGTTTGTGAAATAATGTGGGTAATTATCTGTTTTTAAGGTTTAGTTAAAATTTGTCTTATGAGGTAATTGAACCCTGTAATTTTTTTTAAATAAATGAAAGCTGCTGAGGGTTTTTTGTCTCCTCTAATACTAGGCAAGTTGATCTTGTGTTGTAGTATTTTACTACCTATAGCTATAGCTCTGCCTTTTTGACATATAGCTAAAAGGGGCTAGGTTTTTTAAAACCAGACTGTTGTTTTAGTTGAAGAATTAGTTTTATATGACATTGTGATTACTGAAGTTCATTAATCTTGCCAGCAAGAAAAGGTAGGAGAGCTGACCTTAGATCTTTCTTTACATTGGTATGGTTTTTCTCTAGAATCCTGGAATGCCTGGCATGTAGCAATAGTAATGTCACAGACCTGGGATTAAGATATGTGTTTAGTCATTGTTTGCCAACCTTGTAACCATCTTTAATAACATTTTTACTCTGTTTCAGTCTGCTCCAGTGAGCCCCAAATTTTGGAAATCATCTGCTCGGTACATGAATTAAAATAGTTTATATAATACTGCTGAGAGCTTACTTCTGTGCCTCTATTGTACCTGTATTAAAGGTGTAAAAATATAAGGCCTTCCCTGATTTTGAGGAACTCAGTTCAGTTTTTATATATATGCAGTGAAGTGATGCCCAAACCAATACATCTCATCAGGATGAAGTAACTCATGCTGCTGTGAGTCTAATATGGTGCAATGCGTAGTTTTATCACAAGTTATGCACATCCCACAGGCTTAACGTTTACAAACACATCCACAGATTCCTGGACTACTTTCACGGCCCATCACATCAGGAATGGGCTTTAAGGTGCTTTATTGTGTATTATATAAACAACTTATTCCCAATATTTCTTGTTTTCTAATAAATGTATTCAAAACTGAAAATGCTTCTCCGAGTATTGCCTTGGCTATATTTGAGTCTTTAGCTGTGGAGGCCATTGTTTCTAATGAGTAACTTCATTATGTTTAACCTAGACATTATTTAAAAATACGTTTAAAATTTCCAATTGGACATAGAATATAGCCTCTGTAGTTTCCACATTAGGGAATACATGATCAGTATTTGCAAAATTCTGAGTTTTAGGGGTGGGGGTATTTTGACTTGGATGCAAGTTTTTTTTTTTAAATTTAGCTTGTGAATTGTTCAAACCTATATTCTTATCTTATTGTTGATTTTACAAGTTGATTTCAAAAATGAAAGTATCATATGCTTGTTTATAAGTTGTACCTTTTATAAGCAGTACTCTTCTTTGTTCTAAAGTGACTTCAAGGCCAGTCTAAACCACATAGACCCTGTCTCAAAAAACAAAAATAAAAAAAAGACTGCAAAAGGTAAATGTTAAAAAAAACTATTGGTATTCTGATATTGTTCTTTCTGTATCCCTTCTCTTTTGGGATTCTGTAGTTATTTTTAAATGTATTATTTCAAGGGATTTGGAGTACAAGAAAGGTTGGTAAATTTAGTGCAGATTTAACTGAATCTTTTCATTTGTTATACGAGTATTGCTGAATTTTTAGAACAGTCACCTTTGTTTAAAATATTTTTATCCTTTTAATGGTTTTTTATAAAAACATTTTCATTTTACAAAATTTCAAACATGTAAAAAAGTGTTTAAAATAATGTATCACTCTTCTCAACTAGCATATGCCTTCAACACTGTATCTGTCTGTGGTCAGTCTCACTTTCATTTCAATACAGTTTACCCATTTCTCTCCACCTACCCTACTCTGCCTGAGATGATTTTATCCTCATATATTTCAGTATGTATCTCTAGAAGATAAAGGCTTGTTTGGGGTCTTTTTGAGATTGGGTTTCACTATGCAGTTCAGGCTGGTCTTGAACTCAGTTTGTAGCCCAGATTGGCCCTGAACTCTCTTAGCAATCCTCCTGCCTCAACCTCCTGAGTGCTGGGATTACAGGTGTGCACCACCATGCTAGCATGGCCTTTTTTTTTTTTTTTTAAACACACGATATCTTTAAGAATTTATAACTGCTTGATGACATCAACCATCCAAGCAAACTAAATTTTCATAACTTTTTAAGATCACATAGTTGAAATCATCCTGTAGCATTGTGTACCTTGCTTTGTATGTCAGAAGAGTCATGCAGGAAAACTATATTTTGGACATATTTAAAAGTGGAACTCATTCATTTTACATACTGACACTGTCACCTTTCTCTTTTTCATTAAATGATAGACATTTTAGTTG
Organism: Chinchilla lanigera; assembly: GCF_000276665.1. Classification (NCBI taxonomy): domain Eukaryota; kingdom Metazoa; phylum Chordata; class Mammalia; order Rodentia; family Chinchillidae; genus Chinchilla; species Chinchilla lanigera. The sequence continues at coordinate 2,759,772 of NW_004955518.1, read as the reverse complement.
TGAAATGGGGTGAGAGGCTGACTGGCTGCACATTGTGGATTTATATGTGAAAGTGCTGATGAGCTGAAGAGCTCTCTGGCTGCGGCTGGGAGTCCAGCAGGTTGTGGGTGGAGAGGAGCTGAGGGAAACCACACTGATGAACAGGTTGGGGCTGCTTCTCTTGTGACTGTCTTTGAAACTCCACAGCTTTTTAGCTTTTGAAAGTTAGGCTCTTCATCCCCTTGTTCCTGACAGATCAGGCTGGAACAGACAGAACAGTCACTCTGGGAGAGAACCGGGGAAACTGGAAGGAACAACTGCTTTAGGGGCCAGACTTGCTCCGGCATGGACACCTGTAGTGAAATGAGACTTCTTACGGGAAGTTGAACAGGGAACTAACCGTGATAGCTGCCTCGAAGCTGAGAAAGTAGAAAATTGGCAAATGTGAATACATGTAGTAATGAAGAAGATAGATGTTCAGAGCGTTCTTGGACCCCCAAATGGAAAGTGTGTTTAGAGCTGTTGCCATACGTGCTGTGTGACACCAATTGTGAAAGCTTGTGGTACCTCCTGCTTCTTACAAAGAAAGGGGTAAATGTCTCCTACTGATCTATAGCCAATCAGCTTACATCAGTCTTTGTACATCCAGGAGAAAGTATAATGTCTTCATTTCATTTCTGTAGGGTTTGTGATGATTTCCAAATTCCAATTTCTGACAGTCACCAGCTCTGGTAATTAGTGGGTAATGCCATCATTTTCTGGTTGCAAAACATTGCTATTAAGCAACTATATGCTTTTCTGATTATCTGTTTTTATTTAGTTTTCAAGGCTAAATGACAGGCTTTATTTACATTTCATCAGTTTTCTACAAATGTCCTTTTCAAAGATTCAATCTGGTCTACACATTGCATTTAGTCTCATTTATGTCTCATGACTTGGTTTTTAGTTTAGAGTATTTTTTTGTGTTTGCTAGGATAAGAACAATTCAGTATTATATATAGATTACAAAGTGAAATTTGTTCTCTATCTTACTCCCTTCACATCATTTCCCCAGAGATATCATTAAGTCTATTTTTAGACTTAAAATATATCTATTTATAAGTAAGTAGAATATGAATCCTAGATCTTACTTTGCAGTTTTTTCCACTTGAGAGGATCACAAGTATGTGTACTTGTGTGTATTGCGTGTGTGCATATATGCACATACGTATTACATGTTTTTACTTTTTTGTGTATTTTCGGTACTGGGGAGTGAACCTTTGAATTGAGCTACATCTCCAGCCCTTTTCATTTTTTGTACAGGGTGTTGCTAAGTTGCCTAAGCTGGCCTCCAACTTTGATTGCTCCTGCTTCAGCCTCCTGAGTAGCTGCAGTTACATGTGTGCACCACTTACGAAGAAATCTGTCTCCAGTTTTTCTCTAATGTTAATGGTACTTTAGTGAACAGTGCTCAGTACACAGTGAAATACACTGTGTCTTTTTGTGTGCCTGTCTGAATATTTTTGTGGGATAGTCTTAAGATCAAAAGTCAAGTGGCCTTTAAAAGGTTTATCAGATTATACTTTCATTAAAAGTATAATTTAAAAACTGAGACTTGGAGTTTATGAAATTGAAACTTTTCATAGATACTAACTTTTCTAAGATACTGCCTTTTTCAACCTCATACTTTCATGAATGCACAATAGTTTTCCAAAGGTAACATGATGTTTACTGTCATCACTGTAACAGCTAAATGGAAAGAGTCCCTAATTATTCTAGCATTTTCTGGAATTTTCTAAAGTAATAGACTGAGGATATAAATATGTGACTTTTTAGGAATTAATACTTTCACTGTAGACTTGTGAAGTACAGGTCATATTTGCTATAGCCTCTGTCATGTCTGTAATTTTTTTTTTTCAGAATTAAGTGAGGTAATAGTTATAAAATTATATGAGATACTGTGTGAAACAGCAATGTCTGCCACAGGATTTAATGCCCACCACCTTGTCCTGAATGTTGGCCATATCTAAGGTTGCATGTGTGGTACTGTAAGTCCTTTCCCTACCGTGCCCTAGCTCTCTTCCAAGTCTTTATTATAAATAATCCTTTATTTTCTGTTTCACCCTCAGTTCACATTTTTTCCAGTTTTTTTTTTATTAGTACATGTCTATAATTACTGTCATCAATAAATTCTTATTTTGGAACCTCAATGATTTAGAAAACAAATGTCACCTATGTTCTTGTATTAAAAATAGAATTTGTTGTCTCTATTAATCTGTAAATGGATGTATAGTGTTTTTAGATGAATTTATGTTTAAATTTTTTATTTTAGTTTCTAATGCTTCTTTAGCCTTCTAGGATATTAATCTACATAAACAAAAGATCTTGAATACCCTTAATAATTTATGAGAGTGTGAAGAGGCCCTGTAGTCAAATGTTGGAGCAGCCATGTACTGGAGCCGTGCCCAACAAACCCACCTGAGGGCTGGCGAGCACATTTTGACTGTGATACACTACTGTATTTCTCTGAAAGTAAGACTGGGTGGGGGCTGGGGGTTTAGCTCAGTGGTGCAGCGTCTGCCTGGCAAGTGTGCAAGTCCTGAGTTCGATTCCTGGTACCCATAAAAAAGAAAAAAAAAAAAGGCGTGGTGGCAAGTTTGAGACCAGCCTGGGCTGCAAAGTGAGCTCAAGGCCAGCCTGAACTGTGTGGGCCTTACATTAATTTTTGCTCCAAAAGACTCAATAGCACTTATTTTCAGGGATGTCATATTTTTCCATGTACAATAATTACATTTATTCATGTACAAAAGTCTGCATTTATTTAAACGCAGCCGTGTCATCTAGAACATAGTTGTAACTCTCCAGTCCCTGAATTCTGGCCTGAATTTCTTGTAACTCCATTTCCTGTGGAACTGCTGGCCCAGTCTCTCACGTCCAGCAATAGAGCCCTCCTTAAATGAGTATTTGTCCATGCAGACCGCTCCCAGTGCACTGGCAACACAGCTGTCTGTGATTTTTATCGCACGGCTTCTTCACCCAAGTCACGACCTCTTCCTGGCTGGGCTTTAGAGTGTCCATTAAATCAGTGTTAATTGAAGACTTAGGAGACAGGAGAGGCAACAAAAATGATGACAGTTGAGAATGATGGTCCACACAAAAGCAATGAAAAATTGCTGGCACCAAAATTCAGAGAACACTTCTTCATTTCACATGAGTGCATTATTTTCCGGGAAATAAGGTCTGTTATAACACACGACATTGAATTACAAAGATCCACATTAGACACAACCATATCCATTTGCTGTCAGTGTGCATGATATCTGTGCATGCGTCTGTACCGTCCGGTTGTCATTTGACAGTAAGTCTTGAGTTCATCTGTTTACATAGGTGTTTGCCTCTTGTCCAAAGGTACTTGGGTATTTACAAATACATTATTATAATTTATATTATCTTTTATTTTAGGTATTAATGCCAATAATATTTATATTTATATATTAATATTGCTATTTTATAATTTGTACATCCATTGTGTATTGCAATGGATACACTAAATGAGTCCATCTGGCTGATGAGCTTATTTGGGGGTTGGGGCTTATATTGCAAAGATCCTGAAAAATCATGCTAGAGCTTGTTTTCCAGGTAGGTTTTATTTTCTGGGAAATGTGGTATTAATCTGGGCTCAAATTCTATGATGCTAGATGATTGCATGATACTGATAATCTGCAAATTATCTCTGTTAGCCAGACGTGGTGACACATGCCTGTAATTCCAGCACTCAGGAGGCTGAGGCAGGAGGATCACTGAGTTTGAGGGCAGCATGAGCTACATAGTGAGTTCATGGCCAGCCTGAATTATATAGCGAGACCCTGTCTCAAAAAAAACAAAAACAATAAATAAATAAAATAATTTTCTGTTAAAGTGATACATTACTTTTCTCTGATAGATAAGAAGGGAAGGAAGAGATTACACTATTTTTAGCCTGTAATATATTAACCACTGTAGCCCCTAACTTTGTAATCTTATCCCACCATTCTTCTTTGTCATCTTGGGGAGTTCCTTTAGTAAAAAGTTAAATAAATCTTTTGAGCTGTATATATTATATCTTTTTGACTTTTTGAAAACTCTTTGGCAAGTACATGAGAATTTCTTTTCATTTGTGCACTTAGCAATATATCATACCCCCCCTGCACACCCCATACTGGCGATTAAAGTCACGGCCTCACATGTGCTAGGTAAGTGATCTGCCATCAAGCTATAAATCTTTTAACTGGCTTTGCTAATACCTGAAATGAGCCAGAGTACAAGGCAGTTTACTTGAGCTGGGGAGTACAGCTCAGCGGCATAGTGCCTGCTTGGCAAGCATGAGGTCCCTGAGTTTGATTCCTGGTACCAAAATAAGTTAAATGTTTCCTCAATTCATCTGGGCCTTGCCATTCAGTTGCTTCAGGATGAAGTGAGATTGGAAGAAGGACCAGGTAGTGTCTGTGCTTTCCTTTCTGTGCTTCATATGGCACTGGCTGGAGAAGTGAGCTTTTCCTTGCTGGTCCAGTAGTTCTCAGTCCAGAGCAGCAGTACGGGGGCCCCTGAGTGTTAGGCTTTGCAAGTGTCACAGATTGCATCTGGGAAACTTGAGGGATGAGAAGACCTCATCACCGTGAAGAAAGCACTGGTGCTGCTTTGGTGGATGGGAGAACAGTTGGTTGGCTGGTTTATTATCTTTCCATTTCCCTGATGCCAGTGAGCCCATGTGCTTTTTCATATTATTATTTATTATTGGTCATTGTATTCTGTGCATTATTTACTCTAATCCTTTATCCACTTTCCTATCGGATTGCTTATATTTTTCTTTTTGATTTGCACAAACACTTTGCTATAGGTCTCAATCTTTTGTTAAATCTTTCAGTCTCTTATTATTGTTTTAACTTTTGGTGAGCTTAGATTTGCTCTTGTTTCTTTGATGGCTTTAAGACTGTCATCCCCACATGTATACTTTTCTCCTTATATTATTGTAATATTTTATTTTAGTCTTTTTTGCATACAGCATGAGACAGGAATTTGTCTTTTTTAAAGTTCCTATTTATAGAGCTGTATAACAGAGTCTCAGGCATTTTTTTGCTCTAATCCGCTACTTCCTTGGGTAAAATTGTTCTCCTTGATACTGCCTTCCAGGTTTTGTGTTCTACAAAAGGCTTTCTTCTTTTTTCTTTTTCTTTCCTTTTTTTTTCTTTTCTCTATTTCCTTCTTCCCTCTATTCCCCTCCTTCTTTTTCTTTTTCTTGCTTTTCTTTCTTTCTTTCTTTCTTTCTTTCTTTCTTTCTTTCTTTCTTTCTTTCTTTCTTTTTTTTCTTTCTTTTTTCTTTCTTTCTTTCTTTCTTTCTTTCTTTCTTTCTTTCTTTCTTTCTTTCTTTCTTTCTTTCTTCTTCTTTCTTTCTTTCTTTCTTATATTATACCATACAAAATAATCCATTACTGTTATGCAGTTTTACAGTTAGTGATTTCTTCTTGATATCTTCTAGAGCAGAGTAACTTAATCAAGGCCATCCTCTCTTCTTTCCTATGCTCTGTTACATTTCCCTAAAACTACTAAAATTGCTTGTTTGTTTTGTTGGAGCAGGAGAAGCAACCACTAAAGGAATTCAGATTTTACATAATCAGAGATTGCTGGCCCTAACCATAAATTGTCTGAAGACACCCTAACCAATAATTAGGCCTTTTAAAAAAATGTTAAAATGGCCACTTATTTTCTTCTCTTCCCTGGGTCTATGACCTTCTTATATTTTGATAAAAGTGAGTCATACAGCTATCTTGCTTAAGAACTTAAATTACAAATGAGCTGTATATCTGAGGATATGGGAAAGTCCTCAGATGGGAAAATTTTTGAAAATGATGTTGGATAGTAATGAATCTAGTATAATATCTGTTCTTTTTAGCTTTGGAAGGATTTATTTGCATACTTATTTAAAACAATGCTGAATCACGATGGAGAATCTATTTCTTTACCGATCAGGAAAGAAAGTTCTGAGTTGGATACAGATTTGTATTATGAGACTGGACACTTCTGTCATTGTAACACTTGGGGATGCTTTCCAGAACAGAATTTTAGGCTGGTGTTAAAATAACAGGACTTGAAGTTTGTAAGCACTTGTTCACTGTACACTTTGTGGTGCCTACCATGATCTGAAGCTGAAACAAAGAGACATCTGACATGAAGGTCAAAATAGGAAATCTTTTTTGAAAGACTGTTCTAAAATCAAAGTGCTAAGAAAATGGAAGATAGTCATCAAATTACGCACAGTGAGCCCCCAACTTACACACATTTGAGTTGCAAACTTCCACATACATTGTATGAACAGACCTCACGTTATAAGAATCTGATTTTTATAGATATTGAAGTGAGGTGGGGGTGAGAACGATCAGACAGGGAAGCACTGATGTAGACTACTGTGTGTACGCAGAAGCCATGAAGGCATTCTTGCTTATTAAAGTGTAGCTTGCTGGGCCCCACCTCTCTAGTTTCTGGTTCAAAGATTTTGAGAGGGCACTGGAGACATATCTAATAATGTCCCAGGAGATGCCCACTGCTGCTGTGGTTCTGGGACCACACTTTTGTGTACCTCGGACATAGACCATCCTCAAGATAGCTAACAAGCAATGAACTGAATTCCATGGTAAGGTCGTCAGTTTCTATGGCTCAAGCATTTTCACTTTTTAAAAAGACATGTTACACTTTGTGATTTTTCTCCCTTGTGGAGTGAGTTTTAATTATCTTATGGCCCTCTATCGCAATTGATGGTTTTTAAGTAGAAAGAAGACAGTGTTTGCTGACTAGGAAGGTTGGTAGTGTGATGAAAGTAGCCCAGGAGTTGTGCACTTATAATGCCTGCTTTTTGACCCTCACTGGGTCATGATCTTCAGCAGGTCACTAATCTTGCTGAACTTCTGCCACATTTCCTCACTGTGCTTCCCTCTGCTGGCAGGATTTGCTCTTCTCTGCGCCTGGAAAGCTCTTCCCTTTCCCTTATTGTCTTATTTCTTGCTGAAACCTGGGTTCCTGCTCAGTCATCACTTCCTCAGGAAAACTTTCCTGAGCTGGGAGTCAGGAAGGGAGTCAGGGATTCTGGTTCTCCGTTCATACATATTCAGCACCAAGTCCTACCTTCTCAGCAGTTACCCCAGTTGCAGTGTTACAGAGTGGTACCTCAGTTCATGAACGCTTTTGTTTGTGAGCAATTTGGTTCATGAACAGAAGCGTTTGGCAAAATTTTGGTTTTATTTGTGAATTCTGTATTGGTTGATGAACACGACAGCAGCCATCTTTCCCGCACAAACACATGGCTATCTTTTCTGGAATCATGGAATGAGTTAAGTTTGTGAACCCCCTGTATTTACTTGTGTGCTAATTTGATTTGTCTCTTTCTGCTCCACTAGAAAGTGTGTGCCTTTACTATGAAAAGAGATATGTGCTTGTGTTTTCCATTATGTTCTGGCCTGTCTGATACATAGTAGTGGAATGAGCAGTGATGAATGGGGTAACAGCAGCAAGGGCAGAGTTGATATATTAGTCAGTTTTTCATTTTGATAATGAAATACCTGAGGCTATGTAACTTAAAAAGTAGAGGCTTATTTAGTGTACGGTTTTAGAGAATAAACGGCATGCCACCAACACTGGTCCAGCTCTGGCGAGGACCTCCTAGCATGCAGGATAGCAGGAATTCATATGAAGCAGAGAGATTCATAAAGACACAGTGGCACTAAATAAGAAGGTGGGGGGCTTGGTGCAAAGACTCAACTATTTTAGGTTTTATCATTAAACCCCTGGTACAGAAACATAGCGGTTGAATTATGCACCTTGTTATCTTTGCTCCACATCCATGCTTGCACGCACACTCTAGATGCATGTAGGGAGAGCAGGTCCCCTGTGTACTTCGTTCTGAGCTGTCTTTTCAAAGATGTTTGTGCAGCTAACACCTTCAGAAAAGACAAAGTAATTCCCTGGAGCACAGGCAGGTGTGCTTACTGCTCATGAAAGATCCAGGTTCTCCAGGATCAGGGGTCCTCTCCTGTATCTCAGCCCACTGCATGCAGATACAACCTATCCCTCTTCATGGGGTCCTGTGGAAATGAGGGCTTGAGCAACCAGTGCAAGCAGTAACACACTGGCTACTGCTGTTGCCAGAATGGAAAGGTCTTTGTCTCTTACCCAAGGGTTTTGTGTCTTCTAGCATCTATGAAACTTGCAGGAGAACTGTGATTATGCTGACCCAGATGGCTCTTTTTTTTCTTTTAGGACAATGACAAAAGAGACAAATTTGTTTTTGTTATTTTCTGACATAGTCAATTTCTGAGTCTAGCATATTAAGGACCAGTCCTTGGAGCATGAATTAATAGAGATATGTAAGATATCCTGGAAGATAGCAACAAATGTCTGTGTTCTTAAAGAAGTATTGATAAGAATAGCTGATTACTGTGGCACATGTCTATATTCCCAGCCACCCAGAAGGCTGAGGCAAGAGTATTGCAAGTTCAAAAAAAAAAAAAAAAGAGTATTGCAAGTTCAACCAGCCTAGAACACTTAGCAAGACCTGCTCTCAAAATTAAAATTAGAAATTCCAAGGGTGTAGCTGTTTGACTAGAGGTTAGAAAGTGAGAGGAGGGAATGACCCTTGACTGGGGAGGCAGGTGGGGAGTTGCTTGAAGGGTCTCTAGGATTAATTTGAAATTGGTATCTTTCTTTGGGTCCGGGAGGGGAATAATATGGACAGCATACTTGGAAGTCCTGTGGTATTACAGTATTACTCAGCACTGTGGGCAATTACCTGGTCTCCTTTGCAGGGTACACTGGATGGAGGAGGAAGAACCATATTGTCACAATCCAGGCAGATAAGCCCATTATCGGCATTGTTAGACTACATGCAATTTTATGGTCTTGTCATAGAGTGTGTGCAGATTCCTGTGTCTGTCTCACTCTGATAGTGACTGATATATTTTAAGAAATAAAACACCGCAGCTATTTTATTATATCTCATCCACAGTGTGTAACCCACATGACTTTGGTATATGAGCTGATTTGTAAGTTACAAAGCATGATGCAAACGAGAAGCACTGTTTATTATTTGTATTTCCTCTGGACCTTATCTGAGTTCCAGGGAGGCAATGGGTCTTTTAATTCAAGAGAGGATCAGAGGAGAGAAAGAGAACAGAGAGCAAAACTCTCAGAGTTTATGAACTTAACAGAGTGGTTTTACATTCTTAAGATTTGGTGTTGGTCTTCCTGAACATATTTTTTGATTCCGGAATTTGAATCCAAATGAACTACACAAAAATTTCAATAGGGAGCAATAGTTTGTGTGTTGTTGCTATTTTAGAATAGCAATATGTAAGACTGTATAAATATATGGCACACTATGTAAGTATTTGAAAGTTTTATAATGGGCAGTTTTTTAAAAATCCATTTATTTTAATTGGATGGAACTTAATTATGGTGCTGGAACTGGAGTATTGGACAAAAGCTTGGGCCACATCAAACATTCATGGTGGATAATTGCAGATCTGAGGTGTTCTGGAAGTTTATTTTGACCTAGGTTTTTTTCTTTGCTCATTATATTTATTATGTCAATATTTTCATCATGGTATACTGTTCTATTAGCTTTTATATGCCCAGGTTATTTTGTAGTTCTGATTGTGAACATGGAAGGTCTATTTCATTTTTGTTACTACAATGTGGCTTTTAGTTTAAAAGCTAGCATAAGTGGGAATTTAATTAGGATCTATATACAGTTGTTCCTTGGTATCTAAGGGGAATTGCTTCCAAGACCCCTTTGAAAACCAAAACCTGCACGTGTTCTAATCCCTTATACAAAATTGTATAGAATTTGTATATAGTCCATGCACATCCTCCCGAGTACTTTAAATCATTCCTAGACTACTTCTGACACCTAATACAATACATATTTATGTATGAGCCATACATTTCCTGCCATATACTTTAAATCATCTCTGGATTACTTATAATAACTAATATATTTGTTTTTGGTTTTGGTTTTTTTTTTTTTTTTGGTTTTTCTCTGGTACCGGGAACTGAACTCACGACCTTGCGCTTGCCAGGCAGGCGCTTTGCCGCTGAGCTAAATCCCCAGCCCCTATAATAACTAATATAATAAAAATGCTATGGAAAGAGTCGTTGCATTATTTAGTGAATAATGACAAAATTTTTAAAAACTCTACATGTGCAGTACACACAAAATTTTCCCCCTGAATATTTTTGACTCATAGTTGGATGAAACCACTGTCTTGGTTACTTTTCTATCGTTGCTGGGACAAAATACTTGATGCCCAAAATTAAGGAAGGAAAGGTTTATTTCGCTTACAGTTTGTGGAGGTTTCAGTCTATACTTGGCAGGTTACAAGGCAGAGTGGCACATGGCTGAGGGCTACATCTCATGGCGGCAGAACACAGCAAAAGCAACAAGCACAAAAGGGAGGAATGGCGGCAAGCAGCCTCTTCCTCTCCCTTACATATGTGAACTATCCACCCCAGGGTGGTGTAGCTCTCACACCCATAATCAATCAAACTCTAAAAGCCTGCCCCAGGACCACATGAGGCTTTGCAGGGGACACCCAGACACAAACCATGACAACCACTGATGTAGAACCCACATCATAGAAGGAAATATAACTGTATATGTGCATGTGTGTGTGTGTGTGTGTGTGTGTGTGTGTGTGCATACCATCCTTTTATAGGAAGCAGTGCCACTTTTTTATAGCAACAGAAAACGGACTATGACAATAGATTATCTGAAACTCTTCCAAATGGTTGGCTGGAGTTGCTGGCAATTCTGCTAAGGCATGTCTTGGTCATTGATCATTCATAACCATTTACTAAATACCTCTGTATATGTGGCACTATCCTCAACAGTTGGGAAATGGACATAATCACTGTTATTTATGTCAGTACCATATGATGTAAATAAATAAATGACATTTAAATATGTAGAAAGAAAAGAACTGAGGCACTTGGGCCTATCATTAGACATCACGTGGGGGTAATTTCAAAGTGGCTTTAACTGTACAGGAGAGATCTTGCTCAAACAGGCAAGGTAGGAGGGTTGTTACAGTGACAATGAAGGAAGGATTCAGCTTTGAGAGGTCCAGGCTGCTAGCTGAAGGAAGGATTGAAGAGATGAATTGTTTGTTGTCCTGAAAAGGAGTTTTGACTCTTCTGGGAAGGAGAAACAGAGTATTCAAGTGGAAAACAGCCAGACCATGTACAAAATATAGACCTCTGATCCATGACCAGCAGCAACCTGCCCAGGAAACCAACCCTTTACCTACTGTCAACAGCTTAGGAAGCCAGCCTGCCATAAGTCAGACTTAGAGGAAGTCACACCTTCCCCTGCTTCCCACGGCAAAGCGTTCTCCTCACTCCTCTGCTGCCTTTGAGTCTCTAGCCAAACCAAAGGATGGTGGCTGACTCACTACCGTAGTGAGCTCTCAATGAATAGCCTCTGGGTTTCTCACTGGGCTGGGCTTCTTGGTTTCCATAGGGATGCTGCCGCTGCTCATTCTGATTCTGCTGCAAAACATCTCCCTTGTACCTTTGCTTCTGCCTTAATAAGCACTGCTTGTTCTTGGCTTTCCATTTTACCAAGGGAAATAGGAGAAGGTGGATTAGCCACGAAGCACGTGGGTTTCTGCTTTTTGAGGTTCACTAGGTAACGCTGATTTTCCTATGGGTAAAGTAGAAAGAGCACAGATGCCAGCAGAGTAGGCAATGGGAGAGGATGCTGTTCTGATATAGTCTGAAGAGGTTTTGATTTTAAAAGCATCACTAAGAGGATATTCAGTTCTTCTGGGACCAGGAATCAGCAGATGACTTATCTTCTACTCATTTTACATCCCAATCCCCTTTACACTATCTGAAGAAAGATATTTTTCAATAACTTTTAGTGAAAGGGAATTGTCTGTCAGCTGCTTAGAAATTACCCGCATGTTCTAGTGAATGGCTCCTCCACCCAAAATCACATTTGCTTAAAATTTGGGGCAATACCCACTTCCTTATTTCCTAACATGACAAGTTTCAGTTAATGTATATCTCACAGCAGTAAGGGGAAATCGTAGTAGACTGTAAGAGGAATTCCAATGCCTCCTTGAATTTGCTTTTCACAGCTTTCTTATGCGCATTGCTTGAAATCCTGGCCTCCAGATGTTTGGATCAAAGATGTTTGCCTTTCTGTTCTCAGAAAGCAGGAAGTTCACTGCTAATAGGTTTTGTGAAAGGAAATAGTGTTACCATCTGAAAGATGAGAAATCCTGGTACTGACTTTCCTTACATGCTGTCATCGCATCAGTTATTTGACACTGTGGTTGTGGAACAACCTTGTTATGGTAGGGACAGATCAGCAGGAAGCAAGGCGTGGTATGGAATCCTGACTCATGAAACCCAAATTCCTTGGGGTACAGGTGGGGTCTCAGTGCCCTGGCCTGTGTCTTCAGTGGTGCCTTCTCTAGGAACTTCCACTGTCACCACACCAGGCTGTGCCACCTCCCATTAGCATGTTTTATACATGTAATCTTCCTGGGTTTCGCTCACATTATACACTCATGCGCTATGCTGTCTCCACTACTACACTGACCCACAGATTCCTCCTTCTTAAAATCTGAGCTCAAATCCTACCTCCTTCTTGACATTTCTGTGATTAGCCTCCCTAGCCGTGATCCTCTGCCTCCTGATGCTCGCACTGGTCGTTGCCTATGCCACTGAGAGTGCTCTTGAGGGCAGTCACCTGTGTAGCTGTCATCATTCATTTGTTTGTTCATCAAGTATTTATTGAATGTGAAGTCTTGCTCAAGGTAAGGGATATGGCAGGTTATTAAAATCTAGACAGGACAGGGAAGGTGTCTTTAGTTGCTTTTCTCATTGCTGAGACAAAACACTCAACACCCCAAGTTAAAATGGGAAAGGTTTTTTTAGCTCACAGTTTGTAGAGGTTTCAGTTCATAGTTGGCTGGCTCCAAGCAGGGTGGTATGGCAGAGAGGCATTGCAGAGGAGAAACAGTTCATAGTGAGCAAAGGCAGCAAACCAGCAAAGAAGCAGCAAGTGACGACAGCAGCTCTCTTTCTGTCCCTTATACTCTATCCACCATCCAGGCTACATGCTAACACTCACATGTAAGGTGTAGCTTCCCATTATCCACACCTGGACTATGCCAAACCAATCAGTAGGCTAAATTAGAAATCACACACCCTTGATCCTAACATCACACCCTTGAGATGCAGCCACCTCTAAAAGCCCCACCTATAGATGGCATGAGGCTCTGGGAAGACATCTAGATGTAAGTTGTTACAGGTTACCAAGAAGACAATTGCTAAAGGCTCTGACAAAGGTGAGGGAGCAAGCCACGAAGATGGCTCCTTGGTCTGGAAAGTCCTTTCCTCACATAAGTGCAAAGGCCTTGAGGTGGGGAATCCTGATTAGAGAATAAAAGGGTGACAAGGAGAGTAGCGTAGCTAGAGGCCAGTGCAGGAGGAAGAGGCAGGATGAGAAGCGGGAGGAGTTGGTTGTCATGTAGGGCCTTGAAGAGCACAGTGGGGACTTTGGCTTTCATTTGGAGTGGGAAGCTGCTGGAGGGCTTTGAGGGGAGAAGGACGTGTTGGCTTTGTTTTAGGAGATTCCTGTGCTGGAGAATAGGCTTCAGGTTAGAAGCTGGTGCTCAGCAGAGTGGGAGTTAGATTCTCTCAGCAATCCACAAAACAGATGATGATGGCTTGGCCACAGTAATGGGAGAAGTGATCCAATTCTGGGTCTAAAAGATTTTTGGAGGGATTAGGTGTAAGGAGGGAGAGACGAGAGAGAGGTATGGAGGGAAGGAGGGAGGGAGAAAGAGAGAGCCAATATGAGAATGCAGGGTGTTCCTGAGTTTTTGACAGGAACCACCTGGGAGAATGCAGCTACCATTAACTGGAATGTCAAGTAGGTTGTAGCTTTAGGAAGGTAAGAGTGCCTTACACTTCATGAAACTTTGGGCCTGGTTTGTTGACTGCCTGAATCAATTAATTAGTCAGTGAACAATAGCAAACGTCCTTACTGAGAGTAGAAATTAGGGTAGAAATTATGAGAGTTCTGTGTCTAGATAATTCCTAGAGGCTCTGACAAAGGTGAGGGAGCAAGCCATAAAGATGGCTCCTTGGTTTAGAAACTTCTTTCTTCCCACACACAAGTGCAAAGGCCCTAAGGTGAGGTCCTATTTAGAGAAGTTCAGGATGCTTGCCTTGAGTCATAGGACATGATTTTTGGAGAGGGAAACTTTCATTTATTTTTAAACAATCACAAAGGAGGCAATGCTTGTGAACAACAGACGATGAGGAAGAAGAGACTGGGGCAGATGACTTCTCTGTGTCGATGTTGACATCTATGATGTCTTAGATCATGGAATGTCTATTTTCCCCAGTTTAAGAAGAGCCCAGGACATTCCTCCGTCTCTCCAAAATATATCATCGAGCTTCAGAATGTATGCTGTCATTGCTGCTGAGGGGCTTGTCATGATTAATGACAGCCTCCTATTTTATGCAATAGGCTCCTACTAGCACAGGCAGATTTATTAAGATATATGCAGACAACATGAAGAGTTCAGATTACAGAGCAAAATGCCTGGATATGAATTCTCTGTCTATGATTTATAACTTGTCAGACTTTGAGCAAGTTATTTAACTATCATATCTCTCAGTTCTCTATCAAATGGGAATAATATTTATACTGATCTCGTTAGGTTATTGTGAGGATTAAAGTGTCCAGAATTGTATGGCACAGAGTGAATCCTATATGTGATAGCTATTTTTTATATATATACTGAGTACCATGATGAACATTGAACTTGACATAATCTCTGGTCACAGATCCATTGATGATAATTGAGACTGATTACTTCACAGGGAAAGAATAAAATGAGTTTAGAAAATTCACTCAACTCAGAACTACTGGTGGGGAGTCCAGAAATAAATCAGATGTAGATTTAACCTATTATAGAAGGGCAAAATTGATTTCCTCCTAGCATACAAGGGGAAAAACAAATTAATTATCTCAGAGGGCCATGATTTCAATATCTGTGCAATGGCAGCATGGAACAAGAAGTTATCACTATGGTAAGTTTTTAAGATGCCAGGTCACTGAATACCTGGAATCACCATTATTGAGAGTGCTCCTCCAGAAAAATGAGATAAGCACATCTTGTCTTGGTCTGGAGACCTTAGTAGGAAAAAGGGATGAGGGTCAGTGGGATGATGGTCTGGCAAGATGTGCTATCAGCGTGGTAAAGAGAAAATCTGGGGGGAAAAGTGTGTGAGGGATATGAAGAGACAGCCATTGATTTTTCATTCTAAGTTATAGTTATTCAGATATTAAGATCATGGCCCTCTGAGATCCTCAACTTGCCTGCTTTGCAGTTTAGGTATTGGGTAGAAATCAAGACTATTCCTCTGAGATTTATTATGGAATAAATGAAAGAGTGAAATCATCAGTTATGCAATCTCATACTATGCGTTAGAAAGACTGACTCATGAAGTAATTAGGTATGCTAAGCATTGTACTAGAAACTGAGGATACAAAAGGGCTTGAACCAGACTCTGCTACCAGGGAGCATACTATTCACCCAAGGAAGGAGGCAGGGATATAAGAGTGGCTCACTGAGTGAGCTCCTGACCCAGCACCAGGAGTTCAAGGACGCTCATCCTGAGTCATACCACAAAGAGGAGTAACTGCATTTGGGACAGACCTGAGCAACAAAGTTATATTTGGTGGTTTTTTGTTTTTTTTCCCCGGTCCTGGGAATTGAACTCACGACGTTGTGCTTGCCAGGCAGATGCTGTGCCGCTGAGCTAAATCCCCAGCCCTGAGCAACACAGTTATATGAACTAAATAAGCTCTTGAGGAAGCACTATCATCCCAGTGGCCTCTTGAGGTCAGACCCAATTTTAGAAACTAAACTTGGTGTTAGGACAGGAAGGTTGACTTATCCTGCCCAGCAGGTGCTATTACCCAAAAGAGCTGTGAGCTGAACCTTGTGCCAGGCTGAGAGGCCATGCTGGCCAGAGCTCTCCTTGGGAGTGTGGATTTAATTGGTCTTTGTTTCTGTTGCCCTTATAAAGATGATTCTTTGGCCTACTGAAATGGAAACCATCTTTACCCCTAAATGACTGGCAAACACAGGCCTGAATCACACTCCACATCCCTTTGGCTAATGTAGACGTTTGGCAAGTACAGTATATTTAGGGCTTTTTTCCAGTATCAAATGATGGATAAAATGAGAGAGCTGCCCAGAAAGAATCAGCCTTAGATGCATGGGAACAAGAATAACTGTTCCTTGTGTCAACAAGAAGGCTGTGTGTGTGTGTGTGTGTGTGTATGTGTGTACACAGAGCTCAAGAAATGCAGTTCACTTACTGGTCTGGCTAAACTGCAAAAATTCTTTTCGTCCTCCATCCTCCCTGGAGCATTTTGTTCATGCTGGTGAGTAAAAGGTGGCAGCTTTTACAAAGAAGTAGAGCAGGAAATATTTAAGTGAGATAAAAGGAAGGACTATTCGGCAGAATGACTGAGTGCAGGACTAGGTTCCCAGGGGATTATGAAATCTGATTTTTGCTCATGGACCTGCCTATTAAATAACTAATAAGAGTGGCAAGGCATAAGCCTCTCTCACTATGTTTTAAAGGTATGTGCTTTGGCATTTGGAAGAAATAGGGTTCCTTTTGACTGTAAGGACCTGAGAAGTTTCATGGGGCTGTGCAGTTAGGGTCAGATGTGGCAAAAAGAGAGAGGTAGAGCAAAGGAACTCATGAGGCAGAGGGAATGGGGCAGGAGGGGCTGGCTGTGCAGGGTAGCAGTGTAGAAAGCTGGCTCTAAGACGGCCAGAGAATTTAGATTTCATTGACAACCTGAAGCTATATTTTTTTCAGGCCTTTGAGATCATGGGTTTTTAAGAGATTGAAGCTAACCTATAGTCTTGTAGGTCAGTGTTTCTCAAACTCTAGTGGCATCAAAATCTTCTACAGGGAGGGGCTTGTTAAAATTCAGACTCCTAGGGCCTGAAGGTCTCATTTGGGAGTCTTGGGGCAGATGGGACTGGGGATGTGAATTAACAAAGCTACTGCTGATCCTGGTACCACTGGTCTAAGGCCAAACATTGCTAGCTTCCTTGCAATGGGGCCTAAGCAAGTATACTGAGAAAAAAGTGAGCCCTAAAATAAGTGCAAACCCAGAAAGCAGTAAGGTGACTCCAGACAGTAGCAGTCCATTAGGAACTTCTGTCTTCCCTTTCTCCTTCTCTCCCTACACTCCAATCTTGGAAGGCCGTGGAGCCTCCAAGGGAGGAAAGCCAAGAAAGAAGTGAGAAGAGAATCAGCACTGATGTGATAAACATTTAACTGACATACTGATGGGTCTCCGCCCACATAAAACTTTGCTAGGGCCCTCATGGAGACAATCCAATATGGCGTTAATCCCAAAATGACAACGTGTCCCTCCAAGACTAACTTCCCTATTCTTCTAGTCCCAAACAAAACTTCCTGCTCCTTTTTCGTGCACGAGCCAACAAACACCCAATCCTCTCGAGATCTGTACACCACCTCGCCTGCCCACGTAAACTCCACCCCCAGTCCGACCTAATAAAAACCCATTCCTCAGCTCCCTCCTCTGAGTGTCTCTGCAGTCCTAGCATCCCTCTTGTTCCCGCAATAAAAGCTTGTTTTTACCTACCCCTGTCTCGTGCTCTACCTGGTGCCAAACCTAACACATATTACTATTTTTCAACCAGCCCACCATTTCTCCAGGGAAAAAAGCCCTGCCTTGTAGCATTTGCCAATTTCCATGGTGTAAATGCTCTCAGAGAGACCTCTGAGGCTAATGTGATGTCACCGAACAGAGTCAGGAAGAGAAGCCCACAACTGGCTCTTGCGAGACAACAAAAGCTGGACCCAGCCACCTCTTCTTCTAGCCGACTGGGGGTGAGGTGGTTGGGTTGCGGGTAGGAGAAAGATGATGCAGAACGGAGATAGAAAAACTATCTAGAATTGATTTATTAGCTAGCATATTATCCTCAACTGGGTTTTAGAACTTACTGAGACAAAGCTTCCTGTTATTGCTCAAATTTTCTTCCAGGAAAGAGAAAAATGGAACAAAGTTCAATTTGAGGAGAGTGTGAGACAAAAGTAAACTTGTATTTTGGTTATATTCTAACGATGGTGCCATCCAACATAGGAGTCACACTGAGATAGTTAATCTTTAAAACCGATACTTTAAAAAAGAATTGCCACCACATGGAAATAGAAAACTGAAGAGCAGGTGTAAACCTCCGGGTCGGTAAATTGAGAAGCCTGGATGTGGAGAATCCTGTAGTTGATGAGGATGGTTTTGGAGAGCATGTTTTTGGTGTCCAAAGCAGATGTTTCTCAAAAGTAAAGTAGCTGTCTCAATGATTTAAAAAAAAAAAAAAAAGCATGTTTCTTTTCTCTCATCGCTGGGACAAAATACCTGACACCCAGAATTAAGGAAGGAAAGGTTTATTTAGCTCACAGTGTGTGGAGGTTTCCGTTCATGATCAGCTGGATCCAAGGCAGAGTCGCTCTGCACAGGGGCAGCAGTCCAAGGCTGCAGAAGATCAAAGGCAACAAGAGCAAGAACGGGGAGCAAGCCTCTCTCCTTCCCTTATGTCGTATGCCGGCTATCCGCCCACGTCCACACCACCTCCATGCCCTCCTCTTCCGCAAGCTGAAGATGTTTACAAAGTAAGGACCTTGGCCCCCTGCTGAATCACTTAGTTGAACTTTTAAACTTCTCAAGTTGACACAGTGAAGAACATCCTAGAGCGCTAAGGGCGTGTCCTTTTCACCCCAGGAGGTACAACTGATGAGTCACTCAAAGTGCTAACTGCAAGTGGACACCGTGTATCACCCTTAACAGTGCGTGAACCCGTTCACAGGTAATACACTTTGAGGAAGGTCTGCACCTCGCAGGTGTACGCACCGTGAGAGCTAACTGGAAAACATCTGAAAGCACCGGATGTGCATTACAGGTCTGCAGCCAACGCCTCTGGCTTTTCTTCAGCGGGACCTGAAGTTTAATTTTGTTGGACTGGCTCACTCCCGCGGGGGAGCTTCGCGGGGCAGGCCAGTTTCCGCTCGGGGTCTGGGCCCCACCTCCTGACGTCACACGGAAGCCTCGGAGGACTTTCTAAGCCCTGTGGCTGGCGCGGGGTCCCGGGGGTCTGTCTCCAGCAGAAAGACCGTGCGCGGACGCGGACGCAGACGCCGGCGCCGCTCGACCGCAAAGCTGAGGTCGCGCCGCGCGCAGGCGGCTCCCGCGAAAGCCCGGGCGGTCCGCGCGGCAGCCGCCTGCGCACACCACGGCCGTCCTCCGCGGTTTCCTTCTCCAGAAGAAAGCGCAGCTCCGCGGGGCCGGGCGGCGCCCGCGGCCGTCCCCACCACGAGGAGAGGGGGCGCCAGGGCGGGCGCGGGGCGGGACTGCTCCCCGCCCACACCGGTCCTGTGCGCTCCGCGGGGCTCGGGAGAGGAGCTATGAGGATCGCGCATCCAGGCTGGCGTCCACGTCAGCGTGGACGTGGAATGTAGGACCAGGACAGCGGATTAGATTACAAAAGGCCGGAGTGCGCGCAGAGCGAGGGTCCGAAGGTCCAGTGAGGACCGCGCGGGGAGAGGCCTCCCAGGGGTGAAAAAAAAAAAAAAAAAAATCAACACCAAACCATACAATAGGCGCATGCGCAGAAGGGAGCTTCAGGTTGGCAGGAGGGTGGGGCACAGAGCAGAAGCCCCGGCGAAAGACTCAATTTATTAGATCTCGCGTGAGCTCTTGTCGTCTCCCACATGGTCTAGCGGTTAGGATTCCTGGTTTTCACCCAGGCGGCCCGGGTTCGACTCCCGGTGTGGGAACGCACTAGTTTTGAGGCACTTTAGAAATTTACGTGAGACGTGTTTTTAGAAGAACCTATAAATTCGTCTCAGAGTGGCTAGAGCAGAATCGGGCTGAAAGAGGGACTTTGTTAAAACCTCCCGAGCTCGGAGCTGGGCAGGAGGAGCATAAATTTCAACAGAAAGCGACATTAGCCTTTGAATTTAGGATTTGGTGCCGGGGGAAGGAATGCAGGAGCCACGCAACCTCGTTCTGTGATGAATGTTCTTGCTAGTTTCTGGGCCTGAATTTCTACTTATATTGCGGATACGGAGCAAAAGACCAGAAATTGCTCCTCTTATGAAAGAGAAAGAAATGGTGCAATTTTTGACATTATAGGGCTTTTAAGTTGTCCTTTGAAAATAGCACGATTTCCAAAAAAGACACCAAGGGCAGTGCAGTTCAGTGTACAGTCCACTGAGTTTACGATTTTTTAAAACGTTTCATTTCTATATGTTTGCTATATAGAATAAATACATTCATCGTGGGATCTTGGTACATATGTATCGCCTCTTGGTCCCTTCACTACTTCTCCCTGCCTGCCTGTCTTCTCCATCTCCACAGTCTGTCTCGCTGTGGGTCTGCGATTGGTAGGAAGAGGGGAGAAGGAAAAACAAGTTATTACAGACATGTCTTTTCACGCCCTGACATATTTGACATAGTCTGATTTTAAAAAACAGAAACACTCCAAGCCTTCATTATATAACTAGAGTTAGAATCTCAGCTTTGCTGTGACCGCATTCCAAGTGTTCCCCAAACAAGTGCGTCCTGTGCCCCCGCTTTTATTTTGTTCCCTGGGAGACACCTGCCGACAGGGAAACCCGGGGAGTGAGGGGTCCCGGCTCGTTCCCACTCGTGCTGTATTCCACGAAGCCTCCCAGACTCACTCCCAGACTGCCTTTAACACTGAGCAATGGCTACGAAAATGGCTTGGCGACCACATGACATTCAAGTTCGCTTTCTTTTTAAAGTTTAAAGGACATAAAAACCATCCTTCATGAGAAAAGTTTCAGGCAAAATACATGCTCATTTAAAACTCCCATTAAAGAGCTTTGAGGATAAATTGATCGATCAGTAGGTAACCTGTGTTACTGAACCAAATGGGGCACCACTAATTAGTCAATGAAAATCCTAGTAATAATCATAGATAATATTTATTGAGCAGCTACTATGAATGCGGGGAGATATTAGCACACCTTTTTCAACTTAGTCCTTATTTTATTACTAGATGCCGTTATTATTATCTCTCCTGGGCCCCTTTAGGACACTGACAACACATTCTTAGCGGGTGTTTGATAAAGGGAATTTCTAGAGTTTTGTGCTTTAGGGTTTATGGAAACAGCAACAGTCCTCAGCCCTCCTGAGCCGAAGTGGGCAAAGGCCTCAAGGGTAGCTGATGACGGAACTGCCATCAAAGAGCTGTGCTATTGTCGTTTTGAAATTTAGAACACTATGGTATAGGTCTAAAACGTCCTCCGGGAGTCTCCTGTGCTCCGCGGTGGGGCCTTTGAAAGCTGACTGGACACGGGACTCTTCCCATCAGCGGACTCTCCTGTTGAGGAGCTCGTGGCTGAGTGTGTGGCTGGGCTGCGAGCACGGAGAGGTGGAAGGCTGTGCTCCCGTGCGCAGTCCCTTCCTTGTCCGTCCCCTTCCCGGCTGCCACAGGTGGGAGCAGCGCTCCTCCGCCGAGCCGTCCCAGTGCTGTGTCTGCCTTGGAGCCAGCCGACCAAGGCGAACCCTCTGAACCCAGAACCAAATGAACCCTTCCCTGCTTTAAGGTGTGACCGTTGGGCACTGGTCTCGGCAGTGGGAAAGCTGACTGATACGCCTGCTTTCTGACTCGTGACTTGCGTTCCTATGACGGCTGTCAGATCTGCTCATCCTATTAATCATTCATTTTCATAAAGTACCCTTTTGGTTTCATGGATTTGACAAAAACATTCCCTACATGTCTGTAATATTTAGTCATCTCAGAGCAGAGATGATACTTTTAAAAATACATACTTAATGAAGGTTTACACTTATGGGGAGATGATTATTTAAGTTCTATTTGCATTTTTGCACAACCCTCTTTGCTACAATTTGCTTTAATCAATCCTTATGGTCAGTCTTTAGATGCATAGACCATTGAGCTGAAATAGCCTTTTGCTTTTTTAAACTGAGCCTTTCATTTTACCAGGAAAGGTCTATTCTGGGACTTTATTTTTCTGATTACCTAGTAGTACTCAACTTTAGAATGTTAGTCCAATTATTTAAAACTGGCAAAATAAAGGAAAGAGGTTTTTTGAGCCTCTACAGTTTTGGAGACTGAAAGGCCAAGACGGGGCAGCCTCATCAATTTGGCCTTGGATGAGGACCTAGTGACCTTCTTGCTGGCAGAGTCTCAAGGTGACTCAGGGCATCACATGGTATGAGACAGGGAGGGCACCTGTATCTTCCCTGGTCTCCCTCCCACTTCATAGAAAGCCACCAGGTTTCAGTCCTGGGACTCTACTCTGATGACCCTAGTCACCTCCCAAGCCTCACCTCTAACATCCAGAATTCTGTTGTTTCTCCCCTCTTAGTACCTTACAAAAGGGATTAAATTTAAACATGTGAATTCTTAAGGAACACACTCAAAGTAAATCCAAGCCATAGTAGACTGTACTCACACACACTCAGAAAAATAAATTCCTGCATGGTGTACTAGCTAGACCCTTCTCCCTCCAAATCCTGGCTTCAGAGAGTGGGGATTGAATAGAGAAAAGATATATTTAAAAATTATTTTATATCTTCCTTTGGGTCAGTGTTCACAGTACAGCTACATGAACAGAGTAGTAATGTTTCTATTTGAAATGTTTTGTGTGAGTGTATGTGCTTGTGTGTGTGTAGTACTGGGAATCAAACTCATGGCTCATATGTGCTAGGCCAGTGCTCTATTAATGTACTCAGAACCCATTTTTTAAAAAATAATCATATAAATATTTCTAAGGAGTGAAGAACTGAATATATTTGGGTTATTTGTACTAACCGTATTTTTCAGTATGTTTCTGTCTTTGGATACAGTCATAAACTCTGAAGGGTTCTGCATGAAGACGGCTTTGTCTCCTTCAGTCAGTGTACATACAGTCATACAGACTTGTATGCATGTGCCTGGGGTATGCGTGGTGCAGCATACAAACACCCTGAATAAATGCAACGTTACAGCTTCATAATGACACAGGAAAGGGAAGGCAAATATGAATTTTAGCTCACTCACATTATAAATCTAACTTGGAAAAACACTGAATACTTGGAAAATCACTAGAACAAATAATCAAAAAATCAATTTGCAAACACCTAGAAGACCACAGGGTACTGGATAAACATCCCACATTACTTTGTGAAAAACAGCGCTTATCAGATGAATCTAATTTCCTTTTGTCACAGAGTGACAGGTATGGTGGATGGGGGAGCAGTCAAGATAATCTATCATGATTTAAGAAAGCCTGAGGTTTTTGTGCCTTGTTTGTACTCATTAAGAAAACGGAAGTAAGACTATTCCTGCTTGGCCAGGGTGCACTCAGATTGCTAGTGGAGGTTTAGATCCTACAGTTGGGTAACTTAAACTCAGTGTGCACAGAAGTGATCTCTTTCTCTTTCCCAAGTCTCCTCTGATTCATTCCTTATTTTCTAAAGTCACCCAGGTTCTTTTGATGCAAGTTACTTAATCTCCCTGTTCCTCAGTTCTCTCAACTCTAAAATGGGAGAAATAATAGGACTTACCTCAGGACATTGTGAAGACTAAATTAAGTTATCCACATAAAGTGCTTGGCCTAGTTTAAAGCCAAGGAATGCTGGTTGCCACCACCATCACCATCACCACCACCACGATCACCACCACCATCATCATCATTATCACCATCACCACCACAACCATCACCACCACTACCACAACCATCACACCATTATCACCACTATCACCACCACCATCATCACCACAACCACCACCATCATCAGGATCACCACCATCACCATCACCACCATCACCACCACCACCACCATCACCACCCCCATGACCCCTACCACCATCACACCATTATTACCACTATCACCACCACCATCACCACCATCACTGTCATCACCATCACCACCACCACCATCACACCATTATCACCATCATCACCATCATCACCATCACCACCATCACAATCATCATCACCATCACCACCACCACCATACCCTTATCACCACTATCACCACCACCACCACCACAACCACCACCATCAACATCATCACCATCACCATCACCACCACTACCATCACACTATTATCACCATCACCACCACAACCACCACCATCACCATCATCATCATTACCACCACCACCGCCATCACCATCACCACCATCACCATCACTACCATCACCATCACCACAAACACCACCATCACCATCATCACTATCACCACCATCACCACTACCATCACTAGCACCACCGTTACCACCACCCCCATCACCACCCCCATCACCATCACCACCATCACACCACTGTCATACTACTATCACCACTACCACCACCATCACACCACCATTACCACCATCATCACCACCACCATCATGTTTTAATTCTTCTCTGCTGCCACTCCATCTAATCACAGCATTAAATCCTATCATTGCTTCAATAGTATTTACATATCTCTGGCCACTGTCCTGGTTCAAATCATCCTGTCCTCTGGACTATTGCAATATGTACCACACTGCTGTCCCTTACCCCAGTTTACTCATTTTTTTCTATATTTGGTTCTATAGCCCGTTACAGGACAGAGCTGACATGCTGTTCCTCTGCTCTAAAGCTTTGGGCCTTTGGCTTGCTAAGAGCTTCCAAACCCCTTAGCAGCCTAATTTTTACTGCTTTTCTCCATGAATCCCCAATTCTGACTAATTTCACATTGTTTCCTGTATCTAGCCTTTGCTCAATCTTTCTTCTACCTGAAAAGCACTTATATGTTTTCTCTAAATAATGGCATGTCATCTATCTTTTAAGGCTCAATTCAATCAGCACATCCTTCACATAGTTTCCCTCACCTCTTTTGCTGATAGCAATCCCTTCAAGTCACTTAGTATCTTAGTTACTTTTCTCTCATTGCTGAGACAAAATATCTGATACCCAAAATTAAAAGAGGAAAGGTTTATTTCACTCACAGTTTGTGGAGTTTTCAGTCTGTAATCCACTGGCTCCAAGGCAGAGTGGCACATGGCAGAGGGGCAACAGTTCATGGCAGCAAAAGCAACAAGAGCAAAAGGGGAAAGAAATTTCTTTTCCTCCCTTATATTGCATGCAGGCTACCTGCCCTAGGGCAGGTGTAGCACTCACACCACTAATCCCAGCCCTAGACAATGAACCATCACAAACTCTAGATTCAGCCATCTCCAAAAAGCCTGCCCCCGCATGACCTCATGAGGCTTTGTTGTTCTTTTCTAAAGGGACAAATTAGGTCTCAGTATAGTAGGGATTTCCCCCTCAAATCTCCTGCTCCTGGACAGTAGGTGATACGCTCTGCACATTTCCTCTCCTGGCACTAGCACACCTGCCATAGCCCCTTAGACTATATGATTCAAGGCCAATGCCCTGTAACACAGGAAGTACTTAGTAAACCTATGTTGAGGGAATGTTCAAACGGGACAAGGACTTTATTGATTGGAACACCTTAGGTTCTAGGATACTGAAAGCCACTGGAACTAGTTCATGCCCAAGGGAATATCATTAGTTTATGTATCCAAACTGTGAGAAATGGTATGGCTAGTTTTGGGGACAACCAGAACCAATGTTCCCTCTCTCTATGGGTTAGATTTATTCCACTTGTTATGGTCTAGCTGCTTCCACGGGGCAAGAGCTCTGAGCACTGCAGCTCAGGGTTCATTCTTCATAGCTGTCCTGCCTGACAGAAGGTCTTTCTTTTTCTGTTGGGAAGTGCTAGAGACAACTGTGATCTCTCTAGGACCCATGCCTTCCCCACGGTTGATGCATATTGGGTGTTGTGATTGGCAACACCCTTAGAACAGCATGGTGGAAAGGAAGGAGGAGCTGAAATTAAAAGTAAGCCAAAGAAATTAAATAGTTGTGATTTCATATAAATAATGGCAGTTAAGCATATTTATAAGGTTGCACTAAAAAGTCTGAATTATAAAAGACTAAATTTTATGGTATGTGAATTATATCTCCAAAAAAATAATTTTAAAAGGTAAGTGAGAGATAAAGTTTTGCTGGCAAAATATGCATTTTATATTCTTCATGTTTGGAACTATTCGTTTATTTAGCAGACATTTACAGTGTACCTGTTACATAGTGCCACTGATTTAGACTGGCATTGTAGTGAGGGAACTGTACACACAAAAACACATAAATAGAGTAGGAAGTTTGAATTTCATTCTGAATGGGAAGGGAAACCTTTAACAGTAGAAGTTGGGGAGAGCTCCAACCCAAGGATGAAATTCCTGGGCTTAGGGTTTTTGGCATTGTCTGGCTGGTCTTTTTTAGTGATCAGCACAAACCACACTTTGGTGGGACTGTGAGACTATTTGAACAAGTGTTCTGAGAAGGATTCCGTAACATTTTCAGACTCTGGGCAACTTTGTTGTAAAAGAAAGTTTCTTTGCCAACCACACTAGATTATGATGTACTCTACTCTAAACCCTTGCCCAGAGTTAACTAAACTGCACAGTTATAGGACAGAGCCCTAAGACTGTCCTCACTTCTGGCACCAAGTGCAATTTTAGGAGGTTTCCAAAATTATCCTCAGGACTGATGATGTGCTAGATAGGTTCCTAGAATTCAGGGAAAGCTGTAATACTCATAGGTACAGTTTATTATTGGAAGAGTTGCAGACTGAACTCACCGAAGGAAAAGACACATAGGCAGAGACTGGGAAGATTCCAAAGGCAAAAATCCTGTTGTTCTGTCTCTTCATGGAGTCAAGGCTTGCTACTCTCCTGATACTGATGCACGACAGTATGCAGGGAGTGTTGCCTCACCTGAGTTGTTGTCCATAGTTTTTATTGGTGCTCCACTATGTAGGTCTAATTGATTGCCCATGTGATGCAACTCAATTTCCAAGCTGACGGATACTCGTGACCCCAACCCACTCACATGGTTGGTCTTTGTGGCATGTCACCCTAAGACAGATACCCCAGTAGGGCCAGCTCCACACTGAGATCTGGTGTCATAAGGCATTGTTCTAAGCAAAGATATGCATGACACAGATTACTTCCCAAAAGCTGAGGGCAAAGGCCAGCCCTCTCTTTGAGCAAAGACAACTTTTTTTTTTCACCATCATTTCTTTGCATTTTCTTCTTGATGAAGGTGAATGAAAGAGGATTGGTTATGGCACAAGCTGTTTGCCAATAGACAGGTAAGTGCTCAGGGTAGCAGTGTGAAAGAAACCTCAGGCAATCTCTCTCTGATATCTTTCCTATTTTTTGTCTAGACTTTCTAAGAAGAAGTCCCAGAAAGAGGGGCAAGGAGGGGCTGGAAAGAACAGAAGGCTTTATACGAGCCCCCACCATGTGCCTGGCTGCCTCACAATGTCATATTCTCAATCTTAGAATGGAAACAGTGGATCCTTGCAGTGTGTCTGCCGCTGGAGATTTCTGCCTCCTCAGAACTGTGGGTTAGTTTCAGGGAGACACTTGCAACAAGATTTCCTCTGGAAGCTCAAAAGCAAAGTGCAGAATTGGAAACTTGCTGCATGCAGGGCGTGGGAGCCTGTCAGGATTTTGCGACACTTGAGGCAGACCTGGGAAACTCATCTTGTGATCACAAGTTCCCCCAGTGAGTGTTGGGGACGTTGGCCCAGCTCCTCCAGCCAGTCCAGCTGCATCACCTTCTGCCTTGACTCTCTCACTGTGCTGAAGCAGCAAATCTGTTTGGCAAGAGCAGGGAACCAGCATTTATTTCTTGCCTCTGGATGCTCGTCCATCCACTGCTGCTTTCTTTTCTAAACTCTAACAAGGGGAGTTAGAGACACAGAGCAAGCTGGGAGACTACGTAAGCATCAAATGTGTTTACTGAGTCAAAGATAGAACAGTCGACCTGGCAGTTATCAGAAGCTGGAGTAGTTTTCCATAACCTGTGCTCGGTAACGTCCTGACTGGGGTTGATGGACTCAAGGGAGGTGGAGAGAGCAATGCACTAAGAGAAGGGAAGGAGGAATAATCAGAATTTGGCAACGGCTCAGTGGCAGGGTGTGAAGGGAAGGGAAGGGATGATTTGTTGACAACCCTAAGACGATATACATCCCTAGAGAGACAGAGAAGTGGGGCAGAGAGAATGAGATTTGTTTCCTTTGACAAGTTTGAAGCACTTCTGGCATATCTAAATGGAGCAACTAAGAGGACAGGAAATACAGGCTGGAACACCTGTGAAAGCAGACACCTATGGGGGCACTTGTAATTTCTAGGCAAATAGGAGGCTGAGGGATTCTCTAAACAGTGCTTGGCTGTTGTGAGCAGTAGGCCGTGATGGGTGGAGAGGGACTGAGTCCACACTGGTGGGTATAAGAGGTCCTCTGTGTACCTGACCTGTGAAGGCAGAGGTGACCTTTTAACCTGTGACCTCTAGACCTGCATGCAGATGTCCTAGTGAATCTTGTACCACGCACCGGAAGGGCCTCCTGTGCCCTCACACTCTTCATTCATGACTTCTCAGGCCAAAGGCTGGAAATGGCCTCAAGGAAAGCAAACTGTTTCTAATTTGAACAAATGTACTATGTGAGCCAGTAAGGGCTCTGGGCTGCTTGTTAGGCTATTTTTAAAAAATGAGTCTTGGTCAGTAAAGTGTGAAAATTTTCCAATGCCTTTTGATCCTGCTACATTATGTAGCATCTGTGGCATTATGTAGAGTCTGTCAATGACCCTGACTCACCAAAGACCCAGAGATAATTTTGTAGAGTGAGTGCTTTGAGCTGACACACAGATTCTTGCACATTCTTTGTGTGTGATTGTGGGACACAGTGGGAACATGAATTGATACAAGTTTCCTGGAAATCATGCAGCACATAATAAACACCAAGAGCCGTAAGCATGTTTCTTGTTTTCATCTGATAATTCTACTCCTAGAACTCTATCTTTGATACATCAAGTGCCAAAGAAGAGCAAAGATATATTTATATATTTATGAGCAAGGATGTTTTTCCTTACAGAAGCATTTTAATTAAATATTCATATAGAAACATAAGAAAAAATAATCAAAATTACAGAAAGGATTTGCAGCAGGAGAATGAATAAACAAACAGTACCTCTATGTGACAGAATATTAAGTATTATTTATACTCCAAGTGATCTAAGAACATGGGCAAAAGTAGAATCCTAAACTATATGTATAGTTTCAATCCACTTTTGTATCACCTACTTGCATGTTTATATAAGTAAGTGCACACATACATAAAAACAGGAAACTTACCAAATGTCAACTGGAGCTATTTTCAGATGGTAGGATTATAAGCAAACCCCCCTTCTATTCATTTCAACTTTCCCACTTTTGGGAAACAAGGATATAACTATTTATAATCATGTTTTAGTACAAGTATCGGGGGACGTGAACACGGGAGAGACAAGTGGTACAACTGACCCAGCGGCTCAACAATCACAACCAAGTCCAGGGCTTGGGACCAGCTCCTAGGTGTGAACCCAGCCATCCGCTTGGAAAGAGAGTTCATCAGAGGCAATGCAGAAATTGAAAGAACTCTAGGCCAAAGGGCTTTTATTTAAGCCCCAAACACACTGGGCCCCTCTCTGGGAAGATGCCAATTGCCCAGGTTTGGGAGACAGGGACCATGAAAGGAGGGGGATGTACCTGTACCCCCAGGGTTTTCCCAGTAAATGAGAAAGGTCAGTCCTAGGACACTTAAGAAGTGGAAGCCACTACCGCAGGGAGGAAAAACAGATAAAAACCGGTGCTTCACATGTAGCTACTTGGGTTTTTATCTATTTTTCATGTCTGGCTTCTACAGGCATATTTATTTTAATTTAAAAATTTTCCAGCAAATAAAACAGCTTGAAAATCACAGCTTGATAAAGGAGGAGAGGAGGGGAATGGGAGGAAGGGAGAAGGGGAAGGTGAGAATACTGATGTGCCCCTGGGAAGCAGGCATAGTATATGTACTGTCATTTTCACATTGACCTTATCAGGTAGGCATTGAGTTCTCCATTTTTTTCTGTTTTCTTAGATGAAGAACCTGGGATTTGAAGAAAATACAGAATTTCTCCCAAGACCGCATGTTAGCAAAGTCATCTCAGTGCGTGTGTGAGAGCTGAGGCTGCTCCTGGGGTTATCTGACCCCTCTTCCAGATTTATTGCTTATAAAACCAGAAGCTGTTGCCCATAGTTACAGATAATAATGTGACCCAAGGAAGGTAACATGGTCTCTAAAGCTTTGCCAAGACATTGGAAATATGTGGGCCTGCTAAGGTCCTAGCAGTCTTCAAGTTGGAACAGTCCCCGTAATAAGCTTTGAAGCCAGATTCATTCTAAATTCTCAGAGAAGCTCCATGCTGAAAAGTGGAACTCATTTCTTGCTGCCAGTGCCGAAGTGCTCTTTATTTCAGACCTTGTTTCCCGGGGATGGCGAGGGTGCTCCATTTTTACCATTACACAGAGAGAACTTTGCAGAATTACTAGGAAATGGAGCCAGAGCTTTATGTAGGGAATTTTCCACAGTGTCCTTGCCAGAAAGGGAGCATGAGCTCAGGTTACTAGGCCAAGTGAAAAAGACTGCAAAGGACTCCATTCAGAGCTGTGTGCTGGGCAACCACTTACAATGAGGGGCCAGCTTTTGTGTTAAAAACGGGCTAGTGGAAGCAGCCAAGGCTCTCTGACCAGACCTGATGGCTTTTTCAAAATTTCAGCTGGTTGGGACTCTTGCCAGGGAAAGCTGTTTGAGCTGGAGTGTCCAGCACAGACAGAAACAGGGAAGTCACAGTGCTCTGAGAGTCATGCCTTCTGCTCAGCATCTGGTCACCGAGCTCATTTTCCCTGCCAGGGGCTTATGGCCCAAGTAGAAGATGGAGAACAAAACCAAGTCACACATTTAGAAAAGAATTGCACTGGCTGAACACTTGGTCTCTCAGAACTTCCTCAGGAATTTTGAACTTGTTCTACTCGACCTTGCTTTGGGAGAAGCAAGCACACAACCATGGTGATGAGGGAAAGAGGCCAGGACGTCTACACCGGAACCCAACCGTGTCCCTACACTTAGGCACTTAGAGCCAAACAAGGAAGCACACTATTGCTTCCTCAGTCTGCTGGTAGAGCTGTGGAACCCTAAGTTTCTTTTCCAGGCTCCTGTGTCCTGTCTCTGCCTCCCACTCCCAAGCCAATTATCCTCATTAACCAGCAATGTAACTTTACCTTTGTGTCAGTTATCCTTACTGGTCAGGATTCTGACCTCACCTCCCTCAGGTATATTGGCAAATGGCAGTTGTTAGAGGGAATCGCCACAGTCTAGAGGCCCCTTCGGGCTGTCATTCTCACTTCACCTTTTCTTAGTTTTCTATTTTGGAATAATTATAGACTCAGAAGGAGTTCTAAAACACTTAAATTTTAATAATGTACCAGAGAGAAGAGCTGCGGACTTGCTGTGTCTTTTGGGTAAGTTTATTTGCCTCACAGAGAAACACAGTTTAAGCAAAGGAGAAATCAAAATGAACAGCAGACTGGACATTTATGGACTTTTGGAGTCTGACTTTCTTGGAAGCAGAATGATTGTATGTTTTTAGATTTAGATTTTTATCTTATCCCCAGAAGATCATATTTAAAAGGTAAAGAGTGTTCTCTAAATGTCGAAGCTTTTTATTATAGTTTTAGTTTTGCTAAGTCTAATATGGAATGAATTTCATTTTCCGCTTTTATTATTTTATCTTATCTGACATTAGTCTTTTTCCAGCATGTGAAAGTATGTGTTGTTTCTGCTAAGCCTGAACAACTCCAATTATTGTGGTTCTTGATATAGAAATTCATTTTCATAAATCTCCTCAGGGACTTCCAGGAGGAAGAGCAGAACAAAACTTCTCTTTATAAGTTTTTTTAAAAAATCTCTTTGCTTTTTGCTTGTAAAAGAACCATAAAGGAATGACAGCACTCTGAATGAAACCAAAGAAAAGAAGACAGTAATCCAGAGGAAAAAGATGAAATGGGATCTAGACTGTGCACTAAAATGTCTTCAGATTCTAGAGAACATTTGGTGAATGGCTGACAATGTTGGCTTAGTAACAGAACATCATCTACAAGTAAAAGGACATTTCTTGTGCAAGGCCCAGCACGTCCGGTTTTCTCTTCAGGATGAGAGGGCAGGCCGTCCAACTCCTCCCGGATAAGAGAGGAAGGGGTATAGTATAACTGGCCTGGAGTCTGTCCCCTCACTGCCAGCCCTGCCCACTGAAGGGTCTGCCTAGCCACCCACATCTAAAGTGACAGCAACAGGTGAAAGCCAGTAGGAGGTTGGTGCTTCTAGAATAGCCTTGTGCCGAGGGATATCTGGGAGCCTACAAGAAGACCTTCTCCAACATAGACTCCTGAGCTGTGTGGGTTTATTTCAGGAAAAAAAGATGGATCTATTGGACAATTTGTTTCAGATGCATTCAACTCAAGGGTTTGCCCCTACATGCTCAAAAGTCAAAGCATCATACTAGCTAACAAGACACTGCTCTAACATATACAGTAAAAGGGAATTGAAAGCATTATTTCCAAATTGATTGTGCTACATAAATTCTGCCAAATAGGAGTCCAACATATCGTGATGAGCTGTTAGATGAGAGCTATGTCTGTTCTTGTTTTATTCCTATGTACCAGAAAGCTGAGAGGTGCTGGGTGTGCACAGCCCTTGACTGAGTGTTGTGTGTTTACTGGGTGTTATTGTCATGTGGAATAAGGCACACTGGTGTAAGTGGTCAGGGGAAAATCACAAAACACTCGGATATGAACTTGGCAGGGCTGCTTTTGCTGTCCATACCTCTCAGGCCTGAGGGCCTATTTATCTCTGGAGCAGAAACTGCCTCGTAGGGCAGCTGTCTTCAGCTGGAATGAGGGAAGGAAACCCTCAGGCCGAGAGAGCTCGCTCCACAGGTCCCCTGTGACTTACTCTGTTCTAGTCTCCTTTTCAGATTGGCCTGTTGTTCCTTTGGGACCATCTTGAGCCTTGGGAAAAGCATCATATCTCTCACTCCCAGGGCTTGGAAAGGTCTTTTGCCCCTTTCTGTGGCTCTGATTATAGATGCCGGAGCTGGAGATGAGGAGAGCCTGGAGTCTGGCCCACGCTTCCAGTTGGAATGTACAGTAGAGCTTTCAAGATTGTAGTCATCAGTAAACAGAGCTATTATGCTCAGTGCCTGGATGTGGCTCTCTCTTCTGCCGGGCGCCTGTTGTTGCCATGGATATGGCTTTGTCTTTGGAGGCCCATAACCAGGCAGGATTTAAATAAATCCTGATGGGTCAACATTTCCATTAAAAAAAGAAAGAAAAGAAAAAGCATACTTTCTTAAATAATTCCAAGAAAATCTTTAAACAGTTCTAAAGTCATCACCAAAATAATAACAAAAACCTCAGGCTTTCATTACCAGAACATAAAGGGAAACACATTTTTTTTGAAACATATTTTAAACAGAAAGATGAAGTCTATGAATGGCTCTGACCGAGCAAGTGAAAATGATGGTTTTTCCCCTGTTGAGTGTTTTGGACAATATAAGGTTACATTTTTTTTTTCCTTTGCCAGTGCTTATTTTTCAGAATGCTTCTTGATTTGCTGTTTGTGAGATGTATTCCATTTCAGCATATAAATGAACCTGTGTTCCAAGCAAACAATAGTTGTTTCTGTCTGACCTGGGGGATTCAGGGACATTTGGTAATGACTATCGAAGATGGGTAGATTGAATTAAGAAGGCTAAAAAAAGGTAAGAGGAAGAAAAAAAACTCGATCCTGTGCAGTAACCAAACAGCTCCTGTGTCTTGCTTGAAAACATCCACACACCCTCTGGGATTCCTCATAAGTCACTCCAAAGAAAGGTACTGTTGCTTGGTAAAGCAAAGATCAGTGGCCAGGAGGCAGGATACAGCCACAACCCCTGCTGCACTTCGCATCTTCGATCAAGAGCTACATCCCTTCCTAGGCTCCCCCTCCTCCCTCCTCTACCGCCAAGCAATCTGTGCCCCACTTGTTCCCGCTCATTGTCACAGGCAGCAGCTACTTCCAGTGGAGGAGATGCATTTGAATTGCAATTACCCAGCAACCTCTTTAACTGAAATGGAAAAAAAATGATCTCGAGTTCCTATATGTATGCTTGACTTTTCCCGTGTTTGTATTTAAGCAGTGGATTAATCCACAGTCTCTCTTTGCCTGCCTGCCCAAGACTTCTCCCCAGTCCCCACCTGTGCTGTCACCTGGCAACCACTAGAATTTTCCAAGTGGAGAATTAGGACAGTCTTGCTCTGACTTCCTACGCTTCCATGCAAAGTCCTCTGTGTAGTTAGGAAGAGAGGCTGGGGGGCGGTACCAGGTCTGGCAATGGTGGTCTGCCTGGACCAGGAAGAGCTCAAGCTTGTGCTGCCTCTAGTGGGTCACTGGAGAAAAGCTTGCCTCCAAAACAGGTAAATCCATTGCTGCATCAGAGGCAAACTGCCTGGGAGGCTGAGGTCCTGCCTCACCGTAGGAGCACGAACAGAGACATGGCAGCCAGCAAAGTCAGGCTCTGCAAGGCTTTTGATTTAAGTAGGCTTGTTTGGAAGTATGTCTGGGAGCCCTAAGGAAGCTCTGGAGTTTCCACATGACCTTGGACAGTTTCCACATGAGTCACCACTGAGGCTCGCTGCACAAGACCTTTAAAGAGAATTCTGACCTTCAAGGCTTCCATGTGGTTCCTCCAGGGCAACCACCAACAGGGATGGATTTCAAGAAAAAGCTGACAGCTAGAATGATCTTTGCATGACCCCAGTCAAGATGCAATTTTGATCTGGATTAAAAGGAACTTTAGGAAATGGGAAAGGGGAGCATCTAGCATCTGGGTTGAGGGTGACCCTGTGAGGTCCAGGGAAGGTGGAGAAGCTTTAATTGACACCCCATCTGCACCACCACAGAAAATCACAGGAGGAAATGGAGAGGCAGTTAAAGAGAGCAGTGTGCTGGTGAAGGAAAGCCATTCTAGCTCAGCTTTTAAGTGAACACAAAGAAAAGATGGAAGGAGGGGCACATGATGAAGAGTGTTACAAAAGAATAGCAGAAATGTGTGTGTTAGTGTCAGGAAAAGCTGAAGCTCAGCATATGCTAAGACTTGTGAGACTGCAGCTGACATGGGAATAGGGCCCCATAGTTTACAAAGCATTTTCATGTAAATGATCATATTGATCTTCACAATAACCCTGTGAGTGGGGATGGGAGTTATTATCCTCAGAGTGTGTAAGGACTTTGGGGAGGCAATGCTGGGATTTGAGCCCAGATCGTCTCAGGCCAAATGCTGAACTCGGCCTCCCACTCCGCATCACATTTCATGTTACAATGCTCAAAAATATAGTTTGATTCTGGAGTAAGAAATATGAAGTGAAGTCGTGCTTAGGGAGATAGTGTTATGCAGGGAGGTGACAGAAAGCAAAACTAGTTGCTCCTATTTTTTCCTCCAATGTTTACCACAAAGCAAAACAACTTCAAAGGTTAAAATGAATTTCCCAAAATGAAGATAAGATGTTTGAGAATAGAGCTCTCTCAGCGCAGTGCTGGGCATTGTACATGGCAATGTTTCCAAAGGAATCTGACTTTCTTTTCCACAGCACTGATCACCCAGAAATTACTTGCTCAGTATCTGGCTCCCCACTAGACTTAGGCTTCTTCAAGGAAAATACCATGGCCTCTACACCAAATATCTGTCCCTGTAACACAGGCATTGAATAAATAGCTTGACTGCAGACCTGCCAGCACTTACTTTAGTGGAGGATGGGAGATATGCTACTGAGACAGCAGAAGTTATCATGACTTACAAAAAGAAAGAAAGGAAGAAGGAAAGCAAATGTAGATTCTAGAATCTATATTCTACATTCTAACTGGCTGACATTATTCTCTGAGACATCTATGTTCATTTCAATGGTGAACCTGAAGTCCAAAGATATACAGTGGGTCCCATGAGCACATCTCCTTCGTCCCAGGGGCCTGACCGAGTCCCTTGTCTTGGGTGGCTTGAAGCTGAGGCTGGGCCACCTGGGCTAAAATGTTATTTTTTTGTTTGTTTGTTTTTGTTTTTTTCCTGTACTGGGAATTGAACTCACGACCTCGTGCTTGCCAGGCAGGCCCTGCGCTGTTGAGCTAAATCCCCAGCCCCTACAATGTTATAAATGTAGAAAAAGAGGATTTTAAGGCTAGAATCTTTTTTCGTCTATTGTCATGAGCAGGGTTACACCCAGAAACCTTTCTGGCAGTGTGCTGCTTGCAGGACATTAGATGGGCAAAGGTGGAGGAATTAGAACATGAACCCAGACTTCCAGAGGTCTCTTAATTCTTCTCTTGTTGGTCAGAGCACTAGTTAAAGGTGGGCCTCTTGTCTCCTCTTTTCTGGTCTTTCCAGCCCCACGTGTGGCCTTTGAAGGGGATGCATAAACTGAGCTCTTCTCTTCCTTTCTCCCTCTCACTCACTTCACTGTAGCCATACGCATCTTCTGTTTGCCTCTGGACACATTGAACATTCCCACCCCAGGGCATTGGCATTGCTGTCCTTCCCCCATTATCCCCCCACAACTGGCTTCATGTCATTTGCACCTCAGATCAGTGTCCCCGGGTAGTGACCTCCCTATCCACTGTGTCTTCCTCACGGTGCTCTTATCACAATCTGAAATGACTTAGTTTTCTTCTTCCCAATCTCCCTCCCCTTCTCATCCCACTCTCCTTTCCACATTTCCTGTCCTCCACCTTATCTGTCTCCCTCCAACTGAAAGAAGACACCTGTCTCTTTCTCTGTCTGTTTGGTGTTGTGCCCGCAGTGCCTAGGCTAACACCTGGGCAGCTGCTTAACATCCTTTGCATGAACAAATTCACTTCCCAAACTGCTTTCCCTTTAGAATGTTTAGGGACATTCTGATCATCTGTTTTCAAAAATGGTAAATGGGAGGAAGTAAATAGAGATCTCTTGGAAGTTTTTTGATATCTATAAAGAGTATTAATGTTTGAGGAGGTCTCTCATAACCCAAAACCAATCTGCACAGATGAGCTCAGTCCGCCCTTCTAGAGGCATCTTAGTGGCTGGGCTGAAGGAACTGTGCTGCCCTCCTGCAGTAAGTAAAGCCCCAGGGAAAGCTGAGAAAAAGAAATGGGACAAGTTCTACCTGGAAATGTAAAAAGCATTCAGGCAGGAGATGGACCTGCTCAGGGCCTCTCAAACTATCCGTTATTCAGATTATGCTGTGAAACTCCTGGGTAAGGTCAAGTCTGGAGCTCAGAGGGGGGCAAGGATAGGTCAGGGAGTAGGAGCTTGAGTGGCAGAGGAGGCTGAAGGAACAACATCCCAGGAAGTACTGGCTTCATGTCCAGAATTTCTGCTGATTTTATTGAGAAATGTGGGCACAAGGCTCAGTATGGGCACAAATACCTCAGTATGGCAAAATGGCACAAGGCTCAGTGGGCACAAGTACCTCAGTATGGCAAAATGGAGATGGTGCTGCTAATTTAGAGAAAAGCTAGGAAAGCATGAGTCTCTCGTTGGGGCTGCATGACAACAGCTATGATGCTGTTGAACCTGTTGCCTTCAATCTCACTGTTTTGCCATCTTTGGATATTCTTCTCATCTGCACGGTGGGCAATACCACATCCACATCTGAACCAGAAGTGAGAAAGGGAATGCATTCATCTTTCAAGTGCACCATTGGGAGCTGGACACAAAGCTTCTATTCTCATTTCGTTTCAAGAACTTTATCTCATGGCCATACCTAAGTGCAAAGGAGCCTGGGAGATGTGGCCTTTAACTGGGTGGCGTGTCCTAACTGAAAATTCTACAACCATGGGAGAATAGGAGGAGGGCATAAAGAACCAGCTTCTCTACTACAGGTGCCTGGAGGAAAGGAGTGTTCTCTTGCAATGAGTTAGGCCACTCATCCATTCATTTGACCAAATGTAGCGAGCCTTTATTCTGAGCCACATTTCACAGTAGTGGGAAGAGGCTGGGATATATAGATGAGCAAGGGATGTTCCTAACCTTAGCCTGGATAGTCTAGTGCGAAAACAAAGGGGGACTGGATGGGGACAGCGGGAGGGTGGTGGGAAAAGAAGTAGGACAGCTGAATCCTTTCAAGAGGACATGAAAATGATCTTAATTTACCATAGACAAAAACAAGAATGTAAGATTATGCAACATTTTAATGACAGTGTTGATGCCAATCACCCTAATAATAGTGATTATATCTGTTGTGCAGATATGGTGGTGGAGGTACTGTCCTGCAAGCAGTGTTCTCCTGAAAGGATTCATGAGGGAGCCTGGGAGGTCTGGAGGTTCTCATTTAGGATCCTACAAATACACAGTTTCTCATAAAATAAGCCCCTCAGATTAACACAAACAAGTAGACATTTTCTCCTCCTTTAAACCATGTCGTACTCTATCCTGTGTTTATTTCTGTTCTGTTGACGGGAGGTAGACATTTACCTGGCTTGATCTGTAGCCGAAACATGATTTGCATGCATATTTTTGGAGGGAATTAAATTAATCTAGAATTTGAGCAAGGGATGAGGGGGTGGCGGGGTGGTGGGAGCAAATGATTTCTAGGACAGCTATAGACTGCAAATGTTGCCTGCTGTCAGTGATGGAAACTTTCACCTCATTCAGAAAACATTTATTCAGCAGTTACTGTGTGTCAGGCACTGGTTTTGGAATATGAAAATAATTTTTAAAACAGAGTCTAATTTTTTAAAAATGGAGTCTAATTTTTTTACTGTTTACTCAAGAGACTGATGATTAAATCTTCATTCATTCATTCATTCATTTATTCATTCATTAAATAGTTATTGAATCTCTTCCACGTGCCAGACACTGTTCTAGAGACCGAGGATATAAGGAGAAACAAAGCAGAGGACCCAGTGTGTGGAGTGGATGCAAGATGCTTTGTTCTGGAGGAATCAGCGGTTTTCTCAACACATAAAAATGTGGAAGATGCAGTTCTTTTAACTGTGGCTTTACAATTCCTCCAAATTCTACGTGTTGCCCAGACATCGTGCCCAGCCTACAGCCATCTGACACACCTCTCCTCACTCCTCTCATGCAAATCCTCCCCTTACACGAAGTCTTCCCCTCAACTCTCTCTTCTCTCCACTGCTCGGGGCCGACTTTCTGTCAGTATGACCAGGGTTGAAACCTGTCCTTACCCAGCGTGGCTTTTGTATTTGCCCAGGACTTGAAGGGCCAAGCAGGGAACTGAGTTTCCAGAGTGCCCTGGCCCATATTCCCACATGGAACACGAAGGTAGGGAGTGGGAGGGTTAGCAATATGGCCCATGGGGGCTGGAGAGAGGAAGAGGCTCCTTTCCCTGGCTATTGTCCAGGGATTTTTCTCCTAAAGCCTTCCAGTCACCATCACCATGAAGCTCAGGCGAATGTCCTCAAATGGGGTTTCCATATTTAAGGCGTTAGGACCCACTAGAATCTCCCTCTGAGGCCTTAAAACTGGAAAAATCAATTGGACAGCAGCTGATCAGGGATGGGTGAAAGAGAGAAGGCCTCCAGTCCGCAGATTCCTTCCTTCCCGCAGAGGTTCCTGGCTTCGGCAGGGAACAGGCCTCTGCCATCTTTACAGGTTCCCCACTCCTTCTGGGCCTCCGTGGCTGGCAGTGGTACTGCCCTGGGTGTTTGGGAGCCACAGCTTCTGTCCTCGCTTCTGCCAAATGCAATGTGCTCACCTAATCCTCGGTGATAGGCTGCTACAGCATGGTTGCATCCCAAGCCATTTGAAGGTGCATTTCTGAACCCTGCTGTTTACACTGTCCTTTGCTCTGCACTCCATCTCTAAGCCCTGTCCGGATCCCTTGTCAGCCCCACAACATAGACACTGAAGGCCATCACTAATTCACTAGGTGTCCTCCTTCAGCTTGGACATGCATTTTTAATTAACATTACATCAAGACTCAGGTGACACAGCCCTGCCCCCTTCTCTGTCCTCACAGCGTACAGCTGAAGTCAGCTGTGAGCTGTTATTCCAGCCACCTCCCTGTGAAGCAGCTCTTGCTACTTATTTGAAACCTATTCTAAATATTTCAAAGCCTTTTAAATGGTCATGGAATTAATTCTAGACTTAATGCTTCCATCAAATTTTTAAAGAGTCCTAGTAGATTAATAAGTCCAGGTCACCATTTAATAGCTGAAAAAATGAGACTCAGAGGTGTTAAATCATTTTCCCAGATCATACAGTAAGTCTGTTGTAAGCCAAAATGAAAATCCAGTCTCAGGCATGTACTTTTTCATTGTACTATGCCCTTTCTAAAATGATTGCTTAAAAACCACAATTCTAAATGCAAGCACAAAACAAATCTCTAAAGTGACCAGATCGCCAACAGAAAGAGTGAAGGGTGGTCATACATCTGAGGGTGAGCAATAGTTGCAATTGCTGTTATTGATTTCCTTTATTATTTCTGGCCTGTAGAGATAAAAGGATTAAACTTTCAAATTATATTCCACAGAGTACAGAAGGAAGAAGGAAAGAAAAATATTAAGATTTCAAACAAAGGAGAACTGGGGACAGAAATTGTAAGTCACGGGTGCTTAAGTAGGAAATCTGATCAGCACTGGAAATGCAGGTGGCCCAGGGTACAAGGAAAAGGCAAGGACCCTGAGGCCCATAGCTGTAGCTTACAATCCTGGCCGCCACTTATTAACCAAGATTTGGGGGCCAGGTATTTACTGAGCGCTTTGGCTCTCACCT
Organism: Chinchilla lanigera; assembly: GCF_000276665.1. Lineage (NCBI taxonomy): Eukaryota > Metazoa > Chordata > Mammalia > Rodentia > Chinchillidae > Chinchilla > Chinchilla lanigera. The sequence goes on along the minus strand of NW_004955518.1, from coordinate 2,718,977 downwards.
TTGAAAAATGAGGTTTACACCTGTCTGGGGACGTTCATATGATGACTGAGAAAGCACAGACACATGGGAGGGGGCACCCTGCACCAGCAGTGTCAGTGCTCAGCAAGTTAGGGCTTGTAATGACATTACACTTGAATTACAGAAGAGAACGTGGTGCCACATAGGCACCTCGGTGTCATTTTGAGCAGGAGCAGAAGACCTCTGGCCATGATACCTAATGTCCCGAAACCCAGCCCTCCTGCCCAGAACTCTAGCTAGGCAGGCCCTAGAACTGCAGGGGATCCTTCTGCGCCAGCTGACTAGGGCTCGCCCTTCATAGTTAGTGTTTTTCTTGAACCCTTTTTCTGTTCTCATACCTCCTACTAGGGTGATTTTCAGCTAGTGGATGAGTGTCCCCCCAGGAGATACTTGGCAACATCTGGGACATTCTTGGTCTCACTGCTGGGGTGGGAGGTAGCAGTGGTGTTGGCGTCCACTGGACAGAGATCAAGGATACTGAATACCCACAATGCATAAGGAAATCAAGCCCCCCATCGTCTGAGCTGCTCTTTGTGTCTGTTTGAGCAATGGGCACATTAGAGCCAAGGAAGATGCCATCCCAGGACTTCTGAGCACTGCTGGGGAGAGAGAATGATTTTTCTGAGCATGCTGAGGGAGAGATGCATGCCTGAAGATGGAAGCCACTGTCTTACCTTCTATGGGAAAGCCATGGTGATGAGAGGAGGCATTTAGGGGAACAGAGCCGAGGGATGAGAGTGGGCCCATGGACATCCCTGGGGACTTGAACCAGGCATCTTTACTTTCTGCTTGTTTGAGCCAATATCCTTCTCTTTAAAAAATAGCATATGCGTGTTAGGATGCCTATAATCCCAGCACTAAGAAGAGGAGGATTGCTATGAGTTTGAGGCCTGCGTGGGCTACATAGTGAGTTCAACGGCAACTTGAACTACATAGTGAGACCCTGTTACAAAACAAAACAAAACACAACACAATACAACACACAAAAATAGCACAGTAGCTTGTTGTTCTTGTTTTGCCCTATTGGGATTGAACCCAGAATCTTGTGCATGCTAGGCAAGCACTCTGCCACTGAGTTGTATCCCTAGCCCAACATAACAGTTTTAATTAATTTTCTGTGACTTATAACTTACAGACTTCAGATTAAGGCAAACCTGATTAAGGCAAATAAGGAGTTTGGTGGAAGCAACAGCCATCTGAGAGTACTTTTGAAACCTTAGAGTGTTTATAGAACCATGTTGATCTGGAAACGTTTTTCTTCTGGGAGGACAGCTTGCAGTTTTTCATTTTATTTTGGCTGCCCTGAATATGAACCTTTTCTCTATGAGTCATAACAGGACTAGAATTGCTACAAAACCCAGCTATATGCTTCCTCCCTGAGAAGGAAGGGCTTGGGTACTTAATCTAGGTATGGCCAGTCAGATCCTCTGGCCTGTGCTTAGAATCTGGAAGGAGAGAGAAAGGCTGCAAGAATGGTGGGGAATTAGTTCTGGGGTAGCAGCAACAATGGATTCAAGGGAGCATGGCACTGTGAATGGTGTCTAGTTTCTGGCATTGTCTCTGGTATTTTGTCACTGTCCAGTGTCCTGTGGTGCCCACAAAGATGATGCTTCTAAATGGTCTCTTTGTTGTAATTTTGGGCTATGAGCCTGTATTTGTCAGCTTCCCCATAGCTGGACACAACATCCAACACTCACAATTGAAAAGAGGAAAGGTTTAATCTAGCTCACAGTTTTGGGGAATTCAGTCCATGGTCAGCTGGCTCCAAGGCAGAAACATCATGGCCGAAGGGTGTGGGAGAGTAAAGCTGCTCAGTTCACGGTGGCCAGGGAGCAGAGCTGAAGACCAGCACCGGAGAGGAATGAGTGAGGAATCATGTGGTGCACAAGGCCATGACTCCACCACCACCCAGACACCCAGAAGAATGTTCTACTAATCTGCTAGGTGTTTCTTTTTGTTTTTGTTTTTTTTGAGACAGGGTCTCACTGTGCAGTCCAGGCTGGCCTTGAACTCACTTTGTAGCTCAGGACTCAAACTCACAGCAATCCTCAGCTTCAGCCTCCTGAGTGCTAGGATTACACGTGTGCATCACTACACCTGGCTTCCTAGGTGTTTCTTTTTTTTTTTGGTTTTTCTCCGGTACCAGGAACCGAACTCATGACCTTGCGCTTGCCAGGCAGGCGCTTTGCCGCTGAACTAAATCCCCAGCCCTCCTAGGTGTTTCTTAATACAATAAAGTTGACATATCAGAAATAATGGTCACAGGTCCCAACGACTTGACTTCTCTTCATCCTTCCTATTTTCCTGAGGTTACTTCTTCAGGTTTCCCCTAGTTTGTAATAGCCTTTCAAGAAATCAGTTTCTGCTTAAATTAGCCAGTCATTTTTTGTAGCAAGAACTATGAAATGTCCTGGTGATAGATATTCAATATACTTCCTGCATCCATACCCATGGTTTCATAATATTATAACTCAGCAGCTAAAAACAATACATATGTGCTATTGCTCAATTACTTGGTGGCTCTAAGAGGCTATGCTTTTCTTCCTTAGGTACTAGCACAAGGCAAATGCTCCAGCTTGGCAGGTAGGCCTGTGCCATATGGTCATGCAAGGTTCAGCTTTCTGCCATTTCATGTCAACCTTTCTCCTGTGGGATGTTGTCCTCATCCACATAGCTGTAGCTCAGTTGTGTCCATGTCAAGGTCCCTCCAGCAAGGAAGGACAAAAGTGCAAAGCTGACACACAAGGACTTGAGGCACAGGTCAGAAGTGGCACATGTAATTTCTTTTCATATTCCCCTGCTGACTGCAAAGGGGCTGCATAATGTGGAGGGGAAAATGGGTATTAGTGGGTAATCGGTATAATTTGGAAAGAATGGATCAAAAGGTGGAAATTTGAAGCTCAATCTTTCCATTTTTAGTACAGGATATGATATAGCCAAAGGATACAAACCAACAGTGGGGAGACCTGGGTTTGCATTTAGGTTCTGGTGTATTTCAATTTTCCATTTCAGTTGACTTCAGTTTCCTCAGTTATCAGAATTATCATTTCAAGAATTCAGCAAGATAAACTGTGTCTAGAATAGCTCCTAGTATAAGTTAGATGTACAGTAACAACTAAAAGCACCAGATGGGTACTACAGGAGCATGTACAGGAAGAGCTTGTCTTCTGCTGCTCACCAGCTCTGGGAATCTGGGGAGGCCACCTAACTTCCCTATTTCTAAAAGCTTCATCTGTAGAAGGGACACCTTTTATCTCCCATTAGTGGTTTCTTTAACTTCAGGCATTTCCCGTATCTTATTTTATATTTCAAATATCTTATTGCATCCTACAACTCGCTCATAGGAACTTTTGGTCTATTACTGAATAGTAAAAATTTAAGGGAATTTACTTAATGCCAGCTTTTCCATTTTGGTGAATGGTGAATAATGCCTCCTTTAAAGGGCCTTTACAACAATAAATGGGATCACATATATGAAAAATTATTCAGCAAAGTGTTTGGTTCTCAGAGACTTGAGAGATTTTAGGCATTCTCTGTTTTTTTCTTATTAGTAGTTGTGAGAATAAAAGGGATTTTTAAATTTGTGCCTTCCTTAAAAACGAATTTCCCAGAAACAGTAACATAGAAACAGGATTTTTCCTTTCCTCATACTGTTTATTCCATGGCCAGTGCGATAATCCTTTGTTTGTGACTTCAGGTTTAGTTGCTACCAGAGAGGATTATAATGTCACAAAAGGTTTAGAACTTCAGGTGAGATGTAAACAGGAGCAAGATATCACCTTAAGGTGTTTTTTTGGTTTTTTTTTTTTTTTTTGCATTTTTAAAACAATAATAATGTCCCTCATCTTGCCATTCTAAAGTGACAACTCTTTTTTTTAAAAAAAGGTGGTGGTTGGCAGAGCTTGCAAAAAGAATATAAGACCTGAGTCTGGAGGACTTGCCAGTCTTCGGTCTTTGCAAATATTATGAAATAATGAATTTTGATTAGAAACATTGGCATATGAGTTACAGAGATAATAGACAGAACATCACCATGCAGTGGCAATCATCAACCTCATTTATTTATGTGTGATTGTTCCAGGCCCAGTATATTTACAGTTCCTCTGCAGCATAATTCAAATTGTATGTAGCATGTAGAATAGCCTAGGGCAAAGTGCTCTCAGTTTATAGCAAAACTTATTTTGAGAGGAACTCTTGGGGAGTGTGATACATGGATCTAAGGCCTGGGGGGTAAGAAGTTTTGGTTCAAATCCCAGTTCTGCAATTAACCATATGATTGGATGATTTCTGGAGATTCTCTAGATCTTTGTTTCTCACTTGTATGACAAGGAGTCTGGATTAGACTCACCCTCTACTCAGTGACCCTTTGGTCTCTTCTGGTTTTGAATTCTGGGTTATGATACCTGCCATTCAGATCCTGCCACAGCTGATTTGTTTCAGGCTTGACTAGGTTAAGTTCTCTGCTTGTTAGGCTTGAAAACCTTAATTCCAACAGTGGGACAGAAACCGTCCTACGAAAACACATTGTGCAAAGAAACAACGGGATAAGAGGAAGAAAACAGCAACATTATTTCCCTCCAGGCAGTGCTTAGCTGCTGCAAGAGAGGGGGCAATTCAGCTCAACACTCATTCGGTTGATAGAGGGACAATAGTTAGGGGATCAGATGACAATGAGCCCAAGCTTAGTCCCTGTCCAGGTAGCTTGATCTGGTTGGGGAGACTGGACTCTCTCTCTCTCTCTCTCTCTCTCTCTCTCTCTCTCTCTCTCTCTCTCTCTCTCTCAGATATGCTTCCACAAACAGACTTAACCTGGTACAAGGTACTAGCCAGACCACTGCAGGGGTCCCAAGGTGACAAATGTCCCCATCCTCAAGGAACTTAGGCAAAGTGGTGATTCTTAAAATGATTTTTTAGAAAGGAAGAGGATGACAGCAGTGATGGTCTATGGATCTAGGTTGTGACCCGTGAAATGACTCCTGCCTGTTCCTCTTAGGGTGTTCTCTCTCAGAGCCTGGCCACCCTGCCATGAGGAAAGCAGGGAAGGCGGGGAGAGGCTCGGGGAGAGGACCTCGCTCTCAGCATCACTCTCCTGACATGTGAGTGAACGAGGCTTCAGGGGATTCCAGTCCCAGCCAGCCAGTTACTTCCAGTTTTTGAGTTCTGCCAGTGAAGGTCACAGACACTACAGAGCAAAGACAACCCGACCCTGCTGTGTCCTGTCTGAATTCCTGCCTGTTGAGAACACGAGAGAGAATAAAACCACGTCTAAACCTCCAAAGGTTGAGCAAATTTGGTAGAGATCAATGGAAAACTGAATACAGAGGGAGCTATGGGACATCTGTGGCTCCTTGGGTCCTTTTACCTCCAGAAGTGAGAGTTAAAAGAGGAGATCTCTCAGGAGAATTTGTGCTCATCTTACACAGCAGGGGGTGTTTATGGTATGAAATACCTCTGTTTTCCAGCAAGATTGCTACTGAGCTTACATGACACTCTCAAGGGAGCCATATGCCTCATATATCCCTAGGCTCTAGAATTGTGTAGCATACACAGTCCTAAACCTGGGGTATCTTGTAGGACTTTCCTTCTTGCTATATTTTAGGAGATCAATTGTCAGCAGCATATTTATAAGACATTAGACTACATCACTTGCTTTCTGTCCCCTGGAGATCTCCATAGTAATGGGAGAGAAATGGGTCACAGCCTAGCTGTGTGGATTCTTTTCTCTTCCTCTCCTTTTATATTCCACTTTCAGCAATTCCTCCTTCATGAAAGCAAGATGGCTGCCACGAGCCCCATGCCCCCAATCTGTCTTCTCAGTCATACAGCCAGGAAGAGAATGTCCCCTTCTCTCATTCTTTTGAAAAAGTTTCTGTATAGGTCTACTTGGTCCAGACCCATTATTAGAATTACCACTGACTCAGACCCATTTAAACTGCAGGGGTCGAGGAAAATTAGAGTGTTATCAGAAGGAGGACTAAATGCTGGGCCTGAAAAAATAAACAAGAGTCAACAATAGTAGATGGATAAACAATATATCCTCTTTCTGAAGTGTCACTGCAGGCTAATTTTCTATCTTGTTGAGAAAAGAAGTTTCTCTAGTACAAGCTGAAATATTATGCCTGTATATTATCATCTCGGTGATAGCGACCCCATCTTTCTCTTTGTATGAGTTAGAGTAATGCTAGCAGCTGTTAACAAATAATCTCCCTTGTTCCAGTAGCTTAACACAGAAACCCGTTCTCAGTCACATAATAGACCAACACAGATATTCCTGGCTGCTGGGTGATTTTATTCCACATACGGACTCAGGGACTTTGACTCCTTCTGTTTTGTGGTTTTCCTGTGCCCTGAGGCTGTGGAGTTCTTTGTACCCAGCTAGTAGATGAGGGAAGAAGTGTAGGGAAGCCACGTTCCTTAGAATTTAGGCTCAGATGTGACACTCATCACTCTAGCTCACCTCCCAATATTGAGAAATGGTCACACGGCCCCACCTTACGCACATGGGTCTGGCAGACATAGTTCCTTGTGACAACTTTATGGAAAGATAGGATACAATTTTGTTAGAGCTCCTAACCCAGTGCCTGGCACCAAGTTGTTACTGAAGAAGTCCGTGGAGTAAATTATTTTGTCTGAGCCTTAGCTGACCGTAAGGTGCCAGGGCAAGTGCAATGATGAGATTTATGAAAAAGCATACGCCACAGGCTAAATAAGTTGCCAGAGTGGCATACAAAACTGAGCAGGGATGGGATGTTAGCAGACCTTGGGGGAGAAAATGTGAGTGTAACAGGTTGTCTCAGTGCTCCAGGGCAATGGATTTTCTAATGATGCCCTAAACCTCTGGTGGCAAAGCTCTTGTCCTTGGCCAGGTCCTGGGAGAAGCATCCTTCTTTTAGGGGCCTCTGGGGAAAGATGGAATTTAATTAGAGTTCTGTGAGACCTTTTGGAGAGTGGTACAGTTGGGGAAAGATCACCTGTGTTCTCCTCCAGTATTTTCCATCATGCAAGGTGGAAGACTTGGATATGCTTTCAATGGAACGGTTTCCTTTTAAGGGGAAGCTGCGGAATGAGCTGTTTGAGAAGCTGAAGTTGTAACAAGTTACCGGCTGCTCTCTATACCGACAGCCCTGACTCAAGGGCTGTCTTTGTTGTAGGCAAAACATATCTCTGCAGCCAGTGTTTCCTTTGGGAGATGGCTTCTTCTCTGCCTGTGGATTCCTATGTGCTGTGTCTGCAGATACTGCTGTGGGCTTGTGGAACTGTATTAGGTCTGACTTTGCTGCTGGCTGGGCATGAGGAATAGAAACCCCCCAAGACCACAGGAAGAGCACGGTGCATCCCCTTGGCCTCACGCTGGAGAAGGGGCTGAGGCACAGATTTGAATGAGCTTGGCAAATGTCAACTCTTTACAGTGGAAAAATTTACACTGTAAGACATTAAAAGTGAAGACAGAGCTATTGATCTGGGTGGTTGTTAGGGGGAGAGATAGTCCTTTGAGGGAACTCATCTATCTATACCTTATGATTTGTGCAATTTTCTATATGTATGTCATGTATCAATTCTTTTTTAATTGGAGAAGGGAAGGAACTGTTATTCATTCCTTTGGTAATCTGGGAGATAGCCCCACTGGTCGGGACTGTGGCTGGACTTGACCACTGCCATAACCTGGGAAGGGGCAGTTCCGGGGCTGGACCCAGGAACTCACTAAACAGCCCTGTTATGGAATGAGAGGAAATCCTTTCTCTAAACCTCTGTCCCTGGGCCTGGAGTTGTTTTGGTAATCTGCATTGGCGGCTTTTACCTGGGCAGGAAAGTGTTGTGTAAAGAAATGCTTCTTAACCCTTTTTATACACCTATGTTTATTTGACAAACATAGAATATGAAATGTAAACATACAAGATATAAGTGTGTCATATAAACATTCCTCCCATTCAAGTGAGAGCAACAGCCTGAACTGTCCACCGAGATGGGAAGATGCACGTGTGTGGAGACTTGGTGCAGACTGGCTTAGCTGCAGTGATGCCTGGTGTGGTTTTCTGGAATGCATTATCTAGAAAAGGAAAGTTGATGTGTCCTTTCAACCCACTCTCAGGCTGTGGCGTTGTAATAATCCTTTATCAGTATACCACCTTAGACAGTCAGTCTGTGGAAGGCAGACGAAGTCTTTGGCTATAGCCCAGTGCTTGGGTTTAGGAAGCACTCAGAGAGTGTCTGTTGCTGGCATGGTGGTACATGCCTGTAATCCCAAACTTGGGAGGCTGAGGCAGGAGGATCACCACAAGTTCAAGGCCAGTTTAGGCTACATAGTGAGCTCAAGGCCAATCTGAACTACAAAGTGAGACCCTGTCTCAAAAGAAAACAAAACAAGAAAGTGTCTGTTGAACAAATTTCTCAGCCTCTGTGCCTGCATGTCTTCTCCTGGAGACTTAGCTCCACATCCCCAAGGGTAATGCTGGGCTTGGTACAAGTGCAGGGCTCTCAGTCATTAAAGTGAGAGAAAAGTCATGTCTTAAGTATTGAACATGCAAAGCAACATTGGGCCCTTTCTGTGAAAGAGTGGGCTGTCTCTTCCAATGAAAGCTAAGTCCTTCGGGCCATTTTCACAGCTGATGAAGTCATTCACAAGCCTCCTCCTCTGGATGAAGGGCTGAGTCTCTCTCAGTGAAAAGGATTAGTGGGGCAAAGATCTCTTTTAGGATGGAGGTATTTCTCTCCTGCCAGAACTGACACACTCCTGATGAGGCACTTGGGCCCTGGAGGGAAGACAGAAAAATGTGGTGCTAATTTTACTATGTGATGTTATTTCTGTTGCAGGCCATTTTGATATTGCCAAGTTTTCTATTTGCTTCCAAGGAAGTGTTAAAAATAGAAGCAGCTGATGGGGTATGTAAGGCCTTGGACACCTCTCCAAGTATGGTCCCATTCTCAATCCCCTGGGGAATATGACGCTCCTCGGAGGCACGAAGTGTTTGGCAGCGGAATCCCCACAGCAGTGTCTATTTTTTTTTTTTAATTTTAAAAATAAAAGGAGGAAAACATTAACAGACAGACAACATTTTACAAAATAGAAGAACAGTACAGACAATACAGAGTTACAAACAAAGTGGTAGGAAATTAACAATGCTTGTTTTATTACATGTTGATATCTTCAAAGTGGTTTCTCATGAAAACAGATAGAAACATGCAATATTGATCAATCATGGACTCATTAACTGTTTTTTTCAACAAAGAAATAGAAGACAGTAGATCAATTATGTTAACTATCCTGTGTACACATACATACAAAATTTCTCCTTCTTTCCCTTCTATTTTCCCACAGCCCAGTTGCCCTTTACACTTGAGCATTTTCCTATCATTTCACAATGTCTATCATACCTCTGAGGTTAAATGAACTCTTTCAGGTTCTTACACTAGTTAGACAATGCGGTGCTTGCACATGCAGGTCTGATTTATTTCACTTATGAGTATGGCCTCTAGTTGTGACCATTTTCCTATAAAAGCCTCGAGTTTATCTTTCTTTATAGCTGAGTAATATTCCATTATAAAAAGTACCACAATTTTCTTATCCAGTCCTCAGTAGATGGACATTTGGGTTGCTTCCACATTTTAGCAATTACAAATTGTGCTGCTATGAACATAGGTACACATATATTGCTGTGATATGATGTTTTTAGATCTCTTTGGAAAATATGCAGACGTGGAATAGCTGGGTTGAATGGAACCTCTAGTCCTAGTTTTCTGAGGAATCTCCAAACTGATTTCCACAGTGGTTTCACCAGTCTGCATTCCCACCAGCAGTGGAGAATGGTTCCTACTTCTCCACAGCCTCACCAGCATTTGTTATTGGTTGATTTCATAATGTTAGCCATTCTCACTGGGGTAAGGTGGGATCTCAATGTTGTTTTAATTTGCATTTCTCAAATGACTAATGATGTTGAACATTTTCTCATGTATTTATTTGCCATTTGTATTTCTTTATCTGAGAAGTGTGTATTCATCTCAGCTGCCCATTTTTGGATTGGGTCTTTGAATTTGTGGGGGGCTGATATTTTTTAATTCTTTACATGTTCCACATAGAAGCCCTTTGAGGGACAGTCAGCTAAATTTTTTCCAAGTTTGTGGGTTTTCTTTTTGTCTGCTGGTGATTTCTTTAGAAACTTTTCAGTAGGATGAGATCCCAGTTGTTGATTCTTTGAAGTGTTTCGTGTGCAGTTTGGTTTTTGTTCATGAACTCTCTGCCTACCCCTATGTCGTCAAGGTTTGTACCTACTTTCTCTTCCAATAGATTTAGTGTTTCTGTTTCAGTATTGAGATCTGTGAGCCATTTTGACTTGAATTTGGTGCATGGTGATAGGCTTGGGTCTATTTTCAGTCTTTGGCAGGTGGCAAGCCAATTTTTCCAGCACCATTTATTAAAGAGGCTATTGTTCCTCCAGTGAGTTTGCTTGGCCCCTTTATCAAAGATTAGGTGGCTGAGTGTGTTTTTGGCTGTGGCTGTTTCTTCCAGTCTGTTCCATTGATCCTCAGGTCTGTTTTTTGGCCAGTACCAGGTTGATTTTATGACAGTAGCTTTGTAGTATAATTTCAGGTCGGGGATTGTGATTCCACCTGACTTGTTCTTGTTGCCCAGGATTGCTTTTGCTATTCTGGGTCTTGTCTGGTTCCAGACGAATTTAAGGCATGCTTTCTCTAGATCTGTGAGGTATGCTAAAGGTATTTCCATGGGAATTGCATTGAATATGTACAGCAGTTTTGGGAGTATGGCCATTTTCACAATGTTGGTTCTTCCTATCCATGAGCAAGGACTATTTTTCCATTTACTGAAATCTTCAATGTCTTTTTTCAGAGTGCTGTAGTTTTCATTGAATAGATCTTTTACTTCCTTTGTTAGATTGATTCCAAAGTATTTCAGTTTCTTGGATGTTATTCTGAAAGGTATGGTTTCCTTAATTTCTCTCTCAGTCTGTTTGTTGTTTGTGTATAGGAATGCTATCAATTTTTGGGTGTTGACTTTGTGTCCAGCCACACTGCTGAATTTGTTCATTACTTCAAGAAGTCTTCTTGTGGAGTTTTTGGGGTCTTCCATGTAGAGTATTATGTCATCTGCAAATAATGATAGTTTTACTTCTTCCTTTCCTATCCTTATTCCTTTTATTTCTCTCTCTTGTCTAATTGCTCTGGATAGTGGCTCCAGAACTATACTGAACAGGAGGGGTGACAGCGGACATCCGTGTTTGTCCCTGATTTTAAAGTAAAAGCTTTCAGTGTTTGTCCATTTAGAATGATGCTGGCTGTTGGATTGTCATAGATGGCTTTGATCAGGTTAAGGTAAAGACCATCTATTCCTATTTTCTGTAGAGTTTTAATCATAAATGCATGTTGGACCTTGTCGAAAGCTTTTTCTGCATCTA
>NW_004955518.1:2634721-2705724 GCF_000276665.1 Chinchilla lanigera | reverse complement strand
ATTGGATGGTTTGTGCTGAGAAGTCTGCTGTGATTCTGATGGGCTTTCCTTTATAGTAATCTGTTTCTTTTCTCTAGCAGATTTTAATATTCTGTTCTTTTGCTGGGGGTCTGGGAACTTGACTATTATATGTCTGGGTGTGGTTTTATTTTGGTTGTGGTTGTTTGGAGTTCTATATGCCACATTTACCTGTATATCAGGTTCTATTTCCATACTTGGGAAATTTTCTGCTATTACTTCCGCAAATATTCTTTTTTTGTCAGTTGTGTTGCCTCCTGCTGTTTCATTGACTCCTATAAGTAGTACATTATTCCTCTTTGACTTGTCTTGCATCTGTTGAATTGACCTTTCCTGGATCCTTGTTGATTTTATGAGATCCTTTCTTTCACGGTTTCTAGCTGCCATGCTGTCTTCAGAGTCTGAGATTCTATCTTCAGCTTCATTCCGGCGGTTTTGGCAGCTTTCAATGGAAGCTTTGTTTTCCTGGAAGTCTCTTTGAATCTGGTTCATGCGTTCTAAGTCCTTTCTATATTTTTCATTGAATGCTTCCATCCATTGTCTTTGTTCTTCTATTTTCTTATGTTTTTTCTTCAGACTTTTTGAGCAGTTCCTTCATTATTATTGTCATTTCATTTTTTGCCTGAGAGATTATTTCTGATCTCATCTCTTTTATGGCTTTATGGAATTGTTTCTTTACTTCCATTGCGATCATTTCAGCTATTTCAGGCATGTGTTTACCAAGTTCTCCTATGTCAATGTCTCTTGGACTTGTTCTGAGTGGGGTGGAGTTCTGGGATTGTGTTTTAGTCTTTTGTTTTGTCATGTTTGCTACCTGATGCAGAAAGCTCAGTTTCCTTCTTCAGTAGCTGCACAGCAAAGGCCACTAGTGTCCCTAGTTTTCCTGTTGGTCTGGTTTTCCCCTCAGTGTCTGCTGAGAAGCACTACTTAGTCTGGGGTTTTCCAGCAGTTGTTGATTTGTATCTAGTTATCCCCAGTCTCAGACATGAGTGTTGTTGTCAGCTGATGGCAGACCATCTGATCCAGTAACCCCTTGCAGTCCAGGGCACATGCATGGCCCAGACTCAGGTTGCACTGGTGTGACAATCCTGGTCCAGTGCACATACGTCCCCAGGCAGTTCAGGCTACAGGCAAAACCCAGACAACCAAACTGCAGGGTCGACAGTTTGTGAACCACCTGATTCTGTGTCTCCAGTCAGTTCAGGACACATACAGGAACAAGATGCAGGCTGGACCAGCAGCAATCACAGCCTGCCTGTGCCTGCAATCTCCCAGAGGGTCCGGGCACAAGTTAAGCACAGACTCGAACCGCTAGGCCAGCAGTTCTTGGAGCACTTGCTTGCTCGGCACAGGGCGCGCACAGGGAGGGCCCAAATGTGAACCCCAGTGACAGCAGTCCCTGGGGCTTCTGAGTGAGGACCTCCTTCCTGCCGCGGCTGCATGGAGGGCAGAAACTCAGACTGTAATGGCATTGGGGTCCTGGGTTGCCCACTCTGCCCCCAGGAAGTAAATGGGAAATACCTGGCTCTCTCCCCGAGTTTTAGCTGGGAACCATGGCATGGGATTAAAGCATGGACTCGAATCATGGGACCAGCAGCTCTTGGAGCACTCGCTCACTCAGCACAGGGAGGGGTTGCATGCGCACGCCAGTGAAAGCATTCCCCTTGGCTTCTGAGTGAGAACCTCCTGTCTGCCGTGGGTGCCTGGAGAGCAGAGACTCAGCAGTGTCTATTTATTGAGAAGTGATTTTGCTACCAGACAACAGAGTGAACAGCACATTCAACACGATCATGTGTTATCACAATTTCCCATTTTACAGATGAAGATACTGAGGCTCAAGGAATTTAGGAATCTTGCAGTAGATCACAAAGCCAGCAGGTGGCAGACCTGAGACCCAGCAGAGGCTGAGTGCATGCTGGCCCTTCTCATTGTTGAAAGCCTTCCCGGAGCAGAGGGGCATTCAGGGTTGGGACTGGACCTTACCAAGTGCCAAAATGGTGGAAGCTGTGGATTGCACATCAGAGCACAGAACGTTTTTAGATCACCAAGGACTTTGAAATCCCATTGTCTGTCCAGGCTTTGCATGTGCTTCTTGTCACTTGGGTCTCTCTAAGGGATTCTGGATCTTGCACATTGGGCAGGCTGCCACCAAGACACACAACTCTGGATGTCCCCATGGGCACTGCAGACAGCAGCTGCATCCTGTTCTTCCAGCCCTCCCCGCAGGGGGGCGGTTCAGATCCTCTTAACCTCACCTGTCTCTTGCCCCAGCTGTGGTCCCAATGGGCTCCCACTGACTCACAGGCAGGATCACTCGCTGCCTTGTGTCCAGGGGTAACCTGTCTCCTAGTCAGGAAACCCCTGTTGTTGTCCCCTGAAGACCTGCCCTGTGCCTGCGTGTGCAAGCCAGAGTGTGGGTGGTGCCAGCCCCCTCTGAGCAAACCTGTGACCAGTGGAGGTGAGCGCGGAGGAGGAGGCTCCCTTCTTCTCTACCTCCCTACTCTCTGCCAGTGGTTGACTTTAGATTCCATTCACATGATTTCTGTGGGGACAAGAATTTGCTCTGCAGCTTTTTGCACAAATGTTGGGGATCAATAAGTATTAAATACATATATTTTGGTTTTTCTTTTTAATTCTAATTTTTATTGATGCAAGTTTGCAGTACATAATTACATTCCTCGTGGGAAGTTAGTACATGTACATACCACATCTGAATTCTTTCTTATCCCCCTCCCTCCCCTCTTAATACATATATCTTGAATGTGTATCCAAAGAGGTGTATCACTGCACTTAGCAGGGGCAGGCGGCACCAGAGCCACCCTCCCCCTTCACTGCTTCTTCCCCTTCTGCTTCCTATTTGTTAAGGAATATGATGTGAACCAAGTTAAAGCATCTGAGCTTTCTGTCTCAGATGCTACTAACTCCTGGCTGAGGCATGTGGGGAGGCCTGAGTAATCTTACATTTATTCCTGGGCTTCTGAGACAGTCAACACACTGGGCTCCCCCAGGAGCTTGTGCGAAAGACATACTGAGGTGCAGTGAGCTGTGGTTTGGATTTAAAATGTCTCCCAGAGCATTTATGTGCTCAGAGGCAGAGTTTTAGAAAAGTGGGTTGTTATTTTGGAAGGGCTCTAACTTCATCGTCGGAGTAATTCCTTGACGGATTTGTAATTTGGTGGCATTATTGGGAGGTGAGGAGACATAGTAGTCAGGGCCTCGTTGGAGGGAGTGGGTGGCAAGGGAATGCCAGTGGCATCTGCGTCTTGTCTTCAGCCCTTTAACTCTCTGGCCCTTTGTTCTTCTGTGTCCTTGCTGCCATGAGGTGAGCAGCTTTCCTCAGCCATGACCTTCCACCATGATATTTCTGCTTTGTCATAGGCCTGAAAGTAATAAACCCAGCTGACCATGGACTGAAACCATGGTCCAAAGCAAACTTTCCACTAGTAAGTTATTACTGTAGGATATTTTGTCACGTTGAAGGAAAGCTGACTGATGCAGTGTGTTGTAGGTCTGTGACTGGGGCCGAGGGCTCATCTTCCTTTAACTAACTTTCCATTTAATTTTCACAAATCCATTTTCTTTTCCCCACTTACAGCTCACCTTTAAGTGTCCTCCCTACATGACTAAGATGCGTAAGAATAAGGCACTTATCTGCTGAAGGTTGGCCCAGCCCACTCAGCCCCTTTTCAGGCACTTTCACTCTAGAGGAAGAGAGAATGTGACATTTGTCTTTATCCTTGTCTGACAGACACCTGAGTGAGACTGTGCTGCCCCAGGGTGAGCCCAGGAGAAGCCTTGTTCTCTCTGTGCAGGGAGAACTCCCAGCAGAGGGTGAGGCCTGAGGAAGCTTCTGTGATACCCACAGTCCTCCTGAGAACCAGGGGAGGGAGCGGGAGAAGCCCCAGGCAGAGTGCAGAGTTAGGGGAGAGGGTTTTTTTTTTTACCACCACTGGCAGAATGGGTGGTCATGGAACTTAAAATGGGGGTCTGACATTCCAGCAGTCAGTGGTCCCTGGGGACACCAGCCTTTGTCACCCAGTCAGGGGAGAGGCTATACTTTCCCAGAAGTGTGTATTCTTTTGACCATAGAGGCTTCCATAAGGCCACTCTAAAAATGGGGCCAACTGAGGGTAACTTCAGTTCTTACTGAGATGCCAGAGATTCAGAGGCACAAGAAACCCATAGATCAATGCAGCTGAAAGTTCTTCACAAGCTTGTACACACAGCAAGGGCAGAGGGATGGAAATGTTTCTACCTGGGCTGAGCTACTGTCAGGGACCCAGTCCTCTTTTGAGACTAACCAGACCACTCTTGCAGTTGCTCCCCAGTGCCACACAGTGTTGCTACTGGAGACAGCCTTGCACGGTCGGATCCTGCACTGGGGTGGCTTCTTTCCTGGTCTACATCCTGCGCAGGCTTCAGTGGGCGTGTGAAAGACACTGGTGCAGTCCTTGTTTAGTACCATATTGAAAACTGGGTAAAGTAACCCTAAGTTATTGCTGATCAGGCCTGCAATCTCCCAAGCGAGTGAACAGAGAAGGCTTAAATAAATGCTACAATGGTAATGACTTTAGGGCACCAGGAGGGACTAACTCTCTTACAGCTTCAATATTTTCTGAGTTAGCCCAAGACATCTCTGGGCGGCCCATATTTATTCGGTTTACAAACAAAGGAGAAGGATACTCAAAAAAAGGCAGGAATCTAGGCAGGACTTTTCCAAGTAATACATTATGTCAATTTAGGAAAACTATGTTATCTCTAGGAAGGCCTTCACAGCAGGAGTGAGATGCCTACAGCTACAGTCTCCTTTAAGTTAATTGGGGTTGGAGCTAGACATTCTCAACTGTGGCCTTCAGACAACTCACAAGTAAACTCGGAAAGCCAGTTGGTTAATATCAAATCCTGCTCGGAGCCACTTTGTAGTGGTCTCCAACAGTACCAAGCTTGGCTATGGTGTGCAGTGTGGGCTGTGTAAGATGCATGCTGTACTGGTAGCAGCCTGACCTTGCACTTTTCTGTCACAGAGTTGAGCCCAGGCCCTTGCTCAGACTTCCCTGGCTCTCTTGCTGAGCACCATCTTGAAGCATGTGTTTTATTGCCACCTTGCATGCCATTTGTCCCTAGAGAAGCACTGGGCAAATCAAGCTGTCCACCAAAGGCTCCTATGTTAAAGGCTTGGTTGCCAGCCACTGGTGTCCTGGAAGCGGTAGATCCCCGAGGAGATGAGACCTAGTGCAAGGAAGTTAGGAAATTAGTAGAAGGAAGTTAAGTCACTGGGGTATGTCCTTGAAGGGGGCCTTGAATGATTGTCCCTTCTCTTTGCTTTTTGGCTGCCATGATACAAGCACTTCCTCAGCCACACACTCTGCCACGATGTGCTGCCTCACCATAAGCCCACAGGCAACGGGACCAAGGGACCGTGGATGGAAGCCTCTGAAACCGTGAACCAAAATAAATGTTTCCTTCTTGATGATCTATTAATCTTTACCTCCAAAGATACTATGCTGTGCTAGGAAGAACCAGCATAAGTGGAATAGTAGTCACAAACCTCTTACTGATTACACCAAGTAGAATGGCAAAGTCCTTTTTTTTATCATCTATATCAAACATTTAAAACTATTTTGACAAAGGTCAACAAAGTATCCTTTTGCAGCACTATTTCTCTGTTATTTGTGGAAACAAAATGGTCCCAGAATTCTCAAAAATGTGCAGGACAGAAGAAAATGTTCTTAAGTGGCAGAGAGAGTCTGAGGTCTTATTTCTTCCTCTCTAGTTTATCTTACTTTGCTTTTCCACTTTGAAGCATTTATTCCTTAGCACTGGCAATGGCAAGGGGTTGAAGTTGGTGATGTTTGAGTGGATGGATGCTTTTCAGAAGTTATCTTCACAGCTGTACTAAAGACACACCACACTGAAGGGGCTGAGGGTGTGAGCTCTGGTCCTTGCCTGACTCCTGGCTGATACACATTGTTCTTAACAGTACAGCTATCTAGCTGTAAACTGAAGGACTAACTCTTCTTGACCTTACTTTCAAGGAGGGCAGGGATAAGACTTTGATCTGAACTCTTGGTAGGAGGACTAGATTGGCCCTGCTGTGTGCCACAGTGTTTGAAAAATGCCCCCAAGGAAGTGGGAGAAAAATGAACACTGGTCTTGAGTTGATTATGTGCCATCTGGATATTTCAAGGCTGGCTTCTCTAGTAAAATAGCTCCACCCAGCTTGGCTGCACATGTAGAAAAGAAGGGTCATTTCATAAAATGCCTGAGACAAGATATGGGCCTCTTGAAACCTTTGGAGAGACCATTTCAAAGAGCAGGTATGGTCAAAGGTCACTTAAAAGTAGAAGAGTAAATATAAATTAATCAAAAAGGGCTGCAAGGACATGCTCTAACCACACAGATGTGCCAGACAAATCTGGGTTTCTGGGAGGCTGTCTCCCACACTTGCTCTCACTCACCACCCCAAGGAGCAATTTGAACTCCACACAGAGCTTTGAGTTCCTTACACTTACCCAGTTTGCCCAAGATCTTAGACTTTGAGCGCTAGCCCTGATTCCTCTCACTGTGCCCCACCCCAAGGGTGAGCCACACAGCAGCTAATTGTAGGTTTTAACTGGGAGCAACCCACCCAAAAGCTGCTCCTCGGTGCTTATTGATGGAACTATTCTGCCAGCCCCTCCTCCATGAAGCAGGCAACTGGGCTGTGAGTTACAAGATGTCTTGGAATTTGCTTTAACTTCATTTTAACAAACATTTACTAAGAATCTATGATGTGTCAGACACTACGTTCTGGGAACATAGATATGGCAGAGTCAGAAAGCCCAAGACACTGTTCAGCCTCAGAGCACAGTGGGGTAGAAACAGCAAACAACAAAAGCCACTGTCCAGATGAAGATGTAACTTCAAGTGCATACTTCTAGGTGATGCTCAAATACCCCGAAGTGGGATTCTGAGACATCTCTAAAAACTCCCCTGTTCTCTCTCCTCTGCCTTCTTTCCCCCTCAGTTATCCCATCCCTCTCCCAAGCCTCTTGGAAACCTCCTCCCAGACCAGCCTGCAGGCCCCTTGGCTTTTGCCCTTACCCTGCTCCCAGTCCTCTGTCACAACACCCAGAAAGGCCCTGGCTTCAATCACAAAGCACTGCCCGGTACATCTGGATAAAAAGTCTCAAAGTGCCCCCATCACTCAGGATGTTGGGTCTCCGCTAATCTGATCTTGAGGTCTCCCTCAGGAGAGCAGCTCTAGCTGCACCCTGATGTGGCACTGGGGGAGGGGCTCATGGATGGTGCGTCCTTTGTGGGGTATGTCTGTTTCCTGGTGGGCAGCCTAACGCCCAAGTGTCTCATCCATGAGCAGACTTTCCTCTCACAGGAAGCTAATGGCTCTTGTCTGACCTTTGTCCAGTTTATCCCTACCAAGAAGGTCACTGTCTAGGAGAGCCCTGACTAGGGGAGAAATTAAGATTGGGTGTGTCAAGTGAGACACAGAGGAGGAAGCCCAACAAAACACATGAAGTAACAGAGTGGTATATTAAGTACAGATTACAGAGAAAAGCGGGCAGAATGCCCTGCAGGACAAGGGGGTGAAGGCCCACCACCTGGGACATGTGTGCTCATCTAGCAAGCAGGGAGCCAGAAAGACAGAGACAGAAACCCAGACACAAGGACAGAAGCTTGGAGTTGAATGAAGCCCTTTTCGGATTTAGGGCATTACCCACGCAGGGTACTTATGGGGCATTCTAATGGGTGGACTTATTTGTTTGTACATGTTTGTGACATAATATATAAATCATTGAGGGGAGTTGGTACATATTACATCTTAGTCCTTTTCATGTTTTCCCTCCTCTCCCTTTTCTGTCTCTCCCTAGTTCCCCTTCCCATCACTGGGTGGGTTTAGAACAGACAGGCATAGGTCCTGAGGAGTCACACTGTGGCTGCAGGGTGGCTCCTGAAGCCTATCTTCACAGTGCACTGGGGCGTGGGAGCCAGGGGGGCAAGTCAGCTAGGTTGTATCTAGGTGTCACACAGTGGGGTGGTCACCAGGAGGCAGTTGCTTAGGCAGATATCTGGATGGACCACATCAAGTGACTGGCGGGAGGTGGAAACCCAGAAACTATAGTGGGACTGGGCCCTGCTTCTGTATGAGAAAGTTAAACCTACATTCAAAATGGAGGCTGAGGTAACAAAAATTCTAAGAATTCCCTACTATAAAGGAAATACAAAGTTGTATCATCATTTTCACTTTCATACGTCAGAATGTCCACCTCAGACAACTGTGAGCAGCCATCATCATCAGGACGGTAGGAGTGTGTGGTTGCTGGAAGGCACCATGTTTTGGAGAGGTGGTGATGAGCAGCACATGTGGGCAAGGGCTTCCTTGGCCGGGTGGCTCCCAGCTGTGACTTTTGTGCTGTCAGCTCTTGCTTTGGTGGGGCAAATGGAGCAGAAGAGTGTCTTCTTATGAGAATAACAAGGTTTTGTTTACTACTGTACAGTTACAAAATCTCTTTAATATGCATGCTCTACTTTAAAACTCACAACAAGTCAGTGAGATTGTTAAAACTCCCCATTTTACAGACAAGACACAGGTCCATGAAGTTAAACAGTTGCCAAGGTCATCCAGGTGAAGGTAACTGATTCAAGTTTAGTCATCTGACTTGGGTGTGCTCTTTTTGTTACACCATAATACCTGGGGTTGGGGGAGGGGAACCTTCTGGGAAGCCTGATGTTAGAAAAAATGCTGTGCTCTGGAGCCACCTGGCCAGGCAGTTTGCTGTCCTTTCTGTAACAGTGAACATTCTGTCCTCCACACCCGCCTGCCAAACAGAACTGGCTACACCAGGCAAACACTCTCTACGCTTCACACCTGACACTTCGTAGGTCCAAGGAGTCCTGCCCAGGCTTGGGGCCTCCCTGTACTGTGGCCAAATTTACTGGGTTGTGTAGACTTTCGTAAAGAGGTCCAACAGAGGGCCCTGGAGGAACATCCTCTATGGCCCAAAGAAGAAAGACCAGACTGTTCAGTGAACTGGAGGTTCACCCCATCCCACACAGAATCCATCATTTGGTTTTAATTCACTAAAAGATAGCATCATAAGCCAAAGGAGTAAGAAATAGAAATTATAAGCCAATTAATAAGAAATTAATAAGAAGAAATTATAGCATCATAAGCCAAAGGAGTAAGAAATAGAAATTATACTTTGGTCTCCTTAGTAAGAGACCTAATTGACATATTGGTTTAATTCATCTCTGTTTTTAGGATAATAAAAGCTATATATATTGATTGTAGAAAAATTGAAAGATATAAAAACATAAGGAGACAAGTTTAAAAATCCATGCATGAACTTTATACTGTAAGAGTTTTGTGTATTTCCAACATTATATATATATATATAATATGCACACTTTAAACAATATTAAAATATATATTATATATTAGAAATACATAGTATATTGTATATATGCTTTTTCACATGCTATTACACAGAGTGACAGACTTTCAGTGTTGTGTGATGCATTCTATATTATGCTAGACAGGCAGCAGAAAGAACAGACACATAAGGGGCTAAGTCATGGGCATCCCTGACAGACCTCCCCTGGCAATGCTCTAGGCAATCCAGCCTGAAGAAAATGACTCTAAAAGGCAAGAAATCTCCTTTCTTTTCTTCCTTTAAAATGAAATTGATTGAAGAGTCCCCAAGCTCTCCCTCATCCTATTGGTTGGGGTGTGACCTACCACAAAAGGAAGCCTGTGTATGCGTCCTTGGATTCTTTTCCTTCTGTCTATGAGTTCTGGCCTTCAGCACTTCTCCATTACTGTATATTTAAGTAGAGGCTGGTTACCAAACCCTGGCCTTGTCCTCCCATAATTCAAATGTGCACAGCTTCACGGAAAGCCCCACTATATAGGAGGATCATTTGGTCCTGGAATGATGGAACTTTGAATTGGATCTTTAATAACAGATTAATCCCTATGACCTCACGATGTATCAGAGGAAAGCTCTTTTGCTTTTACATTCAAGTACAAGGTATCTTTAGTCAAAGATATTCAGAAACAGAAGATTTGGCAGTGAGTTATGTTGGGGGACTTTAAACAATTTGTAAGTTTCTTCAGGAGTAGCAAAAAAGGCCTGATAGTTTCTAACACACTAGTGTGAACGGTCTCTGTCTATCACTGAGGACACTTCTTTCCCACCCAGGTGGCTGTGGCAGATTATGTAAGCCATGTAATGTACCAGGGGGCAAGAAATTTCTCTTTTTTGTTCAGAATTTTGCTAGAGACTTTCTTAACCACTTTTCAGATTAGACTGTAGCTTGCCCTTCCCTCTCCCATCTCCTCCATTCATACTTGTTTCTATTTTGGAAAAATTGGAATTCTCTATAGAAATGTTTTCAACTGTGTTTCTATAGCCTATAAATTTTGTTCCTCAAGCAGCTTGAGGAGCTTCAAATGAGGCAAGATGACAGACTCAGCTCACCTTTGCTGACTGTGTATGTAGAGGAAGGGGGCCACTGGCCAAGGAATATTAGCAGCCTGGAGAACTGAAAAACTTGGGGAAGTGCTTTTTTCTTTCTAGTGAAGAAGAAAGGGATAATGAGGGGGAGTAGGCAACATGCTGCTGCAGCACATTATATGTAAAATGTATACATAAATTCTTTTGTTATGGAAAGCTTTAAATACACACTAGAATGAAGAATATAGTACATTGAACTGCTATGCACTCCTCACTCATGTTTCACAGTCATCAACTTTCTGCCATTTTTGATTCATCAATTACTACTTTTTATTTCAGAGTATTTTAAAGCAAATCTCATACATTTATTACTATACTTGTGAGCTGTTCAACAAATTTTTCTAAAAGAGGACTTAAAAAAACACAAAATACCAAAAAAATGAGCAAAAATTCCTTAATGTCAGTGGTAAGCGGTTTATGTTCAGTTTTCTGCAATTGTCTCAAAAATGTCCTTTGGCTGCTGGTTTGTTTAAATGAAGAACCAAATAAGGCCCACATGTAGCTTTGGGTGATAGGTCTCTCTTTCTTAAAAATAATTTAATGTTTTATTGAAAGATTTTTAATATAACAAGAATGTGCACAAATACAGATTACATTATGATAACAAAGGCAATATTTTACAGGGCAAAAATCAAAACAAAACAAATTAATAAAGTAAATGTACCTGCACAGACTAAGCAGAGTACTTGATATTTAATCCAGGCTGCTTATGCATAAAATGACCTGACCACAGGGTTATGCAAGACAAATTATTTCCTAGAACACCAAAATGCCAACCATTCTGACTGTATATTGCCTTATTCTGCTAGTATTTTGAGAGAACTTATATATAATATGAAAAGAACTGGCATGACACTTAAAGACTGCAAAAAGTAGAACACAGTTAAAAACGTATTTGTAATGCAATTCTGCATAAAATATACACAGTAAATCTTACTAAAAAATGTAAAAACAAAAGACCACCCTGATAAAAATTAAAACCTCATCAAAGAAAAATGCTCATCATTTGTATATTATTAGTAGAAAACTGTTAAGATTTTGTTGGAGGGAACAGGGAACATATCTAATGAATCATTCATTTAAAATCTATTCAAAAATGTTCAGGAGGTTGTAACTGGCTGCTTACACCATTTTAAAATATTTCACCATGCACACAGTTTGTACTGCTGGGGGCTGGGGATTTAGCTCAGCGGCAAAGCGCAAGGTCGCGAGTTTGGTTCCCGGTACCGGAGAAAAATAAAAAAAAAAAAAAAAAAAAAAAAAAAAACAGTTTGTACTGCTTCTGGACTCAGTAATATACATTTGTAAATAAACTCCCTTTGTGATTATTCTATATACTGAAATGCTCTATGGAAAAGAGCAGCGCTTAAAACAAAGATTATGAATATAAACATATTTCAGACATGTCAGAATTCTCTATAAGTTTATGATATAAATACTGCTTTTTGTTTTAAAACAAGTTCCAGGCATTAAGAGAAGCCTATACACCTCTCAAATAAACATGTGAATGTATATGAACATTTTCTTTTGAGGTTTGCATTACTTTCAGGCTTAGTTATTTGAAGAAAAGACGACCAATGAATACAAGCTTTGGAAAAGTTACATTTCTAATGGAATGGAGAATCCAAAAATAGATAAAAAGGTAATTTATTAAATGCCTACAAAGTTTAAATCATTCTAAATTTAAACCTAAATAGTTTCCCTAAAATTAGAGTTTACTGAGTATGTCATTTTAATTTACTTAGATGGTCTCAGTTACTTTTCAAGACCTTTGCATAAAATGATGCTAAAATAAACAGAAGAACGTTATACCTGGCAACTACTCAAGTAAGTTGGTAACCTCTAATTTTAATAAAAATAGTCTGAAGAACTGTACCGCTAAAATGAATTCTACTATCTACTTCATGTGTTACTTTACTAAAGAGAAAAGTTAATTAAGGAGATAGAACTATAAGATATGTATTTTCTGTAGATTTATTAAAAATTTTAATTTTTTTTGGATTTCCCTGAAGATTACTTAAACTGGGACCTAAAGATGCAAGTAATGTGGTTCAGAGAGAACAATCATAGTTAAGACACTATACTTAAAAGACAAGTTATTTTCCTGCAGAGTAAACAACAAGAAAAATATCATACATTCTATCTCTACTTAATATATGCAAGAAAGGATTTGGTTAACAAACAAGCGCCTCCTCATTTAAGTCAAATCACAAAAAGTAACTCTATCTACAAAAAACCCTCAATATCCTCTATTCTAGATTATAAGAATGAAGTATTACATCTAAATACAACTTCAAAAGAAGAGAAATTAAAATTACCTTCCAGACAACTATGAAATGGTGAATTCTGTCCAGGGCTAGTAACAAGTTTTTCCATGCATTAAGTGGCAACATAAGCAGAATGTTTGGTTGCAAATGAGATCAGACACCCTCTTCTTCATGCATCACAAGGTGATTGATATACTCAAAACTTGCAAATTCATATCCACCAGTGCTCCTTATGTCATTGTCATCTGCTGTGTAGAAGGACATTCTATAGTTCACCTTTCAGTGTGTTACCTATGTGAGACTTTCAGCCTCATCAAGCCATATGACTGATTGATTCTGGAGGAAGTCTGGCAAAAGCATTAGTGTAAAAGGAAATGACAGCAGGACCTGTGACCCTGTGGAAAGCTGCTGGGACGACACTAGATGCTTTGCTGAGATATTCCTGAAGGAATGATAACATGATGGCTAACTAAGTCAAGTCTCATTCCTGTGATAATTAAGTTATATTGTCCTTGCTAATCCTGTTAAGGATTCCTCCCATTTGCCCTTTTGTTGCTTTTTGTTTGAATCCCAGTAAAAGGGTGAAGAAGACTGTAATTGAGGCTTCAGTCTCAATTACAGTTGAGGGGCCTGCAACCCCCTGATCCCCTAACTTTGTCTCTCTTGTTTTTTTTTCATGCATGGCATCTCGTTCTCAGGACCTGTCACCCCAGAGAGAAACTGACTATACACTGACAATCTGCAGTGAGCCAGACAGGCTCATTAGCAAAGTGAGGATCAAAGTTGTGCAAACCAAACTCCCCAGAAATACTTGATCTAAAGGGAGGGACCACCTGCTTCTGCTCCATCGTGTCCCAGTCAAAGTTGAGAGAATGCATGCTCCTGAGCGTCAGCAAATCCTGTTTGAGGGTGATAGCCCAATCGTTCCTTTGGGTCCATGATCAGAAAATTTTCCAGGACACTTGCAGCTTTTAAAGATAGACAATATAGTATGTGAATTTTTCTTTCCAAAATAACTTGCAAGAGATAACTGAGTTTTGATCAGGGTTAACAGAGCCCTCAACAATATGGAGTGGAGACTCTCTGACCTTCGTCTCAAATGTTAGTGCTCCAAGAGTCCACCAATCCACACTGAAACCATGACCTCCTCTTGTAATTTCTGGAGCAAGGTCATTAGCTCTCCTCTGTTTACCTGGTTTGGAGCAAAGAATAGTCTGCATCCTATCGTAAAGCAAGAATGAAGGCCAACAAGAAAAGGGTGATCAGTTGTCTTCTCCAAAACATACTTCTCTGTCTATGTCTGATCAATGTTGACAAGCTCTTTTTTCACAACTTTCACTGCGTGGGTGTGATCTGCTTTTTCTTTTTTTAATCGAACCAACAGTACTTATGCATAACTTCGTCTCCTTATTACCCAGAGCAGGTAAAAGTTCTGAAGATATAAACAGGATGAAGCTCTGCCACTTTCCCTGTGTTCACTGCCTCATTCTCTTCATCTGCTTATTCCCAACCCTCAGGACTTGAAGGATTATATGGGACTATGTTTGTGCAGGGTCTGAAGGCATGGATGATTGATCCATTGGCATCACGGGTCCCAGCAGCAAAGAATGCTGCTCACACTCAATTGTGACTTGTTCGTGGCACTTCTTGTGAACCAAGAGCTTACAGCTGATAGACTTATATATCTGGCATCCAACTCCCCCACACAGTCTGTGCAGATGGCACAATGAGTGCACCTGCTAAAACATTTGGTTTGAAAAGTATGACAATAAAGCTTTCTCCAGAGGTACCATCGCTGTGATAGATGGATTTATCTTCTGGACAAGGCATTTCAGGATTTTGGGGTTCATGATGCAGTGCATGAATTAAGAATTCAGAATCCTTGTTTAGCTCGGAAAGCCTAACGGGTTCTTCTAACTCCAACTGAGATGATACAGTACCTGAGTCTCCCTCCTGGTCTACCAATATCGTGGTGAAAAGTTGTTCATTGCCAAAAGAACATGTATCTCAAACTTCATTGCAAAGGCCCTCGAAGAAGATGAAAGTCTCACTTGTCCTATCTCTTCCCATAATCAGGGCCTGGCAGGTAGAGGTGTGGGGAAGAAGGGAGCATAGAAGGACTTGCTGTCCAGGGGAACTGGCAGGAAGGACTCTGAGCAAGTGCGGCCTGACTGCCTGCACTGACTGCACGGGCCGGACTGCTGCCAGGCTCCCTACAAAGTTGTTTCCAGTAGTGGTGGCTGGGCCTGTATGGATGTACACTAGGCTTCTGATGTCTCTCCAGGGCTGGTGGCTGTGACTTTGGTTTCCCACGCTGGACTTCTTTGACCCTCTAGGTTTTTTGTGCCTGGCTCTAGGGAGACGTGCCCAGAGCTACTGGTTATTTCTGGGCTTGGTGAAACTTGCCCTAGGATCTTTCCTGGTTTCTGTGCCATTGGTATTTGGGCTTAGGAAGACGTCACGTGGGTACCTTGCTTTTTATAGGTCACTGGTGGTCAGTCCTGGGGAGACCTTCCAGGGGGTGTCTGTGACAGTTGAGTGGCTGCTGCCATGTGGCCTGTGGCATCTGGATGGAGTCAACTGTCTTCTCAATCTTTCACAGATCCTTTCTGTGCCTGGGGTCCTGAGGCCATAGATTCTCGAAGCAGGGAAGCAGCTCAGCACATTCACTGTTGACTTCTCTAAGCAAGCGTGGGAGATGCTGTTACTAGATTGTGATGCCTGTTTATAAGGGTCCGAAGGGTTCTGTTTGGGCATGTTGCCAAGGAAGTGAGGCCATGTCTTGGGGTTCTAAATCCCGAGTCCCCCACTTCTTGTTTAAGAAAAACATATGGCCCATCTTTTTCTTCAAACTAAATAAATCAGTGACTACTTACTTATTTTTATGTAAGTGTCTATCTATGTATCTTTTTATCTAATCTATAATCTACCTAACTACTGTATTAGTTCTTTACTTTTGCAGTACTGGTTTTTTTTTTGTTTTTTTTTTCCTTTTTTTGAGACAGGATCTTGCTAAGTAGTTTAGGCTGCCCTTGAACTCACTATGCTCCCAGGCTGGCCTCGAACTCACAGCAACCCTCCTGCCTCAGCCTCTTGTTTGCTGGGATTATAGGCATGTGCTACCACACTGGCCTTGAAGCACTAGGTCTTGAACCTTGCATCTTCACACTGAACTACACATCCTCTGAGATGTTTTTCAGAACCCACTAAGTGTATCACTCACTCAGTCACTAAATTTTTCAGGTTGGAGACCACTTTGTGATCTTCTTGCCTGAGCTGTCCAGAATGCTTGGATTATACTCAGGTACCATTTGATTAAGTGTGTGATTTAGAAACAGCAAAAGAAAAACTAGGAAAGCTTTCTGTGATATTAGGCATTGGTGATATTTTCATTTTTAAAGCAACATACGTGTACTGACACTTTGTGTGTGGTGGGTACAGTGCTGAGACGTCTTTTCCATATACAAGGAGCCATTTTCTCTAAAGATACAGTGCTAGGTATTTATACTTAGAGATCTGTGAAAATTTAGGGTACTTGTCTTTCTGGATTGGTCTTTTCAGCTAAAAAATACTGAGACATCCCAGAAATTTCTAGAATAATTTTCTTTAAGAGATAGAAATGTTGGCTTCAAATTGTAACCTCTGGGGTGGTGGTGGTGGTCCCATATGCAGCTTTGAGGTACATACAAATTACTCATTCTTAGCTAATGTACTCAATTAACGTTCAGTATTGTGACATAGAGTGAGGTGGAACAGCACGCTGCGACTGCGTGACAGTCTTTGAAGACCCTAGGAACCATCACCCTCTGAGGATGGTGAACACATACAGCACTTCGAATCTTCCTTGCGGCCATTTGTAATCGCTTCTTGTCCTTGCATTTAAGCAGCCCATGTAGTTTGTGTCCCCAGTGAAGACTGCTCTTCCTAAATGCAGGAAAGTTTAAGCACTCAGCATGCAGTTTTCCTGTCTTTTGTAGAGAATATTCCATCAGTACAACCCTTTCATGCACACCCTTGCTTTGTTCAGCCCTCACACAGCTGTGCGGATGAACCACAAACCGTTCACGAGCCCATCTGCTGATGGCAATTTTTGTTTCCAGTTTTGACTCCACCATATTAGGCTTTTTACTGGGACCTTGTGGGAGTCATGTCCACTGCCGCCACCCCGACCCTGTGGGTGTGCTGTGCTGTCCCTCTGCAGGGCGACACGCCGAAGGCCATGATGTGGGGAGGGGATGTCGTGGAGGACCTGGGGGCTGGCACCTGCCTGAGGGCTGTTGGCCGCCTGCTCACCTCCCTGCCTGTCAGCCTCACCAAGCCAAGGCTGCCTGACCAGGCAGCAGGAACCATGAGAGTCCTCCCACCACCTGTTATTTGAAAGGTTAAAGATCATGATCTACTTCTTAAGCTGGCTAAGAGGTACATGATACTTACATTGTATTTTGCTTTACAACTCATATATACATATATATATATATATATATGGCATATATTTATGTACATCACATATTTTATCTTTAAAAGCCAAAAGAGAGTTTGTAAAATATTTGTAATGAACCTTCAAAACTGCACCATAAAAAATACTTGTTGTTTTTTTGTGTGTGTGCTTTTATGAACTTCTAGCCTAAGGAATCATTGAAAAATGGCTCAGGCTACGTATAACTTTATATAGTTAAAATTAATTCAGTGGCAGCAGTGGTAATTCCTTCCTTTTCAATCGTCCTTTTTCATTTGGTGCTAAGGCAGCAGTAGGGAGTAGAAAGGATGTAGCAGCGCCGCCTCACCTAGCTCCACAATGGTACTGTGGATTTAATCCAGCGCATTAAAATGGGGGAAGAGGTTGACTGCGGCTGGAGTGTCAAGAGGAAAGGAGAGAAATGGTTTAATAGCCAGTGACAGTTGCAAAGGAGAGGCTGTTGCACAGACCAGGGATGGGAATGCAGGATTCTGGCATGTACCACCGGAAGAAGATGCCCAAATTCATAGGAGGAGGCTGCCAGTTTTATCTGGGGAAGACAGAACTGCCTGCAGTGCCTTAAGGGAAATGTAGTCCAAGGCCAGAAAAGCAGCACTGCTGGTATAGAGAATAATCAGGTCCCCGCCTAGGCCTAGCTGGTCGTGGAGAATCAGTGATATGTCTCTTAAGTCTCATCCATCTAAGTCATATTTACCTCCTTTTTTTTGATACCTCTTGCTGAAAGTGAATGGGTTGTCCTATAAATTTCCCCCACACTGGATTTGGTTGGTGCCTTGAGGTTTTATTTAGCAAGTGTCAGCATTCTCTGGTATTCCCTGTAACCTGGTGAGTAGATTTAGAAATTTGACCAGATTTAAGTAATTTCTTCGTAGGTGGTGCTGTGTGACTCCTACTGCCCCACTGCACATGATGGAGCTCACCATGTGCTTTTCTCTACTGCCCCTAGGAGGAATGCAGATTCGCTAACATCTTGATTTCAGCACCTGCTCTTCACCCTCAATCATTGTAGACTTGTGACTTCCAGAACTGTAAGAGAACACAATTGTGTTGTTTTTAAGCCACTGGGTATGAAGTTATTTGGTGTAGAAACTGTAGGAAACAAATACAGAAGTGGACGGGCAGAGGTCTGCAGTCAGGCGTGAGGCACAAAGGCCTCAAGTGCCTGATCAGAGGAACTGGCCAAGATCCTACAGAATGTCAGTGGCTCCCACCCCAGGGCAATGCAGTCCGCCCACTGCACAGATCAGACTGACCAGGAAGTAGAGGACATAGTCCAGGCCACTTGCCACTCCCTTGCTCCAGGAGGTCATGGGAGCCCCGCCCCATCACCATCAGTCCTTTGGACATGGTTTGGAGAAGAGTTGGTGGGTGAATGTTGAAAGAAAAAAATCTTGCTTAACTAGTCTAAGCACTTATCTAGAAGGATAGTTGTTAGAGCTGACTGATTTACAGACTAGGAACACGATGTATTTTTTCCCATTAAGCTTTCTAAGCCAAAAGCATGTGATCTGTAACAAGGCAATAGCCACTTCCCCCTAGCTGCGAAAGGAAGCCTATTAAAACTGGAAAGAATTTAAAAAAAAATTTTTTTAGAGGAAAACCAAACCAGGAAATGGAGATCATGTGTTAAAACTCCTGATAACTTTGTTGCACTGTGCAGATCCATTCATAAATATCCCAGATCCATAAGGCAATATACTACCATTTGTGAAAGTTGTTTGAGTTGGGCTTCTGTCATTTGCACTCTAAAGAATCTTGATGGATCAGTCACATGCCTTGCCAGTAAGCCAGTGCTACGCTATCCTTCTTCTGATGATCAAAGCCACATTCTGAATCACATCTCTTTTACTGCTCTAATTCCTTAATGTGAGACCTTAACCAGTCATGCAGCTTTTTTGGGTAAAACGCCTATTGTCTCAAGACTCCTGAGAACCAGTACTAAATATAAAACCATTTGGAAATTATGCAACCAATAAAGAAAAATATTCAAGGAGGAAACTTGACAGGAAATTCCAAGCTAGGTGGAATAGTTTAGAACTAAAAGTGAAGTTCTGTTTATAATTTCTGCCTTTGATATTCTTATATTTTCAATTTTTTTTCAATGTAAGTTTTCTAATCGCTCCAAAATATCACAGAGTAGGGGGCAGAAATAAAGAAGATAAGCTTGAGTGCACCTCTGCCCATAGTTCTGTTGAAATCGTGAATCCAGGTCAGGTGGCTGGACTGTGCTGAGCTGTTGCCTCCAATACACCTTCTTTCTCTCTCCTATTCAGATGTCAGGTGCTAGGGCTGGGGATTTAGCTCAGCGGCAAAAGCGCCTGCCTGGCAAGTGCAAGGTCGTGAGTTCGGTTCCCGGTACCGGAGAAAAACCAAAAAAAAAACAAAAAAACAAAAAAACAGATGTCAGGTGCTGTTTGCTGGTTAAGTGGAATTGTAGAGGAGCCACTGGGCTAGCGCAAAGTCAGATGGGATGCTGGAGGAAGATTTTACTTGGCATTCTCGTAGTTGTTTGAGGGTCTGATTAAGATAAATGACAAGGAATATGCTCAGTGTGTAGCAAGCCCATATACCAATGGCACGGTGAGAGCTTCTGAGGGAAAAATAATAATTTCATCTTGGAGAGAAAGGAAGAGGAAATGCTGATATCATTTGCCTGTGCTGCAGGCAGTGAAAGCCTGTGGTGGTGACTGTAAAGTTTAGGTTCCTAAGCCCACAAGTCCTCGGAATTTTCAGAAATGAGTCCCTAACAGTGACGGCAAACCTTTTAGAGCATTCAATGATACAAACAGCCTACTGAGGCACAGATGCCATAGGTTCGCCACCACTGCGAACCTCAGTGTTGGTGTTTAGTGACAGTGATCTGAGGACTTTGCATTCTCACCCGGTTCAGCTTCATTTCCCTCACCTGCCTGAGGATGGGCTTTTTCAGTGAGACTGGCTGAATACACATTACCTGGAATAGTGGGGACCAGACACACGGTCTGAAGGTCATGGTTTTAAAATATTTGTGCATGAAATAAACTTTAAAATATTTTTATTAGTATATGTTTGAAATACACAGTAAAATATATTCATCTGTGGAATACTACTACAAATAAAGTCTCATGGTGTGAAATTTTTCATGTTTGGTCTCATCAAAGCTCAAGAAGTTTTGGACTTTTGGAGCATTTTGAATTCTAGACTTTTGCATTAGGAATGCTAACCCTATGTTTGATGAGAGTCAGGTTTGTTTTATAGTAATCTCTCTATCATAAAAGCAAGACTTACCTTTCAAAGTACAGATCTCCAGATAAGGCCCCAGACACCCTGGAAATTGGTCTGATTTCTGTGGCACCACCTGGCCCTGGCCTGGCTGTGTGGACATCTGCTCTGGGTGGAGTTCAGGACCAGGTAGTGTTGGTCCTCACTGTAGCATTGCTTTCTCCCTTCTTAGTCTCTTCCCTTCCTAGTCTCTCTTTTTGTCCTGATAAAATTTTTATAGAATGTGATCATTTCTCTAGAAGTCAAATGTTAAATGATGAATGTACCAGGGAGGAAGGGAAGGGAAAAAACAGAATGAATCTATCAGAAATTCCTGCTGAGATCTCTGCTTAAGAAGGAAAGATGTGGGGGCTGGGGATTTAGCTCAGTGGCACAGCGCCTGCCTGGCACGTGCAAGGTCATGAGTTTGATTCCCTGTACAGGAAAAAAACAAAACAAAACAAAACAAAAAAACAAAGAAGGAAAGACGTGATGGCACACACTGGAGAGGCTGAGGCAGGAGGATCACCTCGAGCCTGAGGCCAGCCTGAGCTACAAAGTGAGTTCAAGGCCGGTCTGAACTATATTCCCATGCTCACTTTGCAGTGTGATCCTTCTATATTTTGAGGTTAAATTGGTCCATTTTAACACTAAGAGGATTAAAAAATGAAACCCTAAAAGTTACTTTTATGTATGATGAACATGTTTCCTGGCATTCTTGAGTGCAAAACAAGATGAAGAGTGAAGCCTATGCGCCTTGGCAACCTAAGTTCACCTAAGTGAGGAAGGGATGCTTGCTGCCCTGCTTTTGCTGAGGCTCTTCGAGAGAGATTGTTCCAGGAGGCCCCTTCAGTACTCAAATCCTGGACGCTCCAGCCCTCTGTGTAAGAGGAGGTAGTATTTGCACATAATCTACACACACCCTCCTGTATATTTTAAAAATAATCTCTAGATAATTTATAGTAATGTAAATGCTATGCAAACAGCACAGTGACATGGTGCGGATGATGCCTGATTTAGTGTGTGAGGGAATCCTGGGTCCCGTGTTTAGGGGACAGTCATAGGGAGGGCTGCTCAGGCCTATGGAGGCCTGATGTAGGTGGCTTTGACCCTCAGAGCTGAGCAGGTTGTACTTAATACAGTTGGACTCAAGGAAGCTGGCAGGCTGAGGATGGAGGTGGTGATACTTATCTGGCTGCTGGGTATAAAATGGGGGAGGGGCACTGGAGAGGACTGAGAACAGAAGGGCGTGTTTGAAGACCTCTCAGTCACTCCAGAAGCACTCAGGGGGTGCAAGCACTGCTTCCTTTCAGCCAGTAATCCAGAAAACAGACAAAAAGGGATACGTGAAATTCACATACCTTACATTCAAGTCTCCTGTAAACTACCAAATTGTGCATTTCCTCCTCTTGAAGTTTTTCTTTTAAAAGTTTATTTAACTTCTATGCAGCTATAATATAAGACATTGTCCTGGAGTCTGGGATGGAGTTATGTTAGTTACCATGGAAGGGGACCTGGTCATTGTGATCACCACAGTTATCCAGAGGGTGAAGTTCACAATCAGTCACAGGAAATAGATATTTTGAGAAGTGAAATCTAATTACTAGAGATGATCTGGAATATTCATGGATCATAGATCAATAGAACAGCAAAGCTTCTAGGAATCATCCAACTCAATCTTTAATTTTATTAAAGAAATAGGCCCAGGGAGATTCAGTGATATAACCAAAGCCACACAGTGAGTCTGTAGCAGAACAGCGATTAGAATGAGAGTCCACTTGCCACATGGAATGCTGTCCATTAGGAAGCTCAAACCCGGCGATTCAAGAAAGATCATGTTCATCGATGAGAAACCGGGGGTGATAGGTGAGTTTAAATTTAGACAGAGGTTATATAAGTAACGCACAGCCCTGGGAACAAGAAGGCAGGAGCCTCTGTTCTCTCCCACTTGCTTCTCCTGGGTGTCATCAGCTGATCCTAAATGGTTCAGGGACAGCTGCACAGCACTGGGACACAAGAGAGGAACACTTAATCCTCATCAGGAAGGGGCTGCTGGGTAGAGGGCTGGTTTTACCACCTCCCAGGGTGATTGCCAGTGTCACAGCCTCTTCCCTTGCAGGTTGTGAGGGGGAAGGAGAAATTAGAGAAAGGAATAGGAGCAGAGAGATGTGGAGAGAGAACTGGAGGGGGAGAACGACAAGGGCTGGGTATACAGGGAAGTGTTCGGGACAGTAAAAGGCTCTTTAAATAGACTTCCCACAGGTGAACAAGATGCTAGAGAAAAGCCGCCTGTGCTCTAGGGAGCTAAGTAAACAAGCAAGGACGTCAGACTCTGAGCTAAACGAGGGTGGAGTGGACCTGGAGATCACCAGAAAGTACAAGAATGTCTTCGGGTCAATTGTTAAGTCCTGTTCTGTGAGGCAGCACCTGCGGAGCAGCTCAAGGTTCAGAAACTATTGTCTGCTTAGGGACCTTTCAGAGGAAAATGTGAAAAATGCAGCCTGAGCTAGAGCTGAGGCTCTTAAAGATGTGCCTATCAGCATGATTCTACTTATTTCCTTTGGTAAGGAAGCCCAATGATTATCATTAAATAATTACAATATTATTTCTATAAAAACAACCCCTTAAAGAGCCTTCAGCATAAGCTGGTGCTCTCTCCACTTTGCTGTGTTCTGTCTGAGCAGAAGCAAGAAGAGAGGCACAAGCAAAGGCCACGTCTGGCTTTTGATTAGACATTAAACCTCAGACAGTTGCTAAACTTTTTGAGCTCTGTGTTTCCAGCGTGGGTGGGTGAGCAGGTCCAACCAGCCAAGCTCAGAGCAGCATGCTACCTTTTGTTCTCACCAGCTTGGGAGACGGTTGCAGGGCTAATGTTTAACTTTGGGTCTTAACTCCAGGCTCTATTTCCTCACCTACAAATGACACAAGCAATGAAAACAGATTGCGCTTTCTCATAAACATGAATAGTATAAACTCTTTCCTTTGGAGGGGAGAGCAAAATGGCAAAAATTTTAAGCTCTAGAGAGCACATGGTCTGATAGAGGGATAATGTGAGACACAAGTAGAGATCACAGTTGAATTCCCATTTGTGGATGTCTAAGTCCCTTGTGTTTTGTAACTCTCATGGGTAAATAAGAGGTATGGTTGCATAATATGGGAGCTGATCAAGGTATTAATTTTTCTAATAGTCACATTAAGAAAGAAAAAAGACAAACAGGTGAAATAAATTTAAACCCTGTTTTATGTTTTACCCAACACTGTATAGCCAAAATATTATTTCAACGTGTAATTAATATTTAAAAGTTATCGGTGAAGTACTTTACTCCTATCTTCATAGAAGTCATCAAAATAGGATGTGCATTTTACACCAAACACACATCTCCAAGGGCATTCAAGTCCCTTCAAGGTCTGTAGCTGTATTAGCTGCAGTCTACTATAGAAAATAGGGTAGCCCTAGAGCCAAATTAAATTAACTGGGAAATTGCCTGACCTTGAGCAAGTTACTTAAGCATTCTGTGCCTTAGTTTCCACATCTATAAAATGGGAATAAAAATCATGTCTGACTATTTGGATTTGTCATGGAAATACATGTAAATGTATTTAAAAATCCACCATGCACTGTCTAACATAGATTTTATCAGTTCGTGTCAGTTATCAGTAGTAGTTTTGGCAAAAATACACAGGATGAAAGTTAATTTTTCTCAAAATGGGGTAATTCCAAACAAAGTAAAATTGAATTTAGAACTTAATTTTTTTTTCTACTTCTTTTTAGAAAAGTCATTTTGTAGCTCAAAACAGGAAGTACATGTTTCAAATACTTTATTTTTTTATTTCATCAAACCAGTAATTTTTAAAGTGGCCTCTCCACTCCTACAGCAAGGCAAAGTGAAAACAGTTTTAACTAGTTACCTTTGATTTTATTTCTTGTCAAAAGCAGTTTAGAAAGCCTCACAGCTTTATGGGATTATACCATTTGTAAATGTGTGGGGGATTAGTGTTTGTTTGCTTTTTGTGCTACTAAGGTATATGTACTAAGTTGCCTAGGCTGCTCTAAACTTGCAATCCTCCTGCCTTAGGCTCCCAGAATGCCAGAATTACAGCTGCATGTAGATTTGGAGGGGCAGAATTTTGGTTTTGGAGCTTTTAAAAATAACAAAGCATTGTGTTTGAACTGGAATTCTTTGCTTTATTTTCTGAAACATTTCTGCCTTTGAACAACAGCAGTGTGCTGTGAGAATTCAGCCGCATCCCGGAGTCTCCGGGTTCCAGTGTGGTGCTCCAGAGGTATGTCAGGCTTTGTGGCGCCTTTGTTATATGAATTTCCTCCTAATTTATTCTTTGATGCCTGTGAGCAAGCATAAAAGAGGTGTAAAATTTGGTCATGCCCTTATCAGGCCTTATCCATAATGGCCAAGACTGAGATGTATCAGTGTCACCATGCTGTATGGTACTAACACGGCCCACAGGAAGTCAAAAAATGGCCTACGTGCTTAGTCTTAGTGATGACACCAGATACCTCCATGGCATTTGCTTCCCACATCTGCCCATTGTGTAGACTGGCTGTAGTCCAAGTTTATCGGTTCAAGGTGCACTTGCATCTTTTGCGGGAGGTTGAGAAGTGGGAGCTGATCAAGGAAATAGATGACCGTGGGCAGCAAGCACACGAAACAAGCTTTATTGGCTGATGCTGGACAGGGTGCATAAGAAGGAAAGTAAGTCCTTAGCATGAGACTGTCTGGTGGCTTCAAGGTCCATCACCCAGAAAGGGAGTAGGTTTAAGGACTTCCTGAGGAAAGGGAGCTTAGTTGTCCGAGCAATGTTGCCCAGCAGTACAGCATGGAATTCCTGGGTCAGAGAACCCCAAGGGTTGGCATCTCATCATCCCTTGACTATCTTATCAATGGCCAACAAACGCTGGGTGAGGTTTTCCAAAATGTGCCAAACGAGTGGCCTCAAAATGGCTAAATATCTACTTGTTTGGCTTTTTTTTTTTTAAAAAAAAAAGCATATGTGTAAAACTTGGAGTTCATGCTGGTAAACTTTTGAGCTAATGAGTCTCTGCACTGGAAAAAACAAAAAGAAAAGAACCAATACACAGAAGGCATCTTTGACCCATTTGTGTAACAACATTTCATTCTGGCATAGTGTGGCATGCTGGATAGAGAACAGGAGAAAGCTTCAGTTGGCTGTACCACTTCCTCTCTAGCTGTTCCTTGGTCACTCAGTATCTTGGAGTCTCATTGCCCTTGTCTGTAAAATAAAGAGTAGGGTTGGAAGCTCTCTCAGTTACTAGAACCAAAAGTTTATCACTCTCAAATTTTTGGAACATCCTCATGGTGGTAGGCAGGATATGTATTACTGTTTCCATTAATCAGTGAGGGCCCTGAAACACAGAGAGGAGAAGTACTGAGCTTTTCACCAAGGTGCTCACGGGAAGTTGTTTTTGAATTCCCATTTGTGGATGTCTAGGTCCCTTGTGTTTTGTAACTCTCATGGGTAAATAAGAGGTATGGTTGCATAATATTGATCTAGAAATGAAATTAAAATTCTGCCACTGCATGTAGGCATATCCTAGTCCAGAGATCATTCAGACTTAAGATCTATAAGAATTTTATAATATTATTATTTTACTAGCATATTTACATTTATAAACATTTAGTGTAAAAGAACTACTATGGCATCACTGTTTTTACTATTGTCATTGCCTTTTTTTTTTTGGTACCGGGAATTAAACTCAGGACCTTGCGCTTGCCAGGCAGGCACTTGTGCAGCTGAGCTATATCCCCAGCCCTGTCATTGCTTTTTGTTATCATGTTACATTTGTTCATATTTCATTGATGACTATTAAGGTTAATCCTACTTGTGATATCTTTTACTCTCTCAGTGCCAGTGTGCAGTACTGTGCTGGGACTGTTAATATTCAGCTCTCCAGAGAGATTTGCTAATTTCTGTAGTGTGAATATTTTTACTGAGGCTGACTTTGAATTACCAAAGTGAGAGGTGACTGACCTGAGTTGGGAAGAGATGATCACAAATAGATCTCACACTTGTGGTTGAATCAATGGACCAGTTCTTGCTATGGCCACTCATGGATTCTAAATTTCTTTTACATACAGATCACACTTCTGAAAACATGCTCAATGCATCTCCATCCACACCAGAACTTTTCTGTGGATACAGGAACTGTATGGCCTTGCTCCACTTATTCCCAGTGCTCATCTTACTTCATCTGTTTCTTTTCACAACATTGCACGGCCAGTGAGATGCTGTTCCTGAAGAAGCCACACCTGCTGGCACTGTGCAAAGATTCCAGAATTTCCTTCACATCCGCAGAGCTAGTCTTGGCCTCCACTGATTTCTCAAGTCTAGGATCTGAGGTCTCACTTCCAGCAAAGATCTCTGCCCTGCCTATTAATATGGGGATTAACTACAACTTTTGTAAAGATTATCAATTGCATACCAGGGCCTATCTTGGAGAGTGGGCTTGAGAAACACTCTCACTGTTGAACTCACTGTTACCGGTACCATAGAGAGTCTGACTTCCTCTTTTGGTCACTGACTAGGGAGTATTTCTTTCTGAGAAGAGGGAGGTTTACCTAAAAATAAATGAGCTTAAAAATCTTCATCCTAAAACTTGTCTGAATTGTAAAATAAATCATTCTGGAGGTTTGGTGAATTTTTTGGCTCTGAAAGCTTCTATATTTGACTGCCCTGGAACACGGTGTTCTCTGTCTGGAAACCATTCCATTTGTTCCTGACTCTAATGTTTCAAAGGACTTTGTGGCCCTGTTTCCCAGATCCAAGTTTAATTGGAGAATTAATTATCTGAGCAAGAACATGGAAGCCCAGTTGAGTTTGAGGGTGAAGCCTGTGATCTGTTTCCCACCTCAGTAGATGAAAAGGTCTTGGTGACTATTCATTAATTATACTTTTAGGTAGGCAGATGTCCCACATAGCAGAGGTAAGAAAGAAGGAGGAGCCTGGGACAAGATTATGTTTAGCAATGAAAAATACACAAGTTTCTTTATCTTACTGCAATACTTCAGCTAGGAGGACCCGAGCTGTGAGATGCCTGTGTCAGTTGCAAGGAGGCCTTTGAGCTACTCAAGCAAAACAGGAAGGAATGAGGTTTCCGTGGCTGCCCTCAGCCTTCAGTCATGGTTTCTTATTAGCTTGTGCTTCTTAGATGGAATTTCTAAGTACTTTCAATAACTTATCTCTCTTCTCACTCCAGAAATTCTTTAGGGAGG
The DNA here is from genome assembly GCF_000276665.1 of Chinchilla lanigera. Taxonomy (NCBI): domain Eukaryota; kingdom Metazoa; phylum Chordata; class Mammalia; order Rodentia; family Chinchillidae; genus Chinchilla; species Chinchilla lanigera. The sequence goes on along the minus strand of NW_004955518.1, from coordinate 2,677,958 downwards.
TATTTTCAAAAGTTTCTTTCTTTGATATCTATGTGACCCAGGCTATTACACTGCCTTCCCTAATTCATGGTTGCCATGACAACCTGTGGAAGACTCTATTCGAGTCCACCTACAATAACCTTAATGAAAATGATGGAACATCACTTAAATCAGAATGGAGTTCTGTAACATCATTCTCCAGAATGGAATTCATTTCCCTATGCTTCTGATGACCATCTCCTGAAGAATCCTTTCTACAGCATACAGCCAGGGCACAGCTATATGCTAGGTGAGTGTGTGGCCAGAGAGTTTCAACCTCACAGTACGAATAGGAAATTTGATTCTGAGAATTCCCTGGGGTAAGGCTATCGTGGGCGCCGACTCAAGGCCAGTAGACCTTACCATGCAAGCTGTGACCACCACAAATGTCTCCAGACAATGCCAAATGTCCCTTGGGGTTGGGGGCAGGGACAGTTCTCCGTATTGAGAACCACTGGATCGGGGCTTTGTTGACGGCTAGCAGACTTTGCCCTTGTGATCATCTGACCTATAATTACAGTTGCCCTCTTTCCCATCTGGATGTTGAAAAGCTTCCTCACTTGCAGCCCCTAGAACACCTGCTCATATCAGCTCCAGTGACCATGCCTGTCGTGGAGTCCATTGTCACACAGAGTGTCACAACCCTCCCCTAGCCTTCTTCCAGTAAGGCACATAGCTAGGGGCCATAATCATACCCCTACTGTCCTTGACCTTGTAGAAGCTTTTCCTGGACCCTATTTTGGCATCTGTCCCAGTTTCTCCTGCTCTCACCACCTCCTTAAATAACCCACCCTCAGTGGGTGCCCCCAATGCATCTCCTGGACAGGGCTCTGCTTGCTTTCTAGAGGCACGCAGCCATGATGAGGCACACGGTCACATTTAGGGACATGCCTGCTGTCACATTTGTAGGGGCTGAATAGGAGTCCAAATGGAGTATATTGTATGTCTAGGTGTTTGAACATTGTAAAGCAAACTTATGAACTGTGAAGCACTTTATGTTCTGTCTGCCATCTGGACAAACATACCTCTCTCAATGCCTGGCAAAATCCCTTGGGAATACACCTGTGGTGGAACAAAGGCGAGCCTACTGACTTGTGATTGGAGAGACCACACCCTTCCAGGGACCATGGGCATTTCAGCCAGAGGAAGTTAGAAAAGACCCGTTCGAGGATTTAGACTGATGCTGGGTGATTGGGGCAAGGGTGCAAGGAGGCATGACTGTGCTCTGGGTTAAATGGGTGCTCTCAGGAAGCAGTGGAAGTTCAATGATGGGGGATATTAACAAAGATGGGATCACACTGTGATTGAGAAAGAAGCAGTGGCTACTTGTGTTAGCCAGGAAAATGGGATGTGGTCATTGTTGTGGTGTAGATAATGTTGTTGTTTAGGTCTGTGCTCAGACATGATTACAGAGTGATCTTGTTTTCCTCTTGTTCCATCCTGGTTAGAGTGGCCTGGTCTGATGCTGGTGTTCTGTGGGATTGTTTATGTTTCACTGGAGAACACCACGATCCACCTGGGACTGGGGCCAGTTCTTTGACACCAGGCCTGGCTGATGGTGCCATGGTTCTTTTATCTCCCTTCAGAATGACATGATGGGCTGGCTTTGAATTTAGAAGCTTGGGCTCCTCTGCTGGGCTGTGGCAGTAGGAAGGGGTCATATTCCTCCTTTCTCCTCTTTCTCCTGGCTCCTCCCCACCCCTGGATCTGTCCTACCTTGTGAAAAATCAAATGCTCCCCAGTTAGCACATTCCATCCCACATGTACGCTTTCTCCTTGACCACTGCTGGGGCTTGGAAGTCTGCACATTGGCAGTGAGGTGTATCTACAGGAGAATGGCCTCCAGAGAGAGGCCTCCCAGGCCTTGGAAGCAGGCTCTGGATGTCTGAGCAGAGAATTCCAGGGTCCTGAGTACCTGGAACATAATCTAGCAGTTGGCTCCAGGTAGCTCATCCCTCTGGTCCCACAAACTTCTCACTTCATGGGGATATAGCCAGGTGAGCAGAAGGGTGCCTTCTAAGGTGCTGACCTGGAGCTCTCTTGTCCAGATCTTACAGGTCTGTCTAGCGCCATCGATGCTGTCTTAACCTGGTCACTGCACGACCTCCCATGCCTGGCAGGACTTCCACTCTGGCTCTCTTCCAGCTCATGCAGTTGTTGTTTCCACATGTGCTGTAGAATCATGCCTGTCACTCAGCACACATGTGAGAAACTCAAATGGACAGGGACCAAGAAAGCTGTTCAATGCCATTCCTGTTCCCTCAACCCTTAAAAAGAAGCACAGAAAGACACCAAAAGTTGCTTAAAATAAATGTGTAAGTAACCAAACACTGTAAGAGTGAGAATATATCCATTATGTGCCAATATTTGCAAAACTGTAGTAATTGATGGGTCACATTTCTTAAGAAGCTGGTTCACTAATTTGTTTTTTCTTTAAAATATTTGCCTTTTAGGTTAACAATAGAATTAACATTTTTAGAACTAATTTTTATCTTAAATTCTCACTTGGTATTTTGGGCCAGGTGCGGTGGTGCACACCTGTAATCCCAGCACTTGGGAGGCTGAGTCAGGAGGATTACTTCAACTTTGAGACCAGCCTGGGCTATATGAAAAAAAAAAACAAACACTTTTTTTTTTGTACTGGGAATTGAACTCATGACCTCATACTTGCCAGGCAGGTGCTGTGCTACTGAGTTGTATCCCTGTCCCTTAAAAAAAGAATATTTTGTGTTCTTCCTTGATATTTGTCTCTCTCACCTCCCCACCCCACCTTTTTAAAAAATACAAGTCCTTGCTACATTGTGCAGGCTGACAGTGAACTTACTATTTAGCCCAGACTGGTCTCAAACTCACAATCCTCCCACTTCAGCCTCCAAAGTGCTGCAGTTGAGTCTCATCTTTAAGGGAAAAATCTTTCTTCTTCTAGAGAGTCGGGAATGTGACCACAGTGTTTGTGCCAGAGGAATTCTCCTCTAGTTAACGATAGCCTCCAGCGGTGATACTTGGGGATATAGACGGCATGGGTTTTTAAAGGAAGGTGCTGAGGGGCTAACTGGGTAAGTGTTGATACACAGCTCTCCCCAGGAGAAAAGGCATCTGCTTCCTCAGTACCTTATCGCACAGAAACCTTTTACTTTTAAACATTAAAAATCATAATACCATGTTTCTTATTCGCTGGGAACTGTTTTGCAAAAAATAAAGAGCATTTTATTTTTCTCACCTGGAGAAAAAGAATATTTTTATACCATTTAGACCTGCGCAAAAACATTCGTTCTTTCAGGTCCAACTATTAAGACACTTTCACCTGCTGATAGACCCTGTGTGGGGAAGTTTCTGAGCACTGTACGTATGTGCTTCCTTCTATAATCTTACCCTTCCTTCCAGAGTACAATCCATGAAGAGGGAGATTTAAAGTCAAAACTTCTGTTGAATTTCAACCCTACTAATTACCAACTACCTCACCTACTTCAGTTTCTCTCCCTTCGATGGGGGAAATAAAAGCAGTTACTTTATAGGGTTACAAGGATTAAATGGGAAATGCGTGGTACGGTGAGGTAGCTGGCATATTAGAGTAAGAGATCAGTAAGTGGAAGCACGAATTTTCCCACCAGTGTTAATGATGCCCACTACTGATGAGGCACTATGCAGGAGGCTGAGGAAACAGCAGGGGACAAAACATGTTCCCCGGAGGCTGGCAGTGCAGAGATGGGAGACAGGTGAGTAGCAAGATGGGAGTTGAAACTGCCATAGGAGTGGCCAGGAGGAATCGCTCACCAGTACTGAGAAGGCAGGCAAAGCTTTCCACCCTTTAGGTTAAAGGGTGAGAGGAAACCAGAGAAAGTGGTATGAGTGCTGACGAGGCTTTCCAAGGAGAGGGACCAGAATGTGCAAGTCTCCAAGCCAAGAGAAACCATGGAACCTGCAGTCCTACCCTCCCCATCCTCAAATCTTTGATGCAGTAAGGAAGGATAAAAATAAATTAACAACTGTCTTTCCCCTACATCTTTCATTCTTTTTGGGTTAGTCTCTGCTGCTCAGAAATCCCAAGCAGAGCCCGGAATGACTGCATCTTGTGTAAGGAACTGAGAAGATGCTTCTTCTGCGTCAGTGTTTTGGATTTTGCTTTACTTCCCTCTCTGCACACACCCTCAGGCCACGGGCTGTGTTTGGGCCTCGTTCAGATTCTCTCTCTTTCTCTCTCCCTGGGCTTCTCTATTCCAGGAAGTATTTGTTTTATCTTATTTTACCCTGTTAGACTTAATATGTTGTTTTTAGATTCATTTTCTCTTCATTTTGTAAAGATTACCCACCCCCAACTTTCCCCTATTATGTTTAATGCCTTCATATAAAGGTCACTCAAATTTTCCATCAGTTCATTTCTTATAAATAACAAAGATTTTAAAATTTATTTAATCTACAAAATAGTTTTTGGAATACAGTCCTTTCACCCTGACCACTGTCCTTGTTATATGATGCTTTTACTAAGATTTAGCCCATTTTTTGAAGATGCTCTTGGCAAAGACTTCCAGATTGGCATTACAATAAAAATGTCACATGCTTCTGAATAACATACCTCACTAAAGCCTAAATAAATAATTTCTATTGGCTATTTCTATGGAACCCAAGATGCTCAGTTACTCAAAATCAACCATCAGAAATCTGCCCAGAGGTCTTAGTAACTGGCTCAAAACAGCATCTTAGATATTTTAGAATATCATAATTTTTAATCTTGATCTTAGTAACCCTATTTACCATACTTTCCAATGACAGCAGTGGAAGTTAGTAGATTTGTACATTTGCTAGGTACTAAATGCTTTGCTAGATGAATGTGAGCATTAGGTCCTTTAGTCCTTTCACAGACTCTACAAGGTAGATACTGTTATTATCCTGTTTTTACAAATTAGATTTAAAGGGTTCAGTGCTTGGCCCAGAGTCACACTAATATTTGGCACATCTGGAACTGAGCTCTCTCCAAACACCTGTGCCAGACATCACTGTGTTCTGTAGTCAGGGGTCCTTGAAGCCCAATGAGCAAATGAAGGAGAAATAGATATTGACTAGCCATCAGGCTGGCCAGTGAAAATTCTAAAGGTGCAGAATTTGTCCCCTACCCGAATTTTTTATCTAGTTGTCCTGTAACTCTAGGTAGTGAGACTGGAATGCAGCTCATTCTTTTCTACTGCATTTCCAGGTTCATGATTAAGTGGATCTTAAATGGGAAAATAGTATTGTGTTATGATTCTTAAAATGTGTCCTCTTTCCTTTTAAGAGATTCATACTGAAATGATGTGATGGCTGAGACTGGCTTCAAACTAACCCATTTGATGGAGGAATGGGAAAATGGATGGTGTTAAAAGGAAATAAGATTGGCCACGATTGTTGCAATTGCCCAATGGGTAGCTGACTTTCATGCATTGTTCTGTGTATGTCTGCTTGAATCTTATTATAATAAAATGTTTAAAAGTTTCTGAGCTATGTCATTTACTTCCTATAGGATGTCATTTCTCCCCAAGTCCTTGACTGATCATATCTCACTGTCTTTATTAACATTAAATAAAGACCTTCCATCAGCTTAGGGCAGCATTCATTCGTACATCTTCCTGTTTATAGCAGATCCTCTTTTCATCCCTCCATAAGAAGACCTTGTTAAGGCTCACTGTTATGGCTTCTATCTTTTTTTTTTTTTAAAGATAAAAGAATGAGAATATACTAACAAACACATAAATTTACACAATAATGCAAAAACAATACAAGCAATACTGAATTTCAGACACAGTGATAGGAAATTAACAATGGTTGTTGTATTACATATTGATATCTTCAAAGTGGTTACTCAGGAAAACAAATATAGGCATGTAAGATTGATCAAACAGTTAAACATTAACTGTTTCTTTCGATAAAGTGACAGAAATCAGTAGTACAACTATGCTAGCTATCCTGTATATACATACATACATACATAATTTCCCCTTCTTTCTTTTCTTTTTTCCCCCATCCCAGTTGTTCTTTACTTTTTAGCAGTTTCCTTTTGTTTCACAATGTCTATCATACCTTCTAATTTTTATTCACTCTTTCAGGTTCTTACACTAGTCAGACAATATGTTGTTTACACATGTAGGTCTGATTTATTTCATGAATATGGTCTCTAGTTGTGACCATTTACTTATAAAAGCCTTGAGTTTATCTTTCTTTATAGTTGACTAATATTCCATTATATAAAAATACCACAACTTTTTTATCCATTCCTCAGTGGACATTTGGGTTGCTTCCACAGTTTAGCTATTACAAATTGTGCTGCTATAAACATCTGTGTACATATATCACTGTGATATGATGTTTTCAGTTCTTCTGGAAAAATACCTAGAAGGGGAATAGCTGGGTTGAATGGGGATCTCTAGTCCTAGTTTAGTGAGGAATCTCCAAACTGATTTCCACTGTGGTTTCACCAGTTTGCATTCCCACCAGCAGTGGAGAAGAGTTCCTATTTCTCCACAGCCTCACCAACATTTGTTATTGGTTGATTTCTTAATGATAGCCATTCTTACTGGGGTGAGATGAAATCTCAGTGTTGTTTTCATTTGCATTTTTCCAGTGACTAATGATGTTGAACATTTTCTCATTTATTTATTTGCCATTTGTATTTCTTTATCTGAGAAGTGTGTATTCATCTCAGATGCCCATTTTTGGATTGGGTCTTTGAATTTGGGGGGCTGATGTTTTTTAATTGCTTATATGTTCCAGATAGAAGTCCTTTGTCTGAGGGATAGTCAGTTAAAATTTTTTCCCAATTTGTGGGTGTTCTTTTTACTCTGCTGGTAATTTCTTTAGATGTGCAAAAACTTTTCAGTAGGATGAGGTCACAGTTGTTGATTCTTTGAAGTATTTCCCATGAGGTTTGGTTTTTATTCATGAACTCTCTGCCTACCTCTATGTCTTCAAGATTTTTACCTACTTTCTCTTCCAATAGATTTAGTGTTTCTATTTTAATATTGAGATCTGTGATCCATTTTGACTTTGGTTTGGTGCATGGTGATAGACTTGGCTCTATTTTCAGTCTTCAGCAAGTGGCAAGCCAGTTTTTCCAGCACCATTTATTAAAGAGGCTATCTTTCTTCCTGTGAGCTTGTTTGGCCCCTTTGTCAAAGACTAGGTGGCTGAATGTGTTTGTGGTTGTGGCTGTTTCTTCCAGTGTATTCCATTGATCCTCAGGTCTGTTTTTTAGTCAGTACCATGTTGATTTTATTACAGTAGCCTGTAGTATAATTTCAGGTCTGATTATGATCCCATCTGACTTGTCTTTGTTGCTCAGGATTGCTTTTGCTATTCTGGGTCTCTTCTGGTTCCAGATGAATTTGAGGAATGTTTTCTCTAGATCTGTGAGGTATGCTAATGGTATTTTCATGGGAATTGCATTGAATCTGTACAACAATTTTGGTAGTATAACCATTTTCACAATGTTGGTTCTTCCTATCCATGAGCAAAGACTATTTTTCCATTTACTGAAATCTTCGATGTCTTTTTTTCAGAGTACTTCAGTTTTCATTGAATAGATCTTTTACTTCTTTTGTTAGATTGATTCCTAAATATTTCAATTTCTTTGATACTACTGTGAAAGATATGGTTTCCTTAATTTCTGTCTCAGTCTGTTTATTGGTTCTTTATAGGAATGGGATTGATTTTTGAGTATTGACTTTGCATCCAGCTACACTACTGAATTTGTTGATTAATTTAAGGAGTCTTCTGGTGGAGTTTTTGGGGTCTTCCATGTACAGTATCGTGTCATCTGCAAACAGTGATAATTTTACTTCTTCCTTTCCTATCCTTATTCATTCATTTCTCTCTCTTGTCTAATTGCTCTGGCTAATGCTTCCAGAACTATGTTAAATAGGAGTGATGATAGTGGACATCCTTGTCTTGTTCCTAATTTGAAAATGAAAGCTTTTAGTTTTTGTCCACTTAGTATGATGTTAGCTGTTGGTTTGTTACAGATGGCTTTGATCAGATTGAGGTAAAGGCCATCTATTCCTATTTTCTGTAGGGTTTTTATTATGAATGAACATTGGACTTTGTTGAAAGCTTTTTCTGCATCTATTGAGATGATCATGTGGTTTTTGTCTTTGGCTCTGTTGATATGGTGTATAACATTTATTGATTTACATATATCGAACCATCCCTCCATTCTTGGAATAAATCCAACTTGGTCATGGTGTATGATTTTTTTGAAGATTTGCCACATTCTATTTGCTAGTATTTTATTGAACATCTTTGCATCTGTGTTCATTAGGGAGATTGGTTTATAGTTCTCTTTTTTGGTTGGATCTTTCTCTGGTTTTGGTATCAGTATAATACTTCCCTCCAGAAATGAATTAGGGAGAATTGCTTCCTTTTCAATTTAATTGGAGAGTTTGAGGAGTATTGGCATTGAATCTTCTCTGAATTTCTTGTAGAATTCTGCTGTGAATCCATCAGGGTCTGGACTTTTCTGTTGGTAAGTTTTTAAATCACATTTTCAATTTCATTAATTGATATTGGGTTGTTCAGGAATTTGATATCTTCTTGACTCAACCTTGGTAATTTGTACATATCTAGGAATCTGTCTATTTCTTCTGAGTTTTCTATCCTATGGGAATAGAGAGTTTCAAAGTAGGTATTAATGATCTTCTGAATTTCTGTAGGATCTGTAGTGCTTTCATCCTTTTCATTCCTTATTGCATGAATTTGAGTTTTTTCATTTCTTTTTTTGATAAGGTTGGCAAGGGGTTTATCAATTTTATTTATTCTTTCAAAGAACCAACTCTTTGATTCATTTATTTTTTGGAGGGTTTTCTTCCTCTCAATTGCATTAATTTTTGCCCTGATTTTTATAATCTCCTCCCTTCTTTGGGCTTTGGGCTTGACTTGTTCTTCTTTTTCTAAAAGTTTGAGGTGCAACATTAGGCTGTTTATTTGTTCTCTTTCTGTTTTTCTGATGTGTGAGTTCACCACTATAAATTTCCCTCTGAGGACAGTTTTCATTGCATTCCACAGATTCTGGTAAATTGTACTTATATTTCACTTGTTTGTAGGTATTTTTTAATTTCTTCTGTGACCCATTTGTTGTTCAGGGGGTTGTTATTTAATTTAGAAGTGTTATGGAGTTTTTGGAGTTCCCTTTGTCATTTATTTCCAATTTCATTGCACTGTGGTCAGATAATATACATGGGATAATTTTAATTCTTTTGCATTTAGTTAGGTATGCTCTATGGGCTAGAATGTGGTCTATTTTAGAGAATGACTCATCTGCAGCTGAGAAGAATGTATATTCTGATGTTGATGGGTGGAATACTCTGTATACATACACTAAGTCCATTTGTTCACCGATTTGGTTCAGATCTGTTATTTGTTTGCTGATTTTTTGCCTAGTAAACCTATCTCTTTGTGTCAAAGGGGTATTTATGTCTCCTATTACAATAGTATTATTAATTATTTGCTTTTTCATGTCTGTTAAGATTTGTCTTATATAGTTATATAGCTTTTTTTCTGGGTTCCTGTTGCATGGAGGATTGTTTTCCATCCTTTGACTTCTAGTCTATGAATTTCCTTTTGAGTAAAATGTGTTTCCTGTATACAGCATCATTGGATTTTGTTTCTTAATCCACTCTTCCAGTCTGTTTCTTTTGACTGATGAATTGATGCCATTTGCATTAATGGTTGTAACTGATATATGTTGGCTTATCTTTGTCATGTTATTTACTTGGTGTTGATTTCCTACTTTTTCTATCTGTTTAATTGCTTGCTCTGCTTGAGGGTTCCTTTCTATTGTTGTTCTTAAAATTGTGGTCATTTTTTTCTCTGTCTAGAATATCTTTTAGTACTCTCTTTAAGGTTGGTTTGGCATTCATGAAGTTCTTCAGTTGTTCTTTGTCATGGAAATATTTTATTTCTCCATTAAATTTGAAGGATAGGTTGCAGGATAAGTCAATCTTGGTTGGAAGCTGTTCTGTCTCAGGACCTGTAATACTTCACTCCAAGCTCTTCTCGATTGGGTGATTTGTGTTGAGAAATCTGCTGTGATTCTGATGGGCTTTCCTTTATAGGTGATCTGTTTCTTTTCTCTAGTGGCTTTTAATATTCTGTTCTTTTGCTGGAGATCTGGGATCTTGATTACTATATGTCTGGGTGTAGTTTTATTTTGGTTATGACTAGTTGAAGTTCTATATGCTTCACTTACCTGTATGTCAGATTCTTCTTCCATTGTTAGGAAATTTTCTGCTATTATTTCTGCAAATATTCTTTTTATGTCGTTTGTGTTTCCTCCTGCTGTTTCATTGACTCCTATTAGTCTTATATTATTCCTCTTTGCCTTGTCTTGCAGCTGTTGAATTGATTTTTCCTGGTTTCTTGTTAATTTTAAGAGATCTTTTCTTTCACAATTGCTAGCTGCCATGCTGTCTTCAAAATCTGAAATTCTATCTTCAGCTTCATTCAAGTGGTTTTGCCAGCTTTCAGTGGAAGTTTTGATTTCCTGGATATCTCTTTGAATCTGTTTCATGCATTCTAGTTCATTCCTATATTGTTTATTTAATGTCCCCATCAGTTTCCTACACTCATCTATTTTTTTATATATGTCTTCTTTAGATGCTCTGAGAAATTCTTTCATTGTTGTTGTCATCATTTCATTTTGCCTGAGAGATTATTTCTTATCTGATTTCTTTTATGGTCTGATGGAGTTGTTTCTTTACTTCCATTGCAATCATTTCAGCAATTTCAGGTGTGTGTTTACCAAGTTCTCCGATGTGGATGTCTCCTGGACTTGTTCTGAGTGGGGTGGGGTTCTGAGATTGCATTGTAGTCCTTCATCTTGTCATTTTTGATGCCAGAAGCAGAGCACCCAGTGTTCCTCTTCCCTGGCAGCTCAGCAAAGGTCATTAGTGTCCCTAGTTTTCCTGGTGGTCAAACTTGCCCCTCAGTGGCCGTTGAAATGGGTTCCTCTCTCTGGGTTCTTTGGGTGGTTGGTGAAGTGTACCTAGTTCTCCCAGATCCCATATATGAACTGTGATATTGGTGGATCACAGACTGCCTGATCCAGGTCCTCAGGCAGCTCAGGGAATGCGTAGGACCCAGAAGTGGGCTACACTGGTAGTGTGATCTCAGACCACTTGGTCCTGTGTCCCTAGGCAGTTCAGGGTGCAGACAGAGCCCAGACACGAAGCACAGGGTCAACAGTTCATGGACTGCCTGATTTGATGTCTCCAGTCAGCTCAAGCTGCACACAGGAGCCAGACATGGGCTGCACTGGTGGTGATAATGGATCGCCTGTTTCTGCATCCTCTGGGAGTTCAGGATGCCTACAAAGACTGGACGCAATCCATGGTGTCTATGGCTTGTATCTAGATGTCTTCTCAAAGCCTCAAGCAGTTATATGTGGAGCTTCTTGGAGGTGGCTGGATCTAGAGCATGTGTTGCTGGGATAAAGGATGTGATACTGTAATTCATTCATAGTGTGATGCTAGGATTAAGGCTGCCCCACCCTGGGTGTGAGTGCTACCTGACCAAAGGGTGGGTAGCCTGGATAGAATATAAGGGACAGAAAGAGTGCTGCTGTTGTTGCTGCTTGTTTGCTGCTTGCTGCCTCACTGCCTTTCATCTGCTATGAACTGTTTTTTCTCTGTGATCCCTCACTGCCTCACCAACATGCCTTGGAGCCAACCAACTATGGACTGAAACCTCTACAAACTGTGAACCAAAATAAACCTTTCCTCTTTTATCTTTGGGTGTTGGGTATTTTGTCTTAGCAATGAGAAGAGTAACTAAGACACTCACTTATTACAATATTTATTTTCCTTCATCTTCTTCCTATCTGCCTTTTTGTTAAAAGTTTGATTTCTAACGTGTTTTCCCCTTGGATCTTTTGTTATTAATACTTGAATACTCTTTTCTTTTTACAAACAATGTTTGTACAGGTAATCATAACATGACATTTGTACTTTTTCCTGTTTTGTGTTATAGTATCCTTCCAGAAGGATTTTATTGTTCCCAGTTTTGGATTCATTCTGTTGATTCTCTCTCATTATGATGAATCCCAGTGGTTCTATTATGTATCTTCACTATAAAATAGACTGAAATTTGTATTTAAACAAAGCTCAGGTTTAAGTGATGGTCTTGTCTATTTATTTGTGCACACATTCATTAGTTTGCCAATAAAATTACTAGATGCCTACAAACATTGAGTACTCTACAGAAGAATTTGTTGTCTTGAATAACATTTTTGTAGGGATTTGACAAAATAGTCTTTATAAAAAATGTTGTATTGAAACTGAATTTGGAGCCACAGCAACATTGGTTGAATTCTTTTCTTCAGAGATAATAAAGTTCACACTTCTTTTTGCATATGTAACCAAAATGTGTGATAAGGAGTAGAAGGATCATTTTTTAACTTGCTCAAGAAATATTTATTGAGGGTCTAGTGTGTACCAGATACTCTTTAAAGTTCCAGCAATACTTGACTGGATACACAGAATTCCCTGCCCTCTTGTAGCTCATATTTCAGTGCAGGATACAGACATTAAACAAAATGAACAAGTTTTTACAGACAGTAATAAGGGGACAGTCAATGAAGAAGGGAAGGAGAAGGAAGTGTGGATTGCAATGTTAAAAAGAACAGTGTTACGGATTTAATGATTGTGTCCGCCTACCCCAAATGCATCTCTTGAACACGTAGTCACTGATGTACTAGAATTAAGACATGCGGACCTTCGGGAGGAGATTAGGTCAAGAGCACATAACACTCATAAATGGTGCCTTAGACTGTTTTGTGTTATAGTATCCCTGAGGCTGAATATTTTATAAAGAAAAGAGGATTATTTACAGTAAGAGCAAGCAAAGCTCTGCATGAAATGGGAAGTAAAACCTACACTTTGACAGACTGGTCTGGCTCCTGGTAAGATTAGGAAAACAAGGGTAAGAGAGATCAACCAGGACCCAAAACAGTAATTTGGGTGGCAGAATAATGCTAGCAGTGGGATGGTGGGAGGTGGTTGGATTCTGGAGGTAATTTGGAAGTTCAGCTGCCATTATTTGCTTATGACTAGGCTGTAGGGAGTAAGGGAGAGAGGCATCAGAGATGACAGCAGAATATTTGGCCTGAGAAGCTGTAAGCTGGAGTTACCAGTCAGTGCCTGGGTGGGCAGTGGGAGAAGTGGCTTCGAGGCTGATCAGACACTGGTTTGCATGTGTTAAGTATGGGGGATCTATTGGACATCGAGTCAAGTAAGGTCTATGACTTGAAATTCAGGGGAGAGAATCAGACTAGATAAAAATCTGGGAGTTAATTTTTCCATCAATGGCTTCCTAGAATGTTTACAAGGTTAAACAAGGGTCCTTAAATAAAAATTTAGAAACGTCCTTCCTAGCCTCTGTACATTAACAAAATTCCTTTGTTGTTTAGAATTGAAAAAGGATGGTGTAAGTAGAAAGAAAAAAGTCTTTGGCATTAGAAAGATCTGTTAGAATCCACACTGTCACATCATATCTGGGTGGCCTTGAGAAAGTTAAGCAACTTCTCTGAGCCTCTGTCTCCTTTATGAAACTGGCAATTAGCAGTGCGTCTCCAGGACTATGTGAAGCTAACCTCTGATAATGGGTAGACAGTGCACTTCTACTGAGCTGGGAAGTGCTGAGTGATGTTACCGTTTTCCTTCCCTGCTAGAGACTGCTTAAGTAGTATTTATAGCAAAGTGTCTCATCAGTCATGACTAAGTTCCCCCTGGGGAACGGGGAAAGGCACCTGGGGGTGAGGAGGGAGCACCAGGGTGGCACAGGGGGTTGCTGAAAAAGCTTTGTCTCCACACCATACGTGTTCCCATTTTGTGCAACTTAGGTATTTTAAGCTACAACTGTTTTGATATTTAAATATTTGAAATCACATATAGTTTCTGGGAGACTCCCAAAGGCATTAAAGGTTTTGCTTAAAGAGATGAATCTTGAATATTGATGAACTTGTGCTTCGGCAATGGTGACACTGCAGAGTCTAGCCAGTATTAAAGGAGATAGGCAGGACCCTAGAACCAGACTACTCTGTCTCACTAATTTAATAAGGAGACCTCTTAACTGACCACCTGTAAACTCTCTTAATAATGAAAAAACATGACAGTTTGTTTATCTTGCCTGAGCCTGAATTTCAGCGACTTGAGTGTCTTGTAATTGGTTTGGTTGTTGACTAAGAGTTCCTCTGGCTGAAGCAGATGGAGAGAAGGTGGGGACTGACCCCAGTTCCTATGTGCATTATGTCTCTGGGAGAATATCCCTTCTGTGAAGGGCCACACGTGGCCTGTACTCTGCCTCCTTCTTAGTTCTTGCTTGAGAGTCCCCTCCTTTGGGCTGGTCTCTGTAGTTCTACCCAATACCTGACTCCACACAAGTGGATCCTGTGCCCCGACCACATACCTACCCCAGTGCACCTGGGCGTATTTCCTCTCAATGCCTCCCATTTAGCCCTGTGCTTGGAACTGTCCAGTGTAGGGCTGGGTCTTGGTCTGCAAAACTGGAAGCCCAAGAATCCCTGGATGCCACAGGGGAGCGGTGCTGGATGTCCCTCAATTGTGCAAGAAGACTTGAAACCATGTTTTCTTAAATATTAAGGGGAAATGTGACTCTACAAGGCTTAAAGTCAAGTCAGACAAATAAATAAATAAACAAACAAACAAATAAATACATTGCTTGCCCCTCATGGTGTTCTTGGGCAATTTACTTTTGGGACATTTCCTGGAGGGCCAAGCAATACTCTGGAGCCATCTCCTCAAGATTGGAGGACTGTGTGTCCTTGTTTCTTTCTCTCTCTCAACCCCAAAGGGCTTATGAATTATTCCAGCCTCAGCCTGTGATCAAATTCCCCGTGAAGCATGTGACAATTTCATTAGCAGTAATTGTGAGAAGAGATCTCAGGAGATTCACTGGCTCTTTTCTCCTTGAGGCCCTAGTACTCACTGTACAAAGAGAAGCATTCATGCTTTTTAAAGAAGCTTAAATCATGTTTACTGGTAATGTATGTCTGTTTAGTCAGATTCAGGTTTTGTGGATCATAAAGCTCATATCATTTGGGAGTACTTCTTTAAGAAAAAGAATAAAGAATTATGAATACAAAATATAATATATAAAGGATTTTCAGGGTAGGCTCACCACAGCAGCCTGCAGAGTCAAGGGTGGAAGAATGTGAAAGCGCTGTCTGGGCTGGAGAGCTGGGGAGGAGTCAGGCAGGCGCCAATGGGCCGGAGCTCACTGCAGAGTCCCATGCGAGTCTGTGTTGGGAAGCTGAAAGATCTACGGCAGAAGGCTGAAGAGTCTGTCGGGAGCCTGGAGACAGATACCCAAAGGCAGTAGCGAAGATGGGAGCCCCTCTTCTAAAGAAGCAAAAGCGAGACTTCTTTGATCTTTCATGAGGCTACAAGCCTACTTGCTGGTGCCACCCATATTCAGGGTATGTCTTTCCTCTTCAGTAAGTCAACCATCCACACATATCCAGAACTGTGCTAAACCAATCCGGTAGCATTTCCTACTCAGGATGACACCACAACTGTCATAGGTGGTGCGTGGAGAGCAAGCCTGGCCCAGATGTCAGGGGTTGCTGGAGGATGCCCAGCACTATTCCAAGGCCCAAAGGCCAGAGGATGCTGACCCTTGGACTAAGCATATGAGTCCAATTTGCCACTTTGGAGCTTCTGTAATATTTGGCGTCTTACTAAGGAAGGCTATGAGCACTGCAGTGGTACTACAGAAAAGTAGGATAATCACTCATTCACTCAGCAAGTAATTACCAAATACCTACTCTGTGCTAGGAAAAAGTCTTTGTTAGAGACAAAGTGGTAACAAACCAGACAAAACTTACTGCTTTCATGGTGCTTACCTTCTAATGGGAGAAATGGTCAATAAAATAATAAATATAGTATATTGAGAGTGTTCAGTGCTATGGAGAAAAGGAAAACATCCAAAAAGAGGAAGTAGAAATGTGAAATGTTAGGGGCCTGGGGATATAGCTCAGTGGCATAAGTGCCTGCCTGGTAAGCACAAGGTTGTGAGTTGTGAGTTCGATCACTGGTACTGCCAAAAAAAAAAAAAAAAAAAAAAAGAAAGAAATGTGAAATGTTATAATCAAATCCCAAATAAGATTTTCAGGAAAGGCCTTGTTGACAAAGTAATATTTAAGCAAAGACTTAAAGGAATGAGCCATATACATAACTACAGGAGATGGACCCCTGCAAAGTCAGCAGGTGCAAGGACCCTGAGATAGGAGCATGCCTGGTGGAAGAACTGACAGGTAGTGGGCCAGATCCTGAGGCATGTCAGGTTAGGCCAGAGACTTTGGGCTTCACAATGTGGCTACTGGAGGACTTTCAGTAGAGGAGTGTCATGCGTCTGCTGTGAGTATTTGAAGAAATCCTGAGTGCTGCACTGGGAAGAGATCACTGGGGCTGCAGGCAGACGCTGAGGAACCAAGCAGAAGGCTGCCAAACAATCTGGAAGAAAGACAATCCGGCTCTAAGTAGGGTGGTGGCGTGCTTGGGAGTGATCAAATTCTGACTGTATTTTAAAGGAAGAAAGACAAGATTTGCTGATGGGTTGGAGGTGAGGATTGGAAAGAAGACAAGACGTGGGGATAGCAAGGTGTGAGGTAGCACAGTGGGGCTGGCCCTGGCCACCAACTGAGATGGAGAAGGGTCGGTGGAGCAGGTGTGCCATGAGGTAGGGGCCAGCATGAGAGAGTGTTGGATTTGAATACAGTACCTTGAAATGTCTACAATGTAAAGACTTTGTAAAGACGATGTAAAAACTTTGAGAAGCAGATGAGCCTGACTGGATATCAGAGAAGACTTCTGGCTGGGGATGAAAGTTTGGGAGTCTGCAGTGAGTATTTGAAGGTCTTGGACTGAGCTTAGCAAGGGAAAAGAGCCCACTGAGAAGAGAAGAAAGGGGCTTGTGGGTGCAGCTCAGTGGTAAAGTACACGCTTAGCATGTGCAAGACTGTGGATTTGATTCCCAGCACCCCCCAAAAAAGAGAAGGATAATCTCTGTTGTACTCTGACACTAAGAAGTTGAGGGGATAGGGAGGGAGAAGAAGCAAGAGAAAGAGCAAGATGACACAGCAAACTTGGAGAGTTTGAAGTTCTGAAAGTCCAGAGAAGAAACCGTTTTCAAGTGGAGGGAAGGGCCAGCTGTGTCCAGTGCCTGGAGGCCGTGGAAGGGCTGGGCTTGGCACTGACCACTAGGCTTGGAGTGGAAAGGCCATAAGTCTGAGGAGCAGGATCAGCTTCTGGCTTCTGGCTTCCAGCTGCAGTAGGACAGGAGGAGAGGTAGACGTGGCAGGCAGCAGAGGGGCTGTCTGTGGAGGAACAGGGAGAGGCGGCCAGGAAGAACTGCACTAGCGAAGGGTGGGCAGGAGGCTGGTGAGAGGTTGGAGAGGCACACAGAAGGAGGGCAGCTGCGGCCAGGCGAGGCCCACTGCAGCGTGAGCACCTCCCAGTGCGCTTTCCTACAGCCACAGTCAGCTGCCTGGCTCAGGCTGAAGGTTGGTGGAGACCCAGATTTAACCAGAGTTGGAAACTTACTAAGTGTAGTACAAAGGACTATTAAGAGAGGGGGAGTTTAGAAGGTAGGTGGCGTGAGTCCCTCTGCCTGTGGGATGTCGTCATTGGCTGTGGGATATAGTAAAAGGTAAGGAGGGAAGAATGAATGTGAGGGGGCAATGAAGTGTAAAAAGTGGTAGGATCAATGGACTTGAAACTGCATGTAGTTTGCAGTGCTCTGTGGTTTGTTTTGGAGACTTGGATCCATCAGTGCAGTTAGGGAAGTGTGGACCTTGGAGCCACAAAGACAGGAGTTTAGCTTTTCAGCTCAGTCACCTAAGATGCCCAAGCGTCCCTCACTTCTTCGTCTGTTAATCAGGGCCCTCCTCCATCCCTTGCAGGATTTGTGAGGTGCCACTTGGAAGACACATGGAGGGCATAAGTGTTACAGGCAGCTGAGTTAGAAATATTATAGGCAGTTAGTCAGGGTCAGGCCCTCAAAGGAGCTGATATGGAAGACAAGATACCTTGTAAATGGAGATGTATTTGCTTCGGGCCAGACCTCAAGACAAAAGACTAAACAAATGCGCCCACATACCTCCCTAGGGATGGACCTCAAGGTATTGATATTCTAAATAGGTAGTGATCACCTTGAAAAGTCCTTGACCCAACCCCCTATAGGAAAAGCCCCAGTTCTATATTCATGCCCGCTTGCTATGTGACACTTCCCCATTTGATCCCAATTTAATCAATTTTACCTAAACAATTCTTACTAGCTGACCCTAGTTTTGTCCCACCTCATGTCCACCTTGTGATTTCCCATTTTCCTCCTACCTTGGACCCGCCTCATCTCTTGGTTTTGCTCTATAAAAGTCCCCAGAAAAGTCAGAGTCTTGGGTAACCCACTCGGGCCCCCTTTCTGTCCCTCTCTTGGACAGAAGCTTTCTTTCCCTCAATAAATATATTCTGCTCTTAACCTCCATTGTTCCTAAAATTCATTCTCTGATTTTAGAGAACATAAACTCGTCCCAGATGTCGTTCAGGTTGGGAGTTTCTTTTTTCCTATATCACAAGGATGGACCTCCCACAGGATCTGTATCCTTTCCAGTCAGGGTTATTCCTGCTCCTTTTTTTTTTTCTTTTTCTTATAAAAATAAAAGGAGGAAAACATTAACAGACAGACAACCTTTTACAAAATAGCAAAAGAACAGTACAGACAATACAGAGTTACAAAGTGGTAGGAAATTAACAATGCTTGTTGTATTACATAGTGATATCTTCAAAGTGGTTTCTCATGAAAACAAATAGAAACATGCAATATTGATCAATCAAGGACTCACTGACAGTTTCTTTCAGCAAAGAAATAGAAGACAGTAGAACAACCATGTTAACTATCCTGTATATACATGCATACATACAAAATTTCTCCTTCTTTCCCTTCTCTTTTCCCACATCCCAATTGCCCTTTACCCTTGAGTGTTTTCCTATGGTTTCACAAAGCCTATCATACCTCCTAGTTTAATCCTGCTCCTTTTGAAACAAGCTCTCTGTCTTCACCTGCTGGCAATGGAAGAGCACTCAAATGATTATTTAAATGGTGCAGTTGCCTAACATTGTTCATATTAATGGTTATTTGTTATTAATTGGCTAATTAATCAACTCACGTTCTGAAGAGAGTGATTGATGAAGTTAGTTCTAAAAAGTGAAAAGAAATACAGGAGGAATGAAAAGATTAAAGAAATGAACAAACAAAAGGATCAAAGAGATGAAAATCAATAAAGGGTAGAAGACAGGTGTTCAGAAAGTCAGGGGCCTTGCCCAAGGAAGCCCTGTCATTGATTCTGTGACTCCCCTTCCCTTTTGCCTTTGGCATCTCCCTTCTTTTACTCTCAGTAGATAAGAATAGGTATTAGGCAACAGGGGTATTGTCAGGCATTCCTGGACTTCATTCCAGTGACCCTGCTAATGGATTTAACCACAAGATAAGGTCTTTCTTCTTAAACAAAGAGGGGCCTCAGGGACATGGTTGCCCTGAAGGTGTTTGTAGTGAAACTGACATCTGCAGGCAGATGTGGATGAGAATAGCACCTGGGGGTCCAGGGAGCAGAGAGCCGGGCTGGGGGTCGGTACTGTGCACTCATGGGTGGGCAGTGAAGAGCTGCTTGTCAGTGGGAGTGTTCTGTGTGTGTGTGTCATCTTGTGCTCTCTTGATCCTTCTTCTTTCTTCTCTGTTCTTGTTTTGCTTTGAGGTTGGGCATAGTGCCTTTCTTAAAGTGTGGTCCACCTGGAGACTGAGCGTATCACTGTGAAGGATTAAGCACAGAAATGTGTGTAGTAGGAGTGCTGTTGATCTCCCCAGGACCTTCCCGAAGAAAGGAGCACGGTCATTGTCCCCACCCTGTTCAACTGGCTGCCGTGGCCGCTGCAACCTGGTGCACCTCCAACAGTACCTCTGCCTTTCTCCACTGCCCCATGGTACTCCCTTCCTCAGCTCCTTTCTCCCCCAGCTAGGGCAGGGCCTGCTCTGGATTTAATACAGGGTTTATGGACTTCAGCACAGTGCTGGGCACACAGGTCAAGTGTTTCAGGCTTGCTGAGAAAATAAAGGGCACTTTTGAGTCTGTATCAGTTATAAAATGTTTTCATTTTTCGTAATGCTTGCCTTTTTAGAATATTGTGTCCAAGGCCTCTTTCTGAAACACTGCAGTGCTCCCATGACACAGTAACAATGTGATAGCATGGACTTACTCCACTGGGGGGAAGGTGCCAGTGCCCTGGCCTCATTCCTTTGGCCCAGCCCAAGGGTCCCTATGTGGAGGACCACCTGGACGACTCTCCTTGAAAGAAGAGCAATTATCTCCTTTTTGGCTAAACCTGGCCCTATTTCCATGTGTTGATATGTACAGAGCTGACTAGGACTTTCCCTTATCCCTTCAATTGGCTTTAAGCAATTCAAATGGTCCAGCCAAGGTGCCGATGTGTAGTCTTTGAAGCAAGGTGACCGGTCAGTGTTACCCCGCTGCATAGCTCCCCACCAAAAATGTGTGAGCAGGGTGGGAGGGAAGCATCCAGATAAAAGGCTATGACTTCCTAGGGCATAAAAATTACACAACAGAGCTGAAACACTGACCCCAAAACATTAGATGCTGCCTCAAATTGTGTTATGCAGATTACTCCTTCTTCATCTCTCTCTCTTTGCATATTCCAGAGGTAATTTCAGACCACCTACCCAGCGCAGCTCAGGGCACTATGTACTTCCCACCACTCCCACAGTCACTGATCCCCGAGCCACTCCTCTCATTCAGAATTAATAAAGCCTTGGTTCAGCCTTGGGTCAGGGCCTTTGTTCCAGTTAGCCACCATCCTAGCCGGACTTACGGCCCCGACTCCCCACCATCTTGGATTCGTAATTGTGTCTCTATTTATGCCGTGGATTGCACTGGAAGTGGTAGATTGGAATTAACTCACTAGAATCCCAGTCACTGTCCCATGAGATTACAAATATAAGCTTCCGCGACTGTGACAAGGGCCGGGAAGGGTTCTCTGTATCTATGACTTGCTGGGTAAGTCTTATCTTCTCAGATGGGCACCCTTGGGGTCATTTCCATTATGCAGGCTCTAATCACCCCCTACCTTTGAGTTGGGGAAAATGCAACAGCTCATCTCTAACGAATCAAATTTGTAAGGAGTGAGTAGAATGGAAGTGGTGGGATAGTACTTTTGAGATTAGGTCACAAGCAAAACTGTCTTTGGTCATTCTTATTCCCTTTTGCTCCCTTGCCTTCCTGCTCCTAGGAAGCTAGCTGGCATGTTGTAAGCTGCCCTATGGAGGAGGGTCTGTGCATCAAGGAACTACAGGAGACCTTTGGCAGCAAGGAACTGAGGCCCCCACTCCATCAGCCTGTGAGGAATAGAATTCTGCCAACAACCTCCCGAATGAGCCTGGAGGTGTATTCTCCAGGATGCCAGAATGCCTGCAGCCCCAGGCCAGAACTTGAGTGCAGTTTTGTGAGAGATGCTTAACAGAGCCCCTCTGCTAAGCTCCATGTGATTTCTAACCTACAGAAACTGCGATGTAAGAAATGTATGTTGGTTTAAACTACTAAGTTTTGGGATGACATTTTATTCAGCCATAGATAACTGACACAAATCAACTGCTTAGCTTGGACTCCTGATTCTGTCGCAGAGGATGTTCTCTGCCCACAGGGACATGCTTGACCACAAAAATGGTACCACAGAAAGTGCTCTGGAGTTTATGTTGCCAGGAGCAATTTTCAACTAATGAGGCATGGTAACAGTAGACAAATATTTTAACATCTTAATCCACTGATGCATAATTCTAAGATGTGTTCTGAACAGTTGCCCACAGAAGTAATCAGGTTTCAAAGTGCTGGCTCTTGTCGCTTCCCCAGCTGACTGCCCTTGTTTCTTACCATGCTTCCTGGGATCACCTCCAAAATAAACTTCTAGCCCCTAATACATTTTTGGGGTCTACTACTAGGAAAAAAAACTCAGTTAAAGCCTCTGTATGGTGCTTTCCAATAGTCCCCCTAAAGATGTCAAACAACTAACACCAACTCTACAAGTTGTATTCAATCCATATTTAAGGCAATGGGAACTCTTTCCACATTACAGAGCACCAGGGTTTTGCATGTCTTCTGTCAACACGAGCCTAGGATTTCTGACAATGATAACTACAAACAGCACAATTTTTAGGGTGTAGAATCTCCCAAGCAATCTAATCATGATACTGTGTGACCCCTGTCAGATGATTTGGTAGATGCTGTTGCCAGAGAGAAAGTGGAGAGGGAGAGGGGGAGGGGGCGAGGAGAGAAAGAGAGAGAGCTGGTGGTCTCTTCTCCTCGTGGCTGCGTTCTCTGCAGACTACTACCTGCCTCTGTTCCAGTCTCAGAGCTCTTTCTCACTGTCACACCTACTAAAATGACAAGCTGTTTGGCTTCAAGTCATCTTTGGGCTCCTTTCTTCAGAGTGAGTTGAAAATGGCCTTATTGCCAGGCACTCTAACATTAGGTAGGTAGCAAATACTTTCTAGAATGAATGGAAGGGAACTGTGAAGTCCATTGTCCATCTGGAAATATCTACTGGGTATATCACTTGCTCAGTGATTCTCTACTGGGGTTGATTTTACCCTCTCATCCTCCAGGCAACATCTGCAATATCTAGAGATAATTTTGATTGTCACAGTTTGTGGTGTGCATGCTCCTGTCATCACCTGGACTGAAGCCAGGGATCTTGCTAAACATCCCCTGATACACAGGGTGGCCCCTACAACAATTATCCAGCCCCAACTGCCAATCATGCTGAGGTTCAGAAATATGTTCTACTTCTATCTCTTTAAAAATAAAACTGGGGGGATATAGGTTTATATAAAATGCGATTTAAAAATGAAATCAAATTAGAACTTAAACAGTGAAGCTATCATTAAAAGGAGGAAGGCAGGAAGTAGTCCTCTTAGGGAGGTAGTGAATCACAATGGTTGAAGGCTTGGTTTGAAATGAAACAGGCATGAGCTGAACTCCAGGATCTGTATTCAGTAGCTCTGTGACTTAGAACAAATTATTTGACCTCTCTAAGTATCAGTTGTCTTATTTGTAAAATTGATTTAGTAACAGTGCCTTCCTTACTGAATTGTGATAAAGAAATGAGAGACACACATAAAACAGTATCGAGAATGGAATTCAGTACTGAAGAAATGGAAGCAAGAGCGACAGCAGGAAGCAGAGGCAGCCAGGGCCCGAGGACGGAGGGTAAGAGCACGGCGGAGAGGGGAGGGAGTCCCCATTTTCCTTTCTGAAATCCTGCCTGTGAAATTCTCACAGAATCTTGCTTACCACCCAGAATTCACTGTCTAAATTCCTGTTGGCTTTAATTTTCATTCTTCAATATTTATCTCTTGAGTGTAAATAAACAATTCACGGTCAGGGCCTGTGTGGGGCTTCACGCAAATGAAAGCATTCTCACCAGGAGCTGGAGCTTGGACAGGGAGGCCTGGAGCTCATTCCCATCCAGCTTGCCCTGAACTCTTAAGTAAAGAGATGATTTGGGTTACCTCAGGAGGACGACCTGCACAAACAGTGCAGTGCCAGACAAACAAGCACAGGGCCTTCCTGCTCTAATGGTCAAGGCAGGAGGCTGTGAAGAAGAACGAGTCCTCACAGGCTGGGAGGTCTCCAGACCTGTCTAGTAGCTGCAGAGACAGGGGGAGGGAAAGGGAAATAGCAAAGAAGAGGAGGGGAGGAGCTGGGCAAAGGGAAGAAAGGACAGAGAGACAATGTGTAATGCTGTAATTCGGGTCTTGAGCGTCCCCAAAGACCCAGGGGTAAATCTCGGTTCCGGGGTCACACTGTTGGAGAGAGTGGAACCTGTTAGAACCTATTAGCCTGGCAGAAGGTCTTCAGGTCATCGGGGGCATTGCCTTGAAGGGGACAGTGGACCCTGGTCTCCTCTTCTCCTTCATGACCACGAAGTGAATGGTTTTGCTCTGCCATGTATCCCACCATAATTTTCTAACTTATAAGAAGCCTAAAAGCACAGGGTCTACCCAGTTCTGGCCTGGAAACTCTGAAACTGTGAGCCACAATGGACTTTATAAGTGGATTGCTTTGGGCTCTGGTGCGGGAAAGCTGACTCACAGAGTGAGCCAGAAGGAGCCATAGTCTTCCGTCACCCAGCCTAGGAGGCGATGTCCTACCTACCCTGCTTTGTCCCCTAGAAGCAAGTCCCTGTGTGCAGCCCACGCTCCGGGGGAGGGGTTCCACCAGCGCATGAAGACCAGAAACTGTTTCACAAGCAGCCTCCCAGAAGGAGCTCTATGCGTGACCTGTGTGCTGTGCAGGGCCTTGAAACACTGTATCAAGAAGTTGTGGGGCAACTAGGTTTTCAGAGGATTTAAACTGGAGTGAAAACTACTTGTGATGTGTGGGTCTTGGAAATGGCACATAGGGAGAATACTGTAACTTATGCATTTGGCCCAGTTAATCTCTAACATGCCACACAAGTTTCTCTCTGCTGCTCTAACAAATTGCTGTAAGCTTAGTGGCGTAACACAACATGATTTTATTCTCTTATAGCTCTAGAGGCCAGAAGTCTTAAATCAGTTTCAACAAACCAAAGGCAAGTCACTGGCAGATTTCTGATTTCTTCTGAAGTTCTGGAGAAGGCTGTTTTCTCGCCCTTGACAGCGTGTTCTGGCTCACGGTATTCCCTGGCTTGCTCCCTTTCTCCGCCTTCAGAGCACACACTCCAGCACTGCTTCTGCTCCACCGTACTTTCTCTCCGACTCCTCCCTTTGACCTCCTATAAAGACCCCTGCGATTACTCTGCGCCCATCTGGATAACCCAGGGTAATCTAGCTCAAGGCATCTGTAAAGTCCTTTGGCCGTGTAAGGTATCATTGCGTTGCAGGGGTCAGGATGTGGATATCTTGTGAGGGCCATTATTCAGCTTACCACACATATATAACTTGTATGGCCAATTTACAAATCTTACTGTCATCTTCCAGTGTTCATTATGTTCTCCTCCAAGATCCCCAGCTGTGGCTCCTTGTTGCTTATGGAACAGCCCACCCTGCAACCTGACTGTGCAGTTAGTTGCCTGATTGCTCCCAGATCCATCTTGCAGTTTCTTTGTCAGTCACATTTCCAAGGCTGCCTTGGTAACAACAATTTTCAAGCTTGCCTTGGTGAGCAATTACAAGGCAAGAAGAAGCAGGGGTACCCTCTGCTTAAGGTAGGATCCTTAAGGTAGGATCCTTAAGGAAGGATCCCAGGCAGCATCCTTAGTGGCTGTGCTCTTCTTTGTGATTCCAGCTCTCACCAGAGAGATCACCTGTTGTGGACTCAGCTCTTAACGGTCAATGTTCACAAGAGATATGGCTTTCCCAGGTGAGTCCCAACACTTGGACTGAGGCCCAGTGGGTGGCAGCAACTTCCTGGTGATGTTAATACCAAGGTGGCTACACCGTGCTCTTGTTGGCTTTCAGCTCTCTCCACACCTTTGCCAGTAATTCCCCTTATTAAGTTCTTTTTACTGGCCCAGCAGGTTGGGTTCTATAGGCTCTGATGGAGCCCTGATTTACGTATGGGCTCCTGGGCATTTTTATTGCATGACCCCAAACTATTTGTTTAACTTACTCCTATATATTTACTCTCCCATATAGTTTTACTCCCATATATTTTTATATTTTTCAGGTTTGTACTATTCTAGCTAATCCAAACCATACTTTTTTTTCCCCCAAATATATGTTCCTGCTTCGGGAAAGGTATGCTCAAGCCATTCCTTCTGTATGTAGTGTCCCTAACCCATTCTTGGTTTTGCTCATCAAAATATTTGGGGTCACTGGAGGATCATTTCAGAATCTCCCTCTTACCACAATACCCTCTTGATTACCATGCCTGGAATTACTTTCTTTTGTGGCTGATGTGCCATAGCAAATAGTTGCTGCAGTATATAAATGCTTGATCACACACAGATGCCTTGCCTTGGAGATAACTTGTTTAGTTGGTAAGCTCCCACAATTTTAGAGCCTGCACAGTGTCTGTATAGGTGCTAACAGATGTACCACTTAAGCAAACACTGGAATTCCAGTCATGAGCATGACTTGGTATTACTACTATTCTTCATTAGCTAACCGAAGGTAATGGGTTTTCATTTTGCCTTGTCTAGCTTGATGGTGGAAAAACAAATCTTATGTTTGAAAATTATGAAACTTCACTCTATTCTCTGCACCCTAGTTAATTTAAATTGAATCTCAGTTTCCAAGGCAAAAATAATACCTCTATCTCACACACATAGTGTAAACACCATGATGGAAGCATATGGTATTTTTGTCATTATTGTCATTGGTGAAGAGGTTGGCAGTTGTCCCTTAGCAGTTAATCCAATAAATTTGCAATCTGACAAAGTCACGTGCCCACCACCTTGTGATAAGCTTCAGAAATGACCAAACAAGCATATGTTTGATCAACTTTTTTGCCATTTATGTGAGGAAAGGAAGTGACCTGTGGCGAAGGAACTTGACTCCACCACAGATGCAAGACAGTCAGAGTGACCCAGGTGAGTATCCTTACCTATCCGGTGTCCACAGGCAGGGCGAGTATTCCAGCAGAGCTTGAGTCCATTCTTCTTTGCATGCTCAGCTGCCTGGGCTCAGTTCTAGGAACTTACTCCCAGGGATGATTACCCACATCATCCAGGGGCCAGCGGACTCAGGCCTGCCCCTTCTCCCCTGCTAGCACCACCAGCCAGAAAGTGTTTGCCAAAATTTCTGAAGGAATGACAGGCGCGGTCAGCACCCAAGAGCAGGGTGACCCGATGTAAGGGGCTTCATGGAGTCCCTGCAAATCTGTGGTGCTATTGTAAACAGTCTTATTCACACACAAGGCAGCAACTCTGGTCTGGAAAAGAGGCACAGCCTCTGAGAACACACTCTCCGCAATCTTCCTGATGACCATTGCTTTCCGAAGAGCCTGCCTCACACCCGCCCTCTGGAGAAATAGCACATCTGGAGATGTGGAGCATTTGACTTGATGGGGAGCCTCTCTCCTAATAGTTTTGCTTGTGGACTTGCTTTTGAGACATAGTAATTATGCTCATGGCTGTTAGAACTGTGTGGGGACAGGATGTAGAGCTGGAGAGTGGAGCTGACTTCCTCTCAATGCCAGCGGCCGTGGCCGCTTCCTGTTATGTCTCCATGTGGCCACAGGGTGGCAATGTTTAGGAATGCTGTTGTTACCTTCCAAGCGTTTAGACCGAAGGTTAGAGCCAAGCAATACACAAAAGTGATAGGTGGTTAAACGCAGGACCAAGAACTTTTAAACGCAGTGAGGAAGAAAAGAAAAGCCATTTATTATGAGATTTTAAAAGTCCAAATAAAAATATCACAAACTGAATGCTGAAGTAAAAAGTAGAATCGTCCATGAAACTACCACAGTGGGACCCATGGTCATTCCTGATGATGCTTCTCATGCTGGGTTCCGACAGTAATGGAGGGTTCTTCTGCCCCTGCTTCGTAGCTCTTACATAACTTTGTCATGTAAGTAGATTAGTACCTTCTATGTGGTAATGCCTCCATCCGAACCAACAGGCTTCTGCATGAGACTGGAAGTTCCCTGAGGGCAAGGCCCATGCTTTCTGAGTCTGTTTCCTCAATCCTGAAGCTGGGTTGTAAACACTTCCTGACTGAAATATTAACAGAGTTTAGTAGTGAAAGTTCCTACAGGCCGGCTTGTCTAAGAATGACCCAGACCATGAGATTTAGCCTGAATTTGGAAGAAGAATTAAAGAGAGGGGCTGGGGATGGAGAAGAACACAAGAGCTCCCTCCTGCTGACCACTCCCAGCGCTGCCCTGGGGAAGAGAACTTTCCCCAGCCTGGCCTGGAGTGGAGCAGCGCAAATGGGTGTGGCGATATGCAAGGATAGTCAGGGCCACCTGTGCCGCGGAGGGAAAAGCAAAGGCATGTGGTTCATACAACCAGAAAAGAGAATCAGGGCCATGAATTTGGTGGGTTTTTAAGTGATGTTAGTGGAGATTTTTAATTTTTTTCCATTCCTCCCCCAATGATTACTTAGATTTGCACTTGAGAATGGTCGTGCAGTTATTTGCTTAAACACCCCCAAGACACTGATGGAGGTCCCAAGCCCTGAAGAGGCAGGAACAGATACCCTGACCTGCTCTGACCCTGGAGGCCTTAGGTGGCGGCCCTGGGGGAAGCCCAAGGGAGACATCTCAAACAGTGGTCTCCAGGGGTAGCACTGGATGGTGACCCCGGGTTGCTTTCTCTGCTCCTCTGTGCCTGTGGCTCAGGCAGGCTGCTTCTAGCTCCACTGTCCTCTCCCAGCATGGCCTTTGGGATGCAGAGGTCAGAGGAGGCTGCAGCTTTGTGACTGCAGAAGGTGAAGGCAGAGAAGTACGGCTGCCTGTGGGTGGGAGCTGGACGGATCACGCGGAGTCGCCGGGGGTTGCTGATGTGAGTGGATGAGTCAAGCAGCCAGCGGCGTCCCAGGGAAGGTGCCGGGCACAGACTGTACCTCTCATACAAATTCAAAAAAACATGTTTTTCTTTGGTTTGCAGCATAGATGTCTCTTAGTGTAGTGCAAGTTCAGCAAATTACTAGGGATCTTAAATGCCTTTTTATTCCAGTTAATCAGATTATATCGACTGATTAAATAGGATTTATTAATAACATTCACTTACAAGCAGTGGAGAGCTTTATTAATAAGTCATTATGTGGGGAACTTAAGTACCTGGCATTCAAAAGCAATTCCCAATGCTTTTGTATTATAAACTTCTGGGCTGTAAGAAAATAGCTTATATCTGGTGTATTACATTCCTGCGAAGTTCAAAGGCATCGCAGAAAAAGCCTGGAACACATCCTAGATCCTCACAAAGTAAACTCCTGCCTTGCTCTGAAAACTGTGCCCTGTAATTTTGCTCAAGCTTTCCTCTAATCTAGCTTTTAAAAGAGCTGCAACCCTGACTGGCTCTTGGAGAGGGCTCCTCTGGACAACAGATGGATACATGTGGTCTGTTCTCCATGTTTTAGAAAACCAGAGGCACCCGTGAAATATTTCACTTGTACTTTGCCTAATTAGACTCCGCATGCAAAGAGGAAGGGAATTAAGCCAATGTGAGAGCGGAGATTGGAGTGCAGAGGCTTTGGCTCTGTCATGCCCAAGACTTTCCTTATTTAATTACTCAGTAAATGTGCCTACTTGAGGGCCACTGTCTCTGAGTTGGTGATGGGCCACATGAAGTTTAAAAGGGTTGGAGTCCTCCTGGATTTTCCATATGTGGAACTTGGCCCAAAAAACTCTGCTCTGTGCCTCAGTTTCCTCATCTATCACCAGCTCTTTGTGTTTAGGATTAAACGATTTACCCCGTGTCAATTGTTTAGAACAGGCCCTGACACATATTAGGAGCTCAGTAGAAGCAGCTGATACCCAGGATCCTGTTACAGGTGTGGTGAGGCAGAGCAGCAGTGAAGTGTGTTTATAGAGACCTCCTGCCTTCATCGACTTCACGATCTGGCATTGGCTGAAGCACTTGTACACATGAAGCAATTTTCACGGGGTGCAATGGGATTAACCCACAGGGCGCAAGCCAAGTGCCATGTACTCAGTTGCATTCAAAACCAAGTAGGTGACTTTGGTACAAGAAGTAGAGGCAGTCACAAGGAGTGGAGTGGAGGGGAGCCTGAGGCTGGGGGGAGTGCAAGTGGGCCAGTCACATTAGAAGGCTGAATCACATTGATAATCTGCTGTAAGTACTGAGATTTGAAATAAAAAGGCGAACAGAATGGATTCAAACTGATGACAGAAGAACGAAGGAAGCCATGTTATGGCTGAAATGAAAGGTGACAAACTCTTGACCTTTAGAGCTGAATGGTTTGTTCAGCCTCCACTTGGAAACAAGACGTGAAGCCAAGACAACCACTGGGAACCCCACACACATTAGCCACTCTTCACAGTTGTTTCATTTGTGTCCTGTCCTTCTTCTTGTCCTCTTTTCTTTAACATCACTATCATTTCTTCTCACATTTATCTTCTCCATTTTGCCACCCTAGGTTTGGCCGGTGGTACCCAGGGACAGACATCTCAGTAATTCAGACTTGCAGTCTTGCTTCATTGATCGTATATGTGACACCACACCTCCCATGCCTACTTCAAGAATATTACTACCTAGAAGTGTTAACCCCGGAAGAGGCGCTAGCACAGGAACGAGAATATCTCCACACAACACAACAAGGAAGGAGGGAAGAAAAATGAATAAAATCAGAGCGTCAATGAAGCTTAACCTCTGGCTCATTCCAGTGTGGGACAGGAACTAATTACTCAGAGAAAAAATCATTTTTCTATGTCATAAAGCATATACACAAAAAGTAATTTCTTGGACTTAGTTATGAATCTATTGTATTTGGCAAAGATAAAATCAAGTCTTTTATTCTTACCTGCTACATTTCTCAGAACAAGCCATTAGGTATTATTTGGGTCATATTACATTATCTCTAAATGACACTAAGAAACATACTCTGATCATCCTGTCAGAAATATGATCTTAACCAATTATAGTACAAGAAATTAAGAGAGAAATCCAAAACTCCAACAAAGAAAAGAAAACAAACAATTCTACAAGGAAAATGAGAAAAATGAAGCAAGTGGTTCTCAGTGTTAGTAGGTGTGAGGTGGGGGAGAGCTGGAGGGAAATACAGATGGCTGACCAATTTAGCTATAGTTCCCACCTTACAATAGAGTACAGGGACCTAAGTTCAGCGTCAAAAAGAGGAGCCCTCAGACCTCCATGCTGCCACTTGTTATCTTCGTAATCTTGGCTGTGCTCACTTGCCTTCGTGTGCCTTTGCTTCATTTGAAGGCTGATGACATCATGAGGATCACGTGAGTTAATGCAGATGAATTATCCTGCACCACAACTTAGATCCGTGGTGGTGAGCTTTTGGCATTCATGCTGCAGCAAGGCTGTTTGTTATCACTGGAAGCTCTAAAATGTTCACTATTGCTGAATAGAAGTAATCTGAAAATGGTAGCTTTTTTCATCAGCTGGTATTGTAGTCAGGGTTTGCAAGGGGAACAATTTAATACAGGACACATAATTTATAGGATTATTTTAAAATAGTCACCCAAAGAGTCATATAGAAAGAGAGTGCAGGGATTCTGTCCACACATTAAAGACCCAAATAATCCAGTTGAGGGCCTGGATCCCACTGCAATGTCCTATGTGAGTCCAGCTGAAGACCTAGAGCCCATGGCAATGTCTCATGCAAGTCTGTTTCATGGATTTGCGCTGGAAAGGCCCAAAGTCAGTGGTGGAAGCTAAAATGTCTGTGCTAGTAGGATGAAGGATCTGTGCTAGCAGGCTGAAGAATCTGCACTGGAGCCAGAAAACAATACTCAAAGTAAGGACCAGAGCTCCCCGAAAAAGTACCACAGCCATCCTCAGCAATAAGGAAGTCCCAAGCTCCTCCAACAGTGAGAACAGCTGAGTTCACCAGTTGTCAATCCACCATAGCTAGGTCAGATGCAATTACTTAAAATAATCAAATTTCCCTCAATCTGGCTTCCTTCTGTGAGGTGTTCCTTCTTCCTCTGTCATTGGGTTGCATTCAGTTTTTACTCTTTAAGAGGAAGAGCTATGCTTGGGGCATTTTCCCTTGACTCTGACCCTCCCTTCAGTGTATTGTCCTTGGTACTTTTGTGCTGAAGGCCATTCCTCTTATGATTTCCTTCCCGAAAACCATTCCTGAACCTAAGAACATGTACACATATGTTTCTCCTACTGAAACTAAATAAAAATGATGGTACTTTTACATGACTTAAGTCCAAAAACAATGAAAAAGGAGACAATAGAAGTGAATACTGAAAACGGTAATAAAAATGAATGGGCACTGAGGAGGCAGAATCCTTGTCCAGTAGTGGGAGGACAGCAAAACAGCCCAATTTTATAGGCGGTACCAAAGGGCTCAGTTAGCCATGGCACAAATATGTTGGAAATGGACTTGCCAGTGAGACTACAAATAGGAATCCACACATCTATAAAACAAGGGGTCTGTAGGCACCAGGCACAGTTGACACTGGGGATGCTTCAGAAACAGAATTGACTCCCAGCTCTTTCCTCTCACTCAGCATTTAGAGTATATTGACAGACAGGTCTGTAGTCTCCAGGCAGGAGATCAGATGACCCTTCTTTGTGGAATCTGACCAGTTCAAGAGGAAGGACCGCAAGATACTAGTACCGGGGGTTCCCTAAAAGGACAGCCTAGCCAGATCTGCTTCACTGAAGCCCACATCCAGGATACCCCATCCGCATCTGAGAGCGTCCAGTCAGACCTTTAAATTCTTTGCTTTTAAGTACCAGCAAACAACCTGTAGTCATTAGACATTTGAGGTCGGCTTCTAAAAATAAAGATGGAAAACAGTCCATAAACAAAAAGCAACCCGGAGAAACAGAGACTATGTGAGGAAGAACACTCAAACGTATTGTCCCCAAGATTTAGCTATCACAAATCGCACACAGGCGCACATATGTATACACACACACACACACACACACAAAAGTGAGCACACACACATACACACACACACACACACACACACACACACACACACACGATAGCTTAAGTAATTGTACCACTTATTTCTATTGGCTTAATGAAAGGAAAGGTTTTTTTTTTTTTTGTCTTTTTGAGACAGGGTCTCACTATGTAGTTCAGGCTGGCCTTGAGCTCACTTTGTAGCCCAGGCTAGTCTCGAACTCGCAACAATCCTCCTGCCTCACCCTCCTGAGTGCTGGGATTACAGGTGTGCGCCACCACGCCTGGCAGAAAGGAAAGGTTAATGTTTAATTTTTTTTGATCAGTGTTGAATGCCTATATCTGGTAATCTGAACTACTTTAAAGATAACAATATGCAATATAATGACAATTGTTGATTTCCTATCACTTTGTTTTGAAATTCTGTATCGTTTTTATTGTTTTATTTTATTTTTTATTCTCTTTAAAATAAAAAAAATTTAAAAAGTATTGTTGATAAGGGCTGGGGAGATAGCTCAGTGGCACAAGTGCCTGCCTGGCAAGCACAAGGTCCTGAGTTTGATTCCTGGCACACACACACACACAAAAAAACCTATGAAAAAGTACTGCTAATATTCTCAGAGAAAGCATCTATGACACAAGAGAAAATGCTACAGAAATCAGGGGTATAAAAGAGACCTTTGGGAAACTAGAAACACGACTGCTGAAACAGTGCTCACTGGGCGGATCGGAAGATAAAGTTGAGGAAATACAGAGCAGAGCAAAGGGTGGAAGTGGGCAAGAGGAGAAAAAAAGACTAGGAAAAATAGGATGAAACCATCACTTCATAAGAGCAGTTCACTGTACTTCAGCACCAGAACCATGGGTGGGAATGACTCCATGTCCGGGGTGTCCCTGAGTTTTCAGAACACCCACAATCAAGAGAAGATCCTACCAGCCTCCAGAGAGGAAGCTTTGTGTTTCTTTTTCTTTTTTTTTTTTTTTAAATGAGAAAAATACTTTTATTTTATTAAACATTTGTTTGATAGGAAATGTAAAGTAGTGAGTTTTGTGTTTCTTAATAACCACTGTGAAGTCTATATAGTAATCAGTACTATGAAAATTCTGAGGTGACATTATTTATAGACTAGTACTTTATTTCAGTCAAGTATCCGATGAGAGAGTACCATAAAATATTTTGTGAGTCTCAAAATGTGTAATCCACAGCACTCTTTTTTTTTTTAATCTTCTAGGAGAATTAATCAAGAAAGAGGGAGCTGTGATTGTTCGGGAAACAGGGTCTAACATGAAGGATGAAGATGAGGATGAGGCAACTGTGCATCAAGAATGAGGGCAGCTGGGTGAGAATGGAGTGGTCAGCCTGCCCAGGACTGAGAGCTTTAAGACAAAAATGCTGGAAAAGCTTATGCATCTGAATTTCTTGATTTAGGCAACTGAACATGTACGGGCAGTTGTTCGCTCATGTGGTCGTGAGGCTGAGATGGACTCAATGGTGAGTATATATATAAAGCTCAGCATACAGTCTTTGCCTACACCTCTCTCTTCAAGAGTTCTGCCTCTTTAATATTAATATTTAGATCTTTGGTCCATTTTGACTTTAGTTTAATGCATGGTGATAGACATGGGTCTTTGGCATGTGAACAGTTTTTCCAGCACCATTTATTAAAGAGGCTATCTTTCTTCCAGTGAACACGTTTGGCCCCTTTGTCAAAGATCAGGTGGCTGATCAGTGTGTTTGGAGTTGTTTTTGCATCTTCTAATCTGCTCCACTGATCCTAGGTCTGTTTTTTTACTAGTAACATTCTGTTTTATTTTTCGTTTGTTTGTTTGTTTTCTGATTTTATTTATATATACATAGTCTTATATATATACACACATAGTCTTTTTTTTTTTTTTTTTTGGTTTTTCTCCGGTACCGGGAACCGAACTCACGACCTTGCGCTTGCTAGGCAGGCGCTTTTGCCGCTGAGCTAAATCCCCAGCCCCCACACATAGTCTTTTTGAGTCAGGGTTTCATTATGCAGTTCAGACTAGCCTTGAAATCCCAGTAATCTTCCCATCTCAGCCTCCCAAGTGCTGGGATTACAGGCATGTGCCACCATACCTGGCTTGTTCCTGATTTTAAGTGAAAACTTTTAGTTTTTGACAATTTAGTATGATGTTGGCTATTGGTTTGTCATAGATGGTTTTTATCAGATTGAGATAAAGACCATCTGTTCCAGTTTTCTTTAGAAATGGGTGTAGGACTTGGTCAAATGCTTTTTCTGCATGTATTGAGATGATCATGTGATTTTTGTCCTTAGCTCTGTTTATATGATGTATTACATTTATTGATTTGCATATGTTGAACCATCCCTGCAGCCCTAGGATGAATCTTACTTGGTCATGGTATGTAATCTTCTTGATGATTTGCTGCATGCCAATATCTTACTGAGGATTTTTGCACCTGTGTTCATTAGGGAGCTTGGCCTCTAGTTCTTTTATTTGGTTGGACCCTTCTTTGGTTTTGGTATGAGGGCAATGCTTGCTTCCAGGAATGAATTTGGGAGTATTGCTTCCCTTTCAGTTTCATTAAATGGTTTGAGAAGTAGCAACATTTAGTCTTCTCTAAATTTCTTGTAGAATTCAGCAGTGACTCCATCAGGACATGGGTTTTACTTTGTTGATAGGTTTTTAATTACATCTTCACTTTCTTTTTCTGATATGCCTTATTTAAAATTTTTGTATCTTCTTGATTCAACTTTGGTAATTTATATGTTATCTAGCAAGCTGTTTGTTTCTTCTGCATTTTTCATCTTATTAGGATACAGTTTCTCAAAGTGGTATTGATGATCTTCTGGATTTCTGCAGGATTTGTTATGATTTCACCCCTTTCATTCCTAATTGCATGGATTTGAATCTTTTCTTTCCTTTTTTGATAAGGGTTTATCAATTTCACTTAATGTTTCAAAGGACCAACTCTTTGATTCATTGATTCTTTGTATCTGAGATGACTGCACACAGCTCAGAAGTACAAATGCTAAATAAATACAAGAAGAAATGTTCAACATCACTGGTCATTTGAGAGATGCAAATTAAAGCAACTCTGAGATTCCATCTCACTCCAGAAACAATGGCTATTATAAAAAAAATTACAAATGCTGGAGGGGCTGTGGGGAAAAAGGAACCCTTCCCGACTCTTGGTGGGAGTGTAAACTCATGCAACTATTGTTTTTTCCTCAAAAACTAGGAATAGAGGTCGTATTGGACCCAACTATTCCCCTTCTTGGTATCTTCCTGAAAGAACTAAAAGCATCACACCGAAGTGATATATGTGCACCCCCATTTATAACAGCACAGTTTGTAGTAGCTAAATCTTGGAAACAACCCCAATGCCCATCAACCAGTGAATGAATAAAAAAGATTTTTTAATATAATATAGTATTACTGAGCCATAAAGAAGGATAAAATTGAGACATTTATAGCTAAACAGATGGACCTTGAGACCAAAATTCTAAATGAAATAAATTGGACACACATTTGTAAATATCACATTATTTCTCTGGTGTGGGAGACTGAAAGTGTAAATAAGAACAGAAATGTGGCATAGATATTGTGACATAGGAAGAAACTGTTTAAAAGGAAAAAGGAACCTGGGAGAGGGAAGGGGAAAGGAAGGAAGGGAAAAGAAAAAAATGGAAAAAGAAGGATAAAATGGAAACAGAGTTTTGTGAGTTGGGAGGGGAAGGACAGAAGGGTCAGGAATAGGAAAAGAAAAGAGGAATCAAAAGTAGCAACATTTAGTCATGTACAGGTACAAATTCCCTATGATGAGTGTGATCATTTTGTATTCTTAAATTATACCAATAAACTTAATTAAATAAAAAAGAAAAAAGGAGATGCTAATTAGAAATATTTAAATAAATTACTTAAAATGCCAAAAAACCCCCCAAAACCTAAGCAAATGAAGAAAACAGTTATTAACTCCAGCAGAAACAGAATTGGCCTAAAATAATCAAAAAATATTATAGTAATAATATAATCATTGGTCTAACCAAAATCAGACAACACACTAACACATACAGATATATTGATGGATGATTCTCTCTGGAGAGGATGCATATGTGTGTGGATGGTAGTGGAATTAGAGCTAAATTTTCATTTCCTTATCCTGCTTTTTTTTTTTTGGAACCAGGAATTGAACTCAGGACCTCACACTTACCAGGCAGGCACTGTGCCACTGAGTTTTATTCCCAGCCCCTTCATTTCTTATAGTGGAAAGTCAAAATGTAATGATTTTATCTAAGAACATGAAAAAACAATCTCAGTAATTTGATTTATTTTAAAAGCCAAAACATATTTGGTAAAAAAAGAATCTAAATGAGCTATTTAGAGTTATGGAGGTAAAAGCCAAAAGAATCAGCTGAAAAGATATGAAAGTAGTTGTTTCTGGCAGGGAGAGAATAAGAGGGCTGGGGAGAGTAGAGCTATTTTTCATAATAAACCTTGTAAAACTATCTCATTCTTTAAATGTATGCAGGAATAACATGGATGGAAATAAAATAAAATAAAATAAATCTGACTCACATCACCCACAGTTTTATCTTTGACATGTTAATCTACAGATACTACAAATTATAGCTAAACTGATGGACCTTGAAACCAAAATCATAAATGAAATAAATATATTACAATAAATAATACATGGATCTTTTTCACAGCATGCTTACATCTTCTCTAACTGCCTTACCTTCCACTATAGCATTTGCTTTTGAAAGTGTTGGAAATTGTGTTTCAGTAACTTCCTTTGAACTTGTCCATTGACATTAGCAGATAGCTCATTTTCTCTTTGGTGTTCCAGGAAATAGCTCATCTCTGGCCTGGCTTTAAAGCTTTCAATAAGGAGCAACTTCCATTTTTGAAACTCTAACTGTATAGGAGGCATGTTTTTCTTTTTGTTTTGCTGTTTATATTTGTGTTATTCACTGGTGGTGAAAGTATTTCCAAATAAGTAGAATCAAAATGTGGACTTTAAAAATGCATAGCATGTGTTTAATAACCAGGAGGTAAACTTCTAGGAGGTTGTCCTAAGAATTATCAGAGATAAAGATTTTCATACAAAAATGTTCATTAAACCTTTATTTATGAGAGAAAAACATGATACCCTTGATGCCTAACTGGGGCCAGGTGAGAGTTACAATCCTTTCAAATGGCAGAACTGAGTTGGGTGTTGTAGCATAAGCCTATAATCCCAGTGAATTTGGAGGCTGAGGCAGGAGGATCACAAATTCAAGCCCAGTTTTGGCAGTTTAGTGACTTAGCAAGACACTGTCTCAAAATAAAAAAATAAGAATAAAAATGGCTGGGAATGTAGCTCAGTAGTGAAGCACTTGCCTAGCAGATGCAAGAGCCTGAGTTTTATCTTGGCACCACTGGAAAAAAAAGGGCAGAGTTATATGTAAGCATTAAGTAATATATCAAGAACCTATATTAGCATGGGAGATATTTATAACATGCTGTTAAATGAAATAGATCTATAAACTCAAGACTATGTATATAAATATATAATTTATAAAAAGATCATCTATATAAATATTTTTTGAAAGGACATGCACTAAGATGTTTAAAGTAGCCATCACTCATGAGATCTTAAATAATTTTTTACTTTGTTGTGTTTTTGTTTCCCAAGTCTTGTCTGTGAAGCATAAATACATTTTATAATTAGAAAAAAAAGTGTTAGTTTAAAAACAACCAAAAAACTACACCCTGATTTACTTTTCTTGCCACTGAGAAGACTTGGCTTTATCTGAAATTGAGACTACTGGAGGAAAGAGAGTAGAAATCTTTTTGATCGATGTTATCTTTGCCATAGTTCTGGATTTGGAAGGTTTCGCCTATTTTATGCCAGTTGTATTATTTGTTCTGGCTGTGTGAGTAGACTTGTTTCTTATCATCTTCTGGATTCTTCAGATTACTGCCATTTTAGAGTTTATAAAGTATGGCTACTCAAACCATTCTAAGGTATCAGATTTAATAGATTTGCTATTTGACTTAAATCAAAGGCTCCATCATTAGGGAACTAGGTAACTTGCCAGCTTCTAGGCAATTAGAATATTAGACACCCTGTGTTTTCTGCTTAGACAGGAGGTGTTCTGTTACCATATAAATCTTTTATGCTACACTTGCAACAGCATTGACAAGGAATACTGAAATTTAGTAAAATGCTCACACCAGGCTACAGAGGGGCGGGTGCAGCCGTGGTCTCCGTGAGCACCGCTGGCAAAGTGCTAGTGAGGGAGGGCTGGAGACAACAAGGAGCATTTGTATAGCTACCTACAAGATGCCCCCATGCCATGTGCTGGCTGGACCACAGTCCATGGGACAGAGAGGCAAGAAACTGGATTGTTTTCCCTGCTCTTATATTTTTGACAGATAAATCTAGGAGGGAGAGAATGATCGCTGGATTTTAGGGCTAAGCCATCTGAGTTCTTAAAGATTTTCTCTTGCAATGCAAAGCCATGCTTGTCCAAGCAGTGTCAAGATTCCACAGAGACATATGTGTAGTGGTTTCAAATCAATTGAGTACAGACTCTACTATGTGAGGCAGTGGTTTATCTAGAAGGTTATCTTTTTTTTTTGAGACAGTGTCTCACTATGCAGTTCAGGGTGGCATTGAGCTCACTTTGTAGCCCAGGGTGGTCTTGAACTTGCAACGATCCTCCTGCCTCAGCCTCCCGAGTGCTGGGATTACAGGTGTGCGTCACCACGCCTTGCTATCTAGAAGTTTAAAACAATTCCCAGAGTGATTTTTGCCCACAAAATCATTGAAAGGATTATGTTTGGGAGGCTCTGAGAGAGGAACTCAGAAGTAACCAAGCTCTCCAGAACATATAACGAAGAGACGGTGCACAGAGGTTTTACCAGCAATCGAATCAACCAAACCACAGAGCAAACATAAATAAGTATCTACTTTGTGTAGCTATCATGAGGACAAGTGCTGTCAAAGGGTGGTGAGTGAGGAAGAAATCTTAAGCTTGGTGAGCTACACACAGCACAGTGAAGAGTGAGTGCCAAGTTCTTGGGAAGATTCTAAAAATCTGTAAAGCTGCGCTTCTGATCCTCTAGGCTGTTAGTGTCTTTTAAGCACTGCACGGACTCTGTCCTTATTTATTTGCATTAGCTAGCTTTCTTGTTGCTGGGATACAATGTCTGACACTCATAACTTAAAGGAGGAGATTTAATTTGGGTCATAGTTTCAGGGGCTTCAGTCCATGGAAGGCTCCAAGGCCGACATGTCATGGAAGATCAGACGCTTACTTTATGGTGTCTGGGAAGCAGAGAAGGGGAACAGTGCCAGTGAGGAAGGCACAAGGGACCAGACATAGACCCCAAGGTCACACGTCTATGCCCTCCGAGACACACCCAAGATGTGCTTTACTAATTCCTTGGGCAGATCCCCAAATCAATTAAGTGTATAACGCACTCTTGTCACATATTCATACTGTGTAAAACATGATCTGCATTTGCGAGGAGTCTTTTCTTCTATATTATCCCCCCTCATCTTGTGCCTGAAGTCCAGCTGTGACACTCAAAGGGGTCCTTGACTGAAAAAATGTTGAAGAATCATTGGTGTACATGAGTGTTACACTGGAAAAGGGAGGAATCACATTTTTAATTTGCTTTATATTAAGATTTAGTGTCCATTTCTTGGGAACTCACCAGACATCATGCTTGATGTTTTAGCATTTATTCTGCTATTCAGTCCCTACCCAACCTGGAAAGAGGTCATTTACCCTGGAATTATCGTATTTATGATGGTGAAGTGACTTGCCCAGGATTTCACCACTAGTAGGAGCTGTGCTTTATCCTGGATGCAGGGCCTAGACTTCCCTTAGAATTTGCTGTCAAGGGTCAACACCTCACAGGGCTTTCTACATAGGTAGTGACCAAAATTGTTGATTAAGTGCAAGGTCGTGAGTTTGGTTCCTGGTACCAGAGAAAAACAAAAAAAAACAAAAAAAAAAAAACAAAATTGTTGATTGGCGGACTGGTATGTGAGGACAGACATTGAATTTGGATGATGAAAATCTATTAAAAAGTACTCAGTTTCTTCAGGCTTTGCAAAACCTCAAATCCTAAAGGGTCAACCCTGCTCTCATATTCAAAAGGTCAATAGAACTACAATTAAAAGAGACAGTTCATCCTAATATTCAGCCTTAAGGAAGGAAGTTTGCCACATGCTACAATGTGGGTGAATCTTGAAGAGTTACTGCTAGGTAAAATGAGCCAGTTACAGAGGGACACACTGCACGGTTCCACTTACACGCGGTATGCAGCGTGTAGTGGGCTTTGTAGAGATAAAAGTAGAAAGGTCGGTGCCAGGAGCTGAAGGAAAGGGATAAATGGAGCGATGCTTCCTGGGTACAATGAAGCATCATTTCTGTCTTCCCAGACATCTCAGTCTGGGAAGACAGAAAGAGTCGGAAGACTGGCTGTGTGACAATGTGCATGTACTAAGCTATAGAGCCACACGTCTGAAAATGGTTTGAGTTTTTGTTTGCTTTTTGAGAGGCAGGTCTCACTATGTAGTTCAGGCTGGACTTGAACTCACTCCGCAGCGCAGGCTGGCCTCAGACTTGCACCAATCCCCCTTTCTCAGCCTCCCAAGTGCTTGAGATGACAGGTGTGCACCACCACACCTGGCTCAAAACTGGTTGAGTTTTATGTTATATGTATCTTACCACAAATAAAAAAATTTTTAAAAACTATTGTAAATGACCACTTGTGCATCTACTTGCCGAAAGGTCCTGGAGATACATGGTTCTGTCCCTGTGGCTCATGAGCTGTGCTTCAGTGGGAAGACCTGCTGCCTGAGCAGGCTGGTGTGTGACACTCCCAGGTGAACCTGGTCTCCCTGGTCCATTTCTAGCATCCAGTTGTCTGCAGAGGCCTGGCTCTGCCCCGGAGGTCAGCTCCAAGTTGTCCCTATCTTCCGGTGGGTTGTCTAACTGGGCGGAATGGGAAATTGCTCATAATTAATTCCTCTGTTAAATTCTATTATGCTCCCCCTTTCTTCTTATTAACAGCTTACAAAGCAAAAACGGTAGCTTTCCCCAGCCAAGGTGTATACCACAATGCTCCCAAGGGCCTCCAGTAAGAAAGAGTCCGGCCAGACCTCTCCTTTCCAATGCCAACAGCACTTGCACCTGGGACTTCTCCCCTGAACCATCCTACCCCTGGCAGCCAGCACCACTGGGGGCCTTCACCCAGACAGGAGCCAGGTCATCAAAATGAACTGCTGATTCTCTGAATTTAAAGCCCGAGATTATAAGAGCCCCACACACAGGGCCGCTCTGAATGAATTCACAGCTGCGTGCTTGCCAGGCAGCCTGGGAGCTTGGACGTATCACAGCAATGACCTGGTGCTACTCCAACCCAAACAGATTTGTCACAGCAACACAGGCTTCTAGGACAGCCAGAGCAGCATTGTGTGTGACAAACGAGGCCTCTGTCAGGACAAAGGGGGCTCTTAGTAGTCATTCTGCTTTGGCTGCTTTACACCCAGGAAAAGCCAGGGGACTTCTTTTGTCTGGACGGGGAAAACAAAAGTGATTCATCTCACTGTGCACCGGCACCACATTCTTTGTGGTCGACCAGTGCAGGGAGGCCTGGCGGCCAGCAGCCCTTACAGCTACCTTTTACTGAGGGCCTACTGAGGGACAGGAGCTATTCTAGGTACTAGGCACACACTGCCTGATTTAATCCTCTCAGCAAAGCTGCGATGTAGGGATTATCCCCACTGTAATCATATGGAAAATGAGACGCAAAGAAGTGAATGTCGCCTGGCA
The DNA here is from genome assembly GCF_000276665.1 of Chinchilla lanigera. Classification (NCBI taxonomy): domain Eukaryota; kingdom Metazoa; phylum Chordata; class Mammalia; order Rodentia; family Chinchillidae; genus Chinchilla; species Chinchilla lanigera. The sequence continues at coordinate 2,635,509 of NW_004955518.1, read as the reverse complement.
AGTGAATGTTGCTTGGCTAGTGAGTGGTGGCAGCAGAGACCAAAGTGCTACTGAAGCTCTGCTTACTCTCAGCTGACTGCTGTCCCCAAACATACTGCTACCAGCATCTGAAAGGCCAAAGCAGCCTACTCCGCTGGCCTGTCTTAGTTACCACCTCATCACTGGCACAGTACCTGATGCAACAACCTAGAGGAGGAAAGGTTTATGTCAGCACACAGTTTGTAGAGGTTTTGGTTCATAGTCAGCTGGCTTCAAGGCAGAGCTATTGCTCATGGCATGGCAGTGGGAAGTGGGGAGAGGGAGGAAGATATTCCCCCATAGGCCAATACCCTTAGAGATCTACCTCTGATGAGGGCTTCACCTCCCAACATCACATTTAGCTATGAATTCATCAGTGATTAATCCACCAATGAGCGTTATGTCCATGATCCAATCACCTCCTAAAAGCCCCATCTATGAGTGCATGAGGTTATTGGGGGGATCCATATTTAAACAATACCAGACCCTCCTACCTTCAGGCATGTCAGTTGGGAAGGTCTAGAATGTTCCTGATGGGCAACATATACATATATCAAATGAAACAAAAAAGATACAAAGAGATTTGGATTCATGGAGATTTTCTTTTTAGAGCCACAGAAAATGCCTCTGCTTTAACACTAGAATGTTTATATAGGCATTTATAAAAGTAAATCAGGGCTGGGGATTTAGCTCAGCGGCAAAAGCGCCTGCCTGGCAAGTGCAAGGTCGTGAGTTCGGTTCCCGGTACCGGAGAAAAACCAAAACCAAAA
>NW_004955518.1:2624939-2634621 GCF_000276665.1 Chinchilla lanigera | reverse complement strand
AGCGGCAAAAGCGCCTGCCTGGCAAGTGCAAGGTCGTGAGTTCGGTTCCCGGTACCGGAGAAAAACCAAAACCAAAAAAAAAAAAAAAAAAAAAAAGCTTTAAAAAAAAAAAAAAAAAAAAAAGTAAATCAGGATAAAAAAAATGAAGATCAAGGTTTCTGTCAATAATTAAACCACTGATCTGCTCTTCCTCAAGTATTGAGCTTGTAAGGGCCAGAAAACTTCAGCTGAATGTGCTCCTACCTGCTGATTAATCCTAACCCCTGATAATGAACCTATGTCCCTGTGCCACCCCCCCCCCCTTGGGCATTTGTGGCCTTATCTGGAGGACAGCTGTCAGCCACTTTTCCGTTGCAGTAGCAAATGCCTGACATCATCGGCTTCAAAGCGGGAGAGTTTTGTTTGGCTTATGGTTTCAGAGGTTTTGCTCCATGGTTTCCTAGCCCTGTTGCTTTGAGCTGGCGAAGGTGCAACTCATGGGGGCAGCACAGGGCAGAGGAGACCTGCTCACCTCATGGCAGCTGGGAAGAAGATGGAAGGGAAGCAGCAGGAGTGCCAATATCCCGCCCAAGCACATGCCCCCAAAATCTAACTTCCCTCCACCAGGCCCAGCCTCTGCAAGTTCCCATCACTTCCCAATAGCATCAGACTGAAGACCAAGCTTTTAGGATGTGGGCCTTGTGGGAGGCATTGATGATCCAACCATAACCACAACCACAACACACACTAAGTGTGAAACTCTCTGGCACGGTGTGTAGGTACCCAGAAGTCCCCTTCACAAACCCATCTGGACTCTGGGGCAACCCGCGAGTGCCAGCTGGGGTATACCACTGCCCTGTCTGCCCTGACTTCCAGACTCAGCCTTGCCCATCTCGCCACCACTCAGATCACTTTTCCACTGACTTTTGAGGCAGAATCCAAACACTGGTTTAGGAAACCTAGCTTTTGAGTATCCTGAGTTTCATATCCTAGTTTTGTTTTCAAGTGCCAGGTAACAGTGGCTGAGCCATTGTCCCCTCAGTTCTTAGCTCCTGGGGACAATCTGGGAGCAAGATCATAAACTGAAAACTGACAAGTCAAAAATTTAAGAAAGGAATGGAGAGAAAAAAGGAGCTGAGAGAGAAGGGAGCACAAAATTACCTCAGGCTGAAGCAAAATCTGTTCCTCATTCATTAATCCATTTGTTTCCAACAAGTATTTATTTACTATGTGTCAAAGCTCTGTGTACTAGACATACAACCATGTGTCAGGCAGGGCCCCAGCAGGGACAGTTGCTCCATAAAAGTTAACAAAGGGGCTATTTACAAAGGTGTAGGCAGAGCTATAGTGGGTGACAGGGAAGACCCAAAAGATCACTAGCAAGAAGCTACTACCATTGCCAAGCCAGGAGCACAGGGGAGACAATAGCTAAAGGCACCAGGCAAAGAACGCACACATCAGAATGGGGCTTCTAGGCAGCAACTCTGGCCTTTGATAGAGGAGCACAGTCACTGCTAAACCTTGGCCCAGTGTTGAGGTATCTAAGGTAGTGAATACTCAGAATGCTGATGGACCCACATCACAGCCAGAAGGTAAAGGAGGCCAAAGACTCCCTTGGAGGTTTAAAAACTGGGGTAGAAAGTAGGGTAGAGAAGAGCGGACCTGGGGCTATGGGCAAGCACAGAACATCCAGGAGAAGTGACATGAGCAGAATAGGAACCTGGGCCTAAGTCTACCAGTGCACGGTGCCAGGGTACAGCTCACGGATGTGGTTGGGTCTTCCAAGAGCACAGGCTCTGTCAGGTCAGGAGTAAAGTTCTCAGTGGAGTAGGGAGGGCCCATGACTGGGCCTCAAGGAATCCAAAGTCACCCAGTTCCTCTCTTGTCAGCTGCCCTTCCGGGGCTGGGCCTGACTGTGCCTACCTTGCTGCTTTGATCCTGGCTCTGGTTGGTGGGTTTCCCCGAACTGAAGTTCTCATTGACCACCCTCCCCCACAGGGTAAGAGAGACAATAGAGGGAAATTCTTTCCATGGATAAAGAGCAGCTACTTTCAAGCCCACATGGGGACTGAAACAATGAAAAGTTAATTTCCAAAACATACTTACTCATTAAAGCAGGTCCTCCAAGGAGTCTCCCCCAAGCAGCACTTTGTTGGCCTATTTTATATTTCATGTACATTTGAAAGCAATAACACTGCAACTTTAAAGACATTCTATAAACTTCTTTCCATTTTTTCCCTGAAATTCTCTACCATCCATCTAATCAGCTGAGATTTCCCTCACTCTCTCTGTAGACACCGAAGTGTGTCAGACTGGGCAGCAGGGGGTAGGGCTGAGCCTTATTAAGAGAAGGTCCTGACTCAGTTTCTCTTTACAGTTTTGAAAGTCTCCTTTGGAAGTGTAGAGAAGGTAAGAAAGGTCAGAGGACAGAGATTTTGTTTTTTGTTGCTTTGTTTTTAAGACAAGCTCTCACTTGTTGCCCAGGCTGGCCTTGAACTCACGGTGACCCTCCTGCCTCAGTCTCTCGAGTGCTGGGATTGCAGCTGTGTGCCACCATGCCCGGCTGGGATAGGGATGTTGAAGGTGGAACTATCTGCTGTTTAATGGAAAGGGTGGAAGGAAATAGTGGAAAGAGCATTCACCTTGGCGCTAGACATGGGTTTGAATCCCGCTCCCATCACTTCTTCTGGGCACTTACCATCACCGTGGTCCCCATATACCCATCTCTACTGTGAGGGCGGGGTTGGACCCCTCCCTGAGCTGTCTGGAGAGTACGTGGAGTGAAGAGTGTAAAACAGCTGGGACAGTTTGGTGTCCTCAGGAAAACGGTCAGTTCTGTTTTCTTTCCCAAAGTCAGGGCGCAGGGTCCTGGGAGAGCACCGGCAGTATGGAGAAGCCCCTGGTTTGGGAAGATGTCTTCGAAGTTGTATTGGTTTTCTGGGGATTCTATGACAAAGTGTCACAAACTGGGTGGCTTAGAAACAGAGGAGCATTGTCTTGCCATGCTGGAGGTTACAAGTGTGGAATACGGTGTTGTTTGGGGTTCCTCTGGAGGGGAATGAGGGAAAGTCTGTCCCACACCTCTTGCCTGGCTTCTGGTGGCCTTGAAAACTCCTTGGCTTGTTGCAGGCATTCTCCCCATATCTGCATGTCATCTTCCTTTCAAGTACACCCAACCTTGTCCAAATTTCATTTTTTATAAGAACACCAGTCATACTGAACTAGGGTTCACCCTAATGACCTCATCATAACTTGGTCATCTGCGAAGACCCCATTTCTAAGTAAGGTTATATTTGTAGGTGCAGGGGGTTGGTACCTCAGTACCTTTTGGGGAACCCATTTCAGCCTGCACCAGAAGCCAGCAGCGTTTCTACCATTAGAGATGGAAACACCGCATATTTCTTCCCACACATGTGTGACTCATTTTAAACAACTTCTCCCCCCACTCCCCCCCCCCCCTCCGCCCCGTGTCCTCCTGGCCACACCTTGAATTGCACTCTGGTCAGCAGGATGTAAGTATGAAGATAAGGGGTGGGGGCAGGGTCAGAGGTCACGTTAGGCAAACAGTGTGTGTGTTTCCCAGCATGTGGGCAGGAGGAAAGCGGTGGAAGGAAAGTGACTGAAACAGCCTCAGTGCTTTTTCTGTCCCCAACATCAAGGGACACAGCAGCCTGGGAGACCACTAGGAATAGGGGGAGGTCCCATGTCTGGAAAGATGACGAGCAGGGATTACATTGTTTTCCTGGGGCTAGAACTGTATTCATTTATAAAGTAAATATTTAAGAAGACCCAAATGATGGGATTGTTGGGAAAATCAAGTTAGGTAAATTAAAGGAAGTGCTTAGTCTAGAGCCTGATACCCAGTACATGTCTAACAATGTTACGTATTTATTTTTTGCAAATATTTTATTAACTCTCACATTGGAATACTCAGCAGATATGTACAGTAATAATAGTTAGTACAGAAAGCATTTATTAGCTGTGTTACTTGCAAGGCATTGTCTGTTTGCTTCATATTATCTCATTAAATCTCTACAACCATCCCAGTGAGGTAGACATGATATTTCTTTTTTATAACTGTAGAAACAGGCTTAGAAAGATGAAGGAATGGCCCGCAGGTCTCTCCTCATTCCTGATGTGAAAGAATTTGGAACTCATTTGCTGCAGTCTACACTAAGCTACACTGCCTCCTTTTTCATATTGGGAATTGAACCCAGGGCTTTTCAACTGAGCTACATCCCCAGCCCTTTTTTATTTTTTATTTTAGGATAGAGTCTCACCAATTTAAGCTGCCTGGGCTGGGCTCAGGACTGTAGTGCTCCCATGTCAGCTTCCCAGAGCGCTGGGATTACATTCGAGTGATACCATCCTGGCTTAACACTGCTTCTTTCAGTTGCAAGATAATTTAAATTCTAACTTGATTTCTCAGCCAAGAGATCTACACCAGACTCTCCAACTGGATGCGAATAGATTACTGGTGTTGAGATATTGATCCTTTTGATCCTTGGAACTGCCAGAATCCTGGAGCCATGTCTCACGTGTATCTTGTGGGATGCCCTGTGGCAGTTTTTGGGAGAAGGAAAGGTCACCGGGGGCTGCAGTGGTGGAGGTAAGCTGCGGGGAGGACTTGTTAGGCAGGTGGAATCTGAATGACCACAGGAGTGACTTCAAAAGACAATGCCGGGGCTGGGGATTTAGCTCAGCGGCAAAAGCGCCTGCCTGGCAAGCACAAGGTCATGAGTTCGGTTCCCGGTACCGGAGAAAAACCAAAAAAAAAAAAAAAAAAAAAGACAATGCCAAAAAAAAAAGACCATGCCCCTGCGGTGGTGCCCAGGAACAGCGCACATGGCATGGCTGCGGTAATTGATTGGCTAAACTGTTTGAGGTGCCAGACAGATGTCTGAGGAGGTGAAGCAGGAAATAGGCTGGGCCTGGCATCAGACAGGGTTTGATCAGAGAAGCAGAACCATGAGCACTGGTTTATTACAGGTGTTAGCCACGGTGCAATCACCGGAACTGGTGGAGAAACCTCTGCAAGGCTGTTGCTTCTCCGTCTAAGGTTGGGCCTGAAATTTCCACAGGTCACATGTCGGCAATAAGCAAGAAAAGCTGGATAGGAAACGTGAATGGGCGAGACCAAAGGGGAATCCGTGGGGACTGAAACTCTCCAGAGCAAATTGGGCTCATATTTGTTTCCCACTACCTCCAGCCCCAGGGACACGGGGATGCGCCTGAGAGCCGTGCGCTGGCCGTGGCAGCTCAGGCACCGGGCCTTTGATTTGCAGAGGCCAAAAGGTGAGTCTGCAGGAATGGGAGGAGCTGCAGACCTACAGCAGCACGTCAGCCACCACAGCCAAGCGCATTCTGGTCTGCACGGCATCAAGGTGCTGCTCCTTCACGCCTGCCTCTCGAGCATTACTGAATTCTCTTGAGGGAACACCCACCCTGGACCCTTCGGGAGTAGATTTGGGGAAATGTAGTTCCACACGGGCTATGGACCAGGACTCGACTGCAGAACTGTAACTTTATACTGTAAGCAGTAGAAACAGGAGGCTTTGCTGAGGGTACTGGTCTGATGGAATGGATGTGTGGGGGAAGATTTTCTAGGATAGAAAATGAGTTTGAGGAATATGAACACACAGAGAGAGTGTAGTTCAGAATTTACTGTAGTCCAGGCACGAGAATGTAGAGACAAGGAAGGGAATGAGGGGGACAAGTGCAAAGTAGGAGCCAGATTCTAGAAACATGCTGGATTTCTGACTGGAGAGCAAAGGGAGAGAGCACCCAGAATGCTCCTGGGGTGTTCACTTAGGAGGTGAGAATTATGGTCCTAGCAGTAAAGTTGCTCATGTAAAAGCTATCCTGTTTTAATAGCTAAGCTACCCCACTGAAATGCACTACAATAATCAGAAAATTTAAGTTTGTAACATTTGAACAGTTCAAAACTGTAAGGACAGCAAAGAAGGGAATGGACTATTGGTAAAAGAAAAGAGGAGGCGGAGACTCCACTGAGCTGTTAGTAAATTTGTTCTGACGATGCTTGTCTCACAGAAGGTAACTGAATCCAGAGGGTTTTGTTTGCTTGTCTGTTGGAGACACAGTTACTCTAAATGACTAAGTTGCCCAGCTAAGCTTGAACTTGCCATTCTCCTGCCTCAGCCTCTCACAGTGATAGGATTACAGGCATGTGCCATGTTGGGCTTTACAAGTGTTTTATAACATTTTTGGTGTTTGAGACTGTGGAATAAAATCTGTAAGAGACCATTAATCTGACCGAACTCCTTGAACTACACCCCAACATAGCAAATTAAAATGGAGTCATTCATGCTAAAGCGCCACATGACCAAACCAAAGTTAAGTCATCTGTCCTTCTGAGAAATCAGAAAAGAGGTAATAGCCAAAGCCCCAAAGCCCCAAACAAGCCCATTTTATCTATTATGATGAGGATGTTTTCTCTGTTTTAAGGCTTCCAAGGAAAGTAATGGAAGTCACCCGATGTTAACCAATCCACATTTTTTTTTTTTTTTTCAGTACTGGGGATTGAACCCAGAGCCTGTGCATTGTTAAATCCCCAGCCATTCCCTGCCTTTGAGACAGAGTCTCTCTCAGTCACTAGGTTGCTCAGGTTAAACTCAAACTTGCAGTCCTCCTCCTTCAGCCTCCCATTAATAACTGCCTTAAAAAATTGACTATTCTGTCATGCTGGGCACAGTACCTCGCTGTTTTTAGAGGAGATGCCACCTGATTTGTGAACCACAAATAAAAATCAGTTAGGCCATTTAGCTAAATTTGTTGAAATCTTATCTTTGACAGAAGCCATAGAAGTTTTGAGAGAAGGGATTACAATTTTCCTTAGTTTTCAAAGGGATTTGGTTTATACAAAGGTGAGGAGTCTTTCCCTTAAAGAAACACTCAGTTTCATTCTCTGTCCAATTTTGATTCGGGGCCTGGGATCAGTAGACACAGGGAGAGATCAATCCCAGAGTCTAGGAAGTCATGCAAAATAAACTCTAGACAGGGCAAGGGGCCAGTTTCCAAGAGTGTCCTTTTTTCCCCTATAAGTGAAAATAGCATACAAGCAGGAAGGGTGGAGGCTCACTCAGTATAGTCTGCTGCAAGGGTTATTCTTTCGTCTCCACCATGCTAGGTCCTAACCAGTGGATGCACAGTACTTCAGGAGACAGTTGATTGAGGGATACTTTCCAAAATGTTTCATTAGGATTTAAAAATGAAGGTCTTCTGAAAACAAGCAAACTAACCCTTTGCAGGTATTGCTTACTCCTTCTGAGTATAATTTCCTGTGCCAAGCTTGCTGATGGGCTTGCTTGCCTGGAGTCCACTTCACTCTAAGCACTGACCAATCACATGAATGGGAGATCAGCTGGCTTCCTAGCATGGAAGTCCATTTCCTAGTTGTGCACCCCCAACCGCAGTTGTTTTAGTTGGGGCCTTGCCTCCCACTAAAGAATCTAGAATGGAAAGATGTTTCCTCTCCCATCCTTCTGGCATCAGGATGAAGTCACATGTCCTACTTGGCCAGTCAGACAGTCTTACCAAGAATGTTGACCCTTGAATGAATGACACAGAGAAAGACAAATGAGATTTGATTCATGGCCATGACAGTGGTTTAGCAATGACTGTGGTATGGCTACAGTGTCCAGAGTAGAGGCTATGTGTAAGTTGTTGTTGGTGGAGCCTGGCAACTACTTTCTATTGCCCCACTTCCCACTGTTTTTAAAGCCATGTTTTACCAGCGCTCCTATCCATGTGGTCAGTGACCTGATTTTCTTCCAACAGATGCCTTTTTGCACAAATTAACAGATTTGGTTTCTATTGCTTGCAGTTGGAGTTGTGAACATATAGAGAAAGTCTCCAGTGTCCTTTGAATCATGTTTTTCATGTAGCATGGGTGGAAATGAAACCCCCAGCCCTTGAAATATTTCCTGTAATGGTTAATTTTGTCTGTCTGCTTGCCTGGGCCACAGAGTGCCCAGATATTTGATCAAATACTCATCTGAGTGTTTTGAAAAGGGTGTTTATTGATGAGAATACCATTTAAATCTGCTGACTAAAGTAGATTGTCTTCTGGCTTTGTCAGTTCAGGCTGATATAACAAAGCACCATAGAGTATGTGGCTTATAACAGTAGCAATGCACTTCTTAACAGTCCTGGAGGCTGAGAGCCCAAGAACAGGGTGCCAGCAGGGTGAGGTTCTGGTGAGGCCCTTTTCTAGGCCAAATGTTTGTATCCTCATGTGGTAGGGAGAGGAACCAGAGGGCTCTCTGAGACCTCTTTTATAAGGGCACTAAGGTCATGTATGCAGAACCTAACTGTATAACCTAAATGCCTTCCAAAGGCCTACCATGTAACACCATTACCTAAAGGGTGGGGGCAGAATCTCAATATATAAACTGTGAGAGGACAGAAACATTCACTCTGTCCATAAAATCTTCCCTACGCAGGTGGGTCACATCCAATAAGTTGAAGACCTAAACTGAACCAAAAAATCTGGCCCCGCCACAAGTAAGAGGCAATTCCTCCTCCTGCCTTCAGACAGGGACACTGTTCCCCACTGGCTTTGGACTATAACTACATCCTGGGCTTTCCTGGGTCTCAGGCCATCATACTCAGATTGGAACTAAGATTTTGGTTTTCTTGGATCTCCAGCCTTCTCACTCACCATATAGATCTCGGGACTTGTCAATCTCTGAAACCATGTGAGCCAATTCCTTATAACAAATCTCTGCATAGCTCTGTCTCTACTAATATACTATTTCTTATTGGTCTTGTTCTTCCAGAAGACCCAGATACAACTCTCCATTGGACAGCCTTATTAAGCTTGTCTATCAAGCTGGTCTGAAGCCCTCACAGTCTAATCTAGGGGAGTTTCCTGGGGACTAGTGTGTGAAATTCCAAACTGGGGTCATTAGACAATAAAGAATGAGACACTTAGGGAAAAGGGAGAGTTGATATCCTGACCTTCTGGCCATGTGCAATCTCTCTCTCTTTCAGAGATAATAGTAGAAGATCTCTGTACAGGAAATTTGCTTTGAGTTTGATAAATGTTTTCTCCTTTGGGCCTAAAGAATCATATAGATTTCCATTTCCTCTTTTTGAAATGAATGTTTTAATGAATGCTTTAAAAAGATGACAAATATTGTACAAAGAAAAATTCAGAGACTATAATAAGAAAATAAAAATTGCACTAATATGTAGATTATATATATCTTTCTAGACACATTACCATTCAATTCATTTATTCAACAGTGAGACCTTACTATGTCCCAAAGGACTGGCTCAACAAAATGTACATGGTGCTTCCTGCCTCCTAGGCACCCAGAAGGCGGGGCCCAGGTGCACTGGGAGCCACGGGCGGGGAGCGCCAGTCTTCTAGCTGGCTCGCTCCCTGCCTTGTAGGAGCCCGGAAGGAGGGCCCCTGGCACAAGGGGGGCCACGGGCAGAGAGCTCTGGTCTTCCAGCTGGCTCACTCCCTGCCTCATAGGCACCCAGAAGGAGGGCCCTGGTACGGGGGAACCACGCAGCGGCGAGCGCTCTTGTGCACTGGCCCTCAGGCCAGCTGTCACCACCGTTCAATTTGAGAACTACTGTGACACAGAGAAACAATGACACAATTGGCCCACCATGCACCGGCTGCAGATGCCCACCCACAGACGTGTGTGAATCATTCAAACATGGAGAAACC
>NW_004955518.1:2612358-2623314 GCF_000276665.1 Chinchilla lanigera | reverse complement strand
TTGGGACCCCACAACAGTTAGTGTCCTCTCCCCAACTGTCAGCACAGGCAGCAGGAATACACAAAGGTAATTTCTTAGCAGCTTCTAAAATGGAATTTTTCCTTCTACTACTGCAAATCATTTTCCTTCTCAATTATTTGTGAAGTCTCACTTCATTGGGCAGCAGACCAAGATTAATACTTTCCTTTATCTTCAAGATTTTTTAAAAATTGAAGATCTGTGCAAGATAGTGAGAAAATAATACAAAGTATCCAAATGAGCTTTATTTTCTTCATGAGTTGAATTAGACTCTCAGCAATGTAAATTTTCACACATATATTCTGAATTACCCTGTTCATTCTGTAATTCTAAACTTGTGCTAGTTTTGCTTCCCCTTCTTTGTTTGGAGCAATCTATCCATTGCAGTACTGTATAATGTGACCTGGGCCTTGGTGCCAGCACCTGCTGCTGGAGTGTAAGCTGTCTGAAAAGGTCCTGTGGGCATGTTTGGGCTTCTTCACCTTCAGCAAATGCTTACCAATAGCTGCCACTGAATACAAGTGTCAGGTCTCAGCCTACTACCCCACAGCCAGACGCCTCTATTGAGAGAATCTAAATAATGTAAATAGGACCATAAAAGTTAGGAGGGAAGTTACTGGAGCAAATAAAAGTATATTAAGTATACTTAAATGGAAGTGTCCCCAAATGGGCATAGTTATAATTCCAAAATGTTAACAATGCCATTCTAAAGGTAAGATAATAAATCATTATTTTTTGTTCAAATGATTAAACTTTATGGCAAGTTACATCATCAAACCAAGAAGTTTCTCTACTAGAATATGTGTTCATAAAGTTATCTAAAAAGAGACTACACTATCAAAAAGAGGTTTTGGGGACCAGGAAGTGGGAAATTTGGATTCTGGTTCAGTTTATTTTTAATTTATTTTGTGCATACTTGATAGCTCATTGTTTTGTTTTCACTTCCAGAATGGGAGCAATAACACCATGCCACTTTGATCAGAGGTGGGGACAATATACAGAAATAACGTGGCTCAGTTCACAGGCACTAGCCTAGGAGGAGCGGCTGTGGGACTCTGCCCAGCACTGGCTCTCACCGTGCAAGTGTGGTACTGGGCTTCAAGGCTAAAACTTGGGCTGCTTCCCTCTCTGTCACCCATGTGGGAAGCATGTTGCCCCATTTAGAATTGGAAGAGGGGGTGCCAGCTGTTTTTTCCTTCCTTCCTTTCTTATCTTATCTTTTTTTCTTTCTTATCTTTTCTCAAGAAAAGACCAAAAAATAAATAAAAAAGAAAGAAATTTGGAAATAATATAATTTATGATACTACTTAGAAATAAGGATCCTAAACAAAATACTAGTATGTTTTAGTAATATTTGTAGACAGTTTAAACCTAGCCTCTGTGTAGCATGTGACAGAGAAGTCAAAAAAATTTTTTTTGCAAGGGTTTGTACTTGTTTTTTGATTCTTTGTGGAAAAGGCCAACTCCTCAGGGGGCCAAATATTTACTTGAAATTTAGACAGAAGAGGTTCATTGTGTCTAAGTGTTCACTTTTTTGGGAGAATATGAAAATAAATGTGGACACTAATACAATTTTTTGAAAAATCAGCATGAACTTTGGAATCAGAGTATTCTTGGGTCAAAATCCAATTCCTACCATTATGATTGTTGTATTATCTTGGGCAAATTATTAATTTATTTTTCTGAGCCAAATCTCTTAATAAAAATAAAAAATACCTTCCTTCTAGATGGTAGGGAAGATTTACCTAAGTCATGTTTTTAAATGCTTGGCAGACTATCTGGCAGTACTAGTTCAGAGGCTCCATTGGTTCTCTACTTCTTTCCAGTAAGAGGAGTTTTTAAGTAACACCAGAGAGTCAAGCAAGCATAACAGGAGAGCTATTATTCTATGAGTAGAATTAAGTATTGTTTTGGTCTGCTTTTGTTTCTGTAACAGAATGCCTGAGACCTGGTAATTGGTCAAGAATATAAATGTACTTGTCTTAATTCTGGAGTCTGGGAAGTCTATAATTAAGGTGCTGGCAGGTTTACTGTCTGGTGAGGGCCTGGTCTCTGCTTCCAAAATGGTGCCTTGACTGCTTTATCCTGAGGGGGGTGGGAGCAGGCACTATGTCCGTGGAAGGTGGAGGTAAAAAGGGGTGAACTCCCTCTGTTAAACCTTTTTATGAGTACTCCTAATGCCACTCGTAACTTCCCAAAGGTCATAGCTTCCAATGCTGTTGCAATAGAGGGAACATTCCAACATGAATTTTGGAGGGGACAAAAATTTCAAACCATAGCAGGTACAATATATAGATCTGTATCTTGAAAAGTCTGATTTCAGTTGAAGGACTAATCATAGCAACATTAGCTAATATTGTCTAAAAAGAGTAAAATATGGCTCACATTGTGTATTTCCAGAAATTCTATAAGTTTACTAAAAGTAGTAAACCTAACTTTTCATATGGATGGCTAACAGTTGGGGGCTACATATTTTTAAATTTCTGTACTCTAGGTCTCACTGAACTGGCTGAGTTACCAGACACAGACAAATTTCTTCACTTTACCAGACAAATTTCTTCACTTTTCTTAACTTGGATTCCAAATGAGGGGGATGAGGGATTTATTTTATTTTTCTAGGCAGTCAATGCCTTATACTTGGAGATTCTTGGACAGAAAACTGGTATACTTGAAATACTGCCGTTGACAGACGTAAATCAAGTGTCAAAACCTCCAGTGCTCTGTTCATCACTTCATTAAAAATCAGCTATGTAGGGCATCTGTGTGAAACATAACACATAACCTAATGTAAATTTCTTGTGAATTATTCTCACAAGATAAAATATAATTTCACTGTGATTGTCACTCTTTTTTAAACGTTTTTCTTGGAAGACAACTTCAAACCTACCAGCTAAAATATAAATGAGTCACTTTCTGGGTAGATAAAAAAAGAAAGAAGAAATAAAGGGGGAAAAGTTACCCATGGAAGAAAATTACCCACTGTCTTCTTAAATCTTATTTAAATTCCCCAAACTCTGAGTAGCAAAGATTAGCAGGAATGCTTGGTTTTGATGGTATTTGAGGAGCTTGAGATGAAACAACATAGTTCTCTTTTCTGGAAATGGTTATTTCAAAATATACTTTTAGACTCTTCTTAACAAAAAGCAGAGAAAATAAAAAAGGAAGCTGTAGTTCTCTTTGCACTGGCCTCTACCTCGCACTCCACTCCAGCAGAGCGAAGGCCTTGAAAACTCGGAAGGTCATGCAGAAAATGTGTACACCCACAGGAAGACAATCTGGAGCTGCCCCACAGCCCAAGACCCCAGAGCTCCGGGGCCACGGTGCACTTGACCGAGTGTTCTCTGACAAACACGCTTGATTTCCAGAATAGCACCATGGGTCCTTCCCGAATCAAGGAGACTACCATGAAGAAGGTAGAGGACAAAACCATGCTGATATTGATCAAATACAAGTGAGCCAGGAAGTAGGAGAGCAAACAGCATAGGAAGAAGCTGATGATAATAATGTGGCCCGGGAATAGTAACAGAGAGAAGATGCTGGGAGAGTGCATCACACTGGACACCACCAGCAAAGTTCGTATCACACAGCTGGCTTGTCCCAAATACAACTCAGTGTGGAAATGAGAGACATAACCCCAATGCAGACTGACTTACTAGGAAAAAGTTGAACATGCTTACCAGAGCTGAAATTTTCCACTGCTGGTCAAATCTACTGGCCAGAAATTTCAGGAGAATCCTGGAAGAAACTTGCTCTAGGCTCTCTTTCATAAGTCCACTGGTATTTAGCTAACTGCATCCAGGTTGCAACTTCCAAAGTCAACATCATTTGTCCGGAGCTGATTGAGTAATAAGAGAGCTAAAAAGTCACCCTGGAAAAGGCCATGGAGGTGATCTGGGCCGAGTGTGGGGAAGACGCGAGCATCTGGAACTTTTTGCTGTCTCCCGGAGTCTTTTACCCTGCTTTTCCTGTGAATTCTGTCCACTACACAGTGAATTCTGGGGCATGCTGACATCCTTCTCTTCTCTCCACCACCCTTTTTTTCTTTCAGGGCTAACATTTCAAAGCTGTCTTATTGAACTCAGGCCCACTGAGGTGTGTTTTACATGCACTTCACTTAGCCTGCCTAGCCAGCCTGTGAGGTAGCTGCTATAATTAACTCCATTGTAAAGGTGAGGAAACCAAAGCCTAGAGGAAATGCGGTCCTCACCCAAAGTTCTCAATGGCAAGAACAAAACAGAGGTTCTAATGCAAGTCATTTATTCCAATGCCTGCACTTTTAACCTCAACTCTGTGTTGTCTCTCAATTCACTGCTTCTTAATTCTGGATTAGAAAAGAAATACGATCCAAAGTAAATGAAAATGGAAGGAAACAGCTGTAAATGTGATACAGAGTGTAGGTTATTAGTGGGTATAGGGACAGGAGGAAAGAGATAGGAGCCTGGTGAAAGGTAAAGTCAGGGAGATTTCCCTGATGACTGGAGAGGAACCCTGTCCTGGTCATCTGAACAGTCACCACTGAACAGCTGTTAGCAACTGCAACTCTGAGAAATGGAGCTGGGCACTCAGAGGCCTAGTACCCACAGAAACGTTACTTGTTTCTTTGCTGGAAAAACTTTCTCTTAACTACTTTCCTCTTCAGATTGGCCTGGTAGTTTGGACTCTCTATGATCATTATATGAATGGTACAGGGTGGCCCAGGCTTGCAGGCTGGTAGCCTGAGTTAAATGTCTCTTTTGGGGAGCAAAGGGGATTGGAGATTAATCCAGAGGCTTTGCACTGAACTACATATCAGCCCTTCCCCTTTGTGCAGTAGGATCCTGCTAAGTTGCTGTGTTGTCCAGGGTGGGTCTAATATTAGTTCCACACTGAGGCTTCTTTTCTTGGTTTGCAGGTGGCATCTTTTCCTTGTCTCTTCACATGGTCTCCCTCGGATCTGTCTGTGTCTTAATTTCCTTTTCCTCATTTTCATCGAATAACTTTTTAAAGTTATCTTTAAAAAGTCCTGTCTCTAAATATGTCTCTAAATACAATGACATTCTGAGGCTCTGGAGATAGGACTTCAACGTAAGAGTCACCAGGGACACAACTCACCCATAGAAGACTATACATTTTTTCCCAAAAGTAAGCACTAGGACAGGAAATAGAGGGACTTGTTTAATATATTATGGGAAAAGTTATTAGCAAAATACAGGAAGAAGGAAAGTCTGAAGACAAATAACCCTGTCTTTTCAGCAAAAGGCAACAGCAAGGAAAAAGAGGGAGGTGGAGTCTAAAGACAATTTGGACCTTGCTATGGCTTGAATGTGTCTTCCAAATTTGTGTGTTGAAAACTTAGTCTCAAAGTTATATCTTAGTAAGACTTGAGATAGGAGAACTTTGGGAGGTGAATGGTCATGAATGGATTAATCCCTGAGTAAGCAAGTGGAGTAATGTATTACTGTGGGAGTAGCTTTGTTATAAAAGTGAGCTTACTCTGCTATCTTGCCACATGAAGCCCTCTTCCACGCTGCAGTGCAGGAGGAAGGCCCTCACCAATGCGAGCAGTGTGCTCCTACACTTCCCTGCCTCCAGTTTTTAGATGTGTTGATGGTGTTGTGGCTTTGTGTTTTAAAAGGCCTTTATTATTTGGAGATCCATGCTGAAATGTTTATGAATGTAGTGATAAGAGATCTGGGATTTGCCTCATTGTGAGTGTCGCAAGGAGTAAAGAAATAGACTGATTATAGCTGAAATAAGTTGGCCATGAGTAAATAACTGCTGAAGCCAGAAGATGCACTTGTTAGAATAATCTCACTACTTTACATACGCTTGAAACATTCTATCATAAAAAGATTAAAGGAGATGGAGAACATTTTTCCATGTCATTAAATATTTTTCTACATAAACTTTTAAATGTAGCATTCCATTATATAAATGCATCATAATTTTTGATACTATTTTCCATTGTGCAACTGTTCACTGGTTTACATTTTCTTTTTACTGTTAAAGATATATATATGTCTAGACATAACTTTAATGATTTTTTTAAAATAGATTCCTGGAAATGAAACTGTGGAGCCCAAAGGCGAGATTCTATGAAAGACTTTGGTACCAACTTTCCAGAACGTCCTCCATCAGCAAGAGCCCTTTTCCCCTTTGATGAACAGTGTGCCCCTTCCTGTATTTGCCCTTTAATTATGGAGGATATATGCCATACTCTGGAGTTTACCCGCTGGAGGGCGGTCCCAAAGCACTGCCAGAAAAGAGTGCACTGAAAATATTCCACATCTGCTTGATTTGTTTCTCTTCCTAGAATATGCTGTAAATGGGATTGATCAAGGTTGGACTTTTAAGTAGAATGTCCATCATGGAAATGACACATTACACAACCAGCTAGCAGACAAGACTATCTTATTTGATGCGATGAGAGATGAAGCCCTTCCCCTACACACATGTAGCCTCCCTCACTAGTGACATCTCACACAGGAGCAGTACATTTTTCACAGCAGATGAGCCTACAGTGATAAGTAGCATTATTAATGAAATGCTATAGAAAGGATATGAGCTGGTTGTTCCACAATTTTTAAAAAATATATGTATAACATGATTTCTGTCCTCAAGAAGACTGCAGGTTTCCTAGGAAGATAAAATAGGTACACATGAATAAATGGACAATAATATGAGTCAGTTCACGCTAAGTGCCTAAGGAGTAGAACAGACAGAAATTCTCAAGTCTTAGGCACAGCTCAAAGAAGCAGATCTCTCTCTCTCTTTGTCCTTTCTCATGGCAATAGCCATTTGAGGTCAGTCCATGTTTCCTTGTTGTCATCCTTTGTCTTCTTTTGAATTTTTAAGGTGCAAAATCAGAAGTTCATATTTGAAGACATGAACTCAAGTGCTCCCATGGATGGGGCAAGTACAGTAAATGTGGGGAGCAACCACAGGTGACAACAGGGAGTGGTTGCCAGGGCAGGAGGATGGCAAGTTCAAGCCTGCTCTGTGCAGCTTAGCAACTTAACAAGATCCTATCTCAAGTAAAAATGTTAAAGGGCTGGAGATGTAGCTCAGTGTAAAAGCCCAGGGTTCAATCCTCGGTACCATGATAAATAAATAAATAAATACCAGACATAAGCTCTGTGGGTTAAACATAATTTGACTTACAGGTCACTGTTTGCGTTTCTTTTGCTTCTATTTCTATTTGCAATTGGAACTGTCCAGTTTATAACAATATATTATCAGGTTAAAATATAGTGGTATCAAATATTACTAATAATAAATGACCAGTATTTACTGAATGCTCAGCATGTGCCAAATGTTATGCTAAATATGTTTAATTCCCAAAGTGAGCAAGCTACTGTTTGTTTTTATTATTACAGATAAGGAAACTGAGGCTCAGACAAGTTGGGTAACTTGCCCAAAGTCACAGAACTATAGTGGTAGAATCAAGACTTGACTCAGATGGGTGTTTTTGATAGCAAATTCCCCATTTTTAACTGTTGCAGAAGGATTAGTTTTTAGTTAGAGAATCTCTCAAGAAAGTAGTAGGATTTGAGCTTCCTGTTGAAGGATGGATAGAAACAGTAAAGGGAGACAACTTTTTTGTGCTACACTGTTCTTGCCTGTTTATAGGACTTTTTTTTTTCTGGTAAGAAAGAATCATTACAATGGCCCTTAAAATTACAATAAATTGAAGGCCTAATATCTTGATTTCTTGTGCCAGCTGTGAAATTTCACTTCAGTGAAATTAAAATATGTAATACAATAATAATCTCTGAAAAATAATACAAAGTAAGACAAGTGTAGCCTTAGTTAAACTGTGTTCTTGAATCCTAGAAGAATCCAAATGAGCACCAAGAAGTCTGTATTTTTTGCTCCTCTGCTGCATTAATATGCATGACACAGCTGCCTGGAGTCATGTAGGAAACTGCCACTGCTGTGGAGGGAATTTGGAAGTAGGAGTGTCAATATCTTGCTACCTATTCACTAAGCTGATGCTATAAACCTTATCACTGTAGTAACTATGTGTTTTTATAATGTATCCAAGCATATTTTGCTAACGCTTATAACACTGAGAGCAATGTAAATAAAATTTTGTATTTGTTTCAACTTTTCCAGGAGTAGGCTACTATGTGAAGATGTGCAGTTTGGCTCATTTACCTGGTACTATGGCTCTTCTGAAGACATCACCACTCAGAGGCCCTCTTGAAGGATGGGATAACTGGTCCCACACAATCCGTCTGCCTAGGCACCCAGGAGGCCTTTACTAAGCATGTAGTAGGCATACATAGACACAGTGCATTTTCCAAGACTTCTAAGACAACAGTTTACTTAAGCAGGCTTTCGTCTAGAAGGAAGACTAGTCATATCTATGTAGCCATCTAACCATCTACCTCTCCATCTAGCTAACTATCCATATATAGTAAATAAGAAGAGAACAGGAGAGTATATAAAAGGGCAACCACATACAACTAAAATTCTACATCTTTAACCTTGATAATGACTTTAACTAATACTTTTTAATAAGAAAAAGCCACTTTTCAAAGCCACTTTGAAAATGCATTCAGGGATTTACCCAGAAGGTATATTGACAAGAGTATATTCATTGACAAGAGTATATTCAGGGGCCAAGGATATAACTCAGCGGCACAGCACCTACTTGGCAAGTGTGAGGTTGTGAGTTTGATTCCTGGTACCAAAAAAAAAAAAAAAAAAAAAAAAAAAAACAATGTTCAGGTAAGAATACAAAGTCTTATAAATAAAGTCAGTTTTGTACATGTAATAATGTTGCATAGAACTATCTACCAACACACACACATAAATAAATATGCATAAACTGGTGAAATATGAATATTTTTGTGATTGTAGCAGTGTCAGTTTCCTGGTTGTGATATTGTATTACAGTTATTACATAAGATGTGACTGTTAGGGAAGCTTGGGTGAAGGGTGTACTGGATATGTCTGTACATTTTTCACTGGTGATAATTTCTTATGAGTTTACAATTTTTTCAAAATAAAGTTTATAAAATTAATATAGAAAAAGAAATTATTATCACTGTGCACACAAAGAAAAAAATCTCCAAGACATTTAGTAAGTTTTAAAAAATTAAATTATAGAAAAAAATATATAATACATTAATATAAAAAGCATAAAATACTTATTTTTATATATGCAAATATATATTACACATATATTAGACCAAGATCTTAAATAACACATGTCAACCTTGTAATAATGGAGTGGAGCCTGAAGTAGATGGTGGGGGTTGTTATATCACGTAACTTGTGATGTACTATTATTGAATTTTTAAAAAGGAGAATGTATTATTTGTACAATTAACAGTAAAATCAGTAATTCTTGACAGTCTGTCTCTGCCCTCTGTGCATCCATGGCAGACAGGGGGTCCCCACTCAGAAGGCCCCGGGACTGCTCTCACTGGGATTCATGTGTGGGCCCTCCCTGCGTGGGTCCTGCGCCGAATGAGTGAGCACTCCAAGAGATGCTGGTCCTATGGTTTGAGTCCATGCTTTACTTGTGCCCGGACCCCCTGGAGGGTCACAAGCACAGGCAGTCTGCCACTGCTTTCTGACTGGCCCAGATCTGGCTCCTGTGCACATCCTGAACTGACAAAGAAGCAGAACCAGGTGGGCGGTGACCTTCTCCCACCGCCACAGTTCCCTGCTGAAACTCGTGGAGAGAGTCAGGGATCTCCCATCTACTTCCTGGGGGCACAGCGGGTGACTCAGGACCCTGCCGACATTGCAATCTGAGTCTCTACCCTCCATGCATCCTGGCAGACAGGAATTCCTCACTCAAAAGTCCCGGAGACTGCTCTCACCAAGGTTCGTGTGTAGGCCCTCCCTGCAAGGGCCCTGTGCCCAGTGAGCGAGCACTCCAAGAGCTGCTGGTCCCGCGATTTGAGTCCATGCTTTCCTTGCACCTGGCCCCCTGGGAGTGGCAGGAACAGGCAGTCTGTGATTGCTGTTGATCTGGCCTACATCTGGTTCCTGTATGTGTCCTGAACTGACTGGAGACACAATCAGGTGGTTCACAATCTGTGGACCCTGCAGTTTGTGTCTGGGTTTTGCCTGTACCCTGAATTACCTGGGGACATAGGCCCACTGGACCGGGATTGTCACACCAGTGCAATCCAAATCTGGGCCATGTACATGCCCTGAACAGCAAGAGGACGCTGGATCAGAAGGTCTGCCATCAGCTGACACCAATGTCCATGTCTGAGACCTGGGATAACTAGATACAAATCAACAACTGCTGGAAAACCCCAGACTAAGTAGAGCTTCTCAGCAGACACTGAGGGGCAAACCTGAGCAACAGGAAAACTAGGGACACTAGTGGCCTTTGCTGTGCAGCTACTGAAGAAGGAAACTGAGCTTTCTGCATCAGGTAGCAAACATGACAAAATGAAGGACTAAAACACAATCCCAGAACTCCATCCCACTCAGAACAAGTCCAAGAGACATTGACATAGGAGAACTTGGTAAACACATGTCTGAAATAGCTGAAATGATCACAATGGAAGTAAAGAAACAATTCCATCAGGCCATAGAAGAGATGAGATCAGAAATAATCTCTCAGGCAAAAAATGAAATGACAATAATAATGAAGGAACTGCTCAAAAAGTCTAAAGAAGAAACATAAGAAAATAGAAGAACAAAGACAATGGATGGAAGCATTCAATGAAAAACATAGAAAGGACTTAGAACGCATGAACCAGATTCAAAGAGACTTCCAGGAAACAAAGCTTCCATTGAAAGCTGCCAAAACTGCCAGAATGAAGCTGAAGATAGAATCTCAGACTCTGAAGACAGCATGGCAGCTAGCGACCGTGAAAGAAAGGATCTCATAAAATCAACAAGGATCCAGGAAAGGTCAATTCAACAGATGCAAGACAAGTCAAAGAGGAATAATGTACTACTTATAGGAGTCAATGAAACAGCAGG
>NW_004955518.1:2569736-2607746 GCF_000276665.1 Chinchilla lanigera | reverse complement strand
AGAAACCACTTTGAAGATATCACTATGTAATACAAGCATTGTTAATTTCCTACCACTTTGTAACTCTGTATTGTGTGCAGTGTTCTTTTGCTATTTTGTAAAATGTTGTCTGTCTGTTAATGTTTTCCTCCTTTTACTTAAAAAAAGTAGTTCTTATAGTTACATTTAAAAAAATCATTATATAAGATTGTAAAAGAACCAAATAATTTGGTTATGAGAAAATTTTGATGACTGATTTCTCAAGATTATGGATAGGTAAAACATAAGGTTTCACTCCATGAAAGGCAAAATCAAACTGTGTAGTTCAGGCAAAAAGTTCCAGATACATAGGTGATATTTGTGGCTAATTTTTTGAGTTTCAGTTTTAAAAATAATCCTTCAGATGTTACTTACTTCCCCAAAACTATGCTTGCAGTTCAGGTAGCTGCCTTCATAGAGCCACTAATTGCTAACTTGTACAAAAAGAAGAATGCAACTTAAAGCCTGATATAAACAAAACAAAAATACCTAAATACAACGTGCTACCTTTAGCACTTAACATTACTAGCTATTACCATTGTTGTGTCTAATTTTAGCTCTCTGTGCGACCTATGGTGGGTAGCTTACTTAAATTTGAGACAGAAGTCTTTGGGCAGAAATATCAATGTCTGTCTCTAGCATATTGGAGCTCTAGAGCAATTAACTGAAGGTTTTGATCCTACCATATCAGGTTAAAAAACAGCTCATAATTTGTAACTTGTGGGAGGCAACAATTTATTGACCTTCTGAACATTCCTAGTTACTTTGCAGGTATTTATATTTACCCCCTTTCATTTCTTACAGGGAAAATCCTTTCCATTTTCCATCCAATTTGGCTTAGCCTGAAAGAGAACATCTGGTCATCTGCTTCCCTGTGTCCTCATGCCAAGTGCCACTTCCGATTGGGGTTTTCTGATGATAACTCGTACAGTTTTCTTCTCAGCGTCCTTCTCCAGTGTATCCCCCTTAGATGAGACTGTTAACTTCAGGTTGTTTAGTAATCCATGCGAATGTCCAGAATTTTAGGAGCTACTGCAAATACCACCAGATTTTTTGTCATCTGAATAATTGAATACCCATTTAAATGAACAGTTTCAAAATAGGACTCTACAAGTGTTTTTCTTTCATGTCTCAACAAGCAGTGCACGCATCTGTATTTGTGTGTGAAACTAGCCATAGATACTGGTACCAGGGAAGATAATAGTCTCATCTAGTCAGACAGAAAATAAACAAAATGAGAAACCCGGAGAAACGTCTTGATTTGGAAAATGTTGACCTATTCAGACTCATTTCTGTGTTTTTTCCATGCACAGTGGTTAGCACTGAGAAGGCATTGATAGCTGCTTCCACTGAGAAAGTGCTTTTTTTTTCTTTTTCTTTCTCCAAGCTCCACCTGCACAGTATTTATCAAACCACAGCCTGATTTACACTGGGGGAAAGGTTCAACTTTTATATCTTGATAACAAATCCACTTCCCTGGCTTTCTTGGGATCATTACATAGGATGTCACTGTCTACCTCATTACATCAGAATCAGTTTTTTTTAAAGTACTGTACTGTATATGTATGGGGCACAAACTCAAAAGTACAAGAGTTTTCAAAACCTCTGCACAAACTCCCCGAATCAAGGTGGAGTAACAACTACTTCTGTAATTTCTGCCATTTAATCCACCCCCACACCAGAAGCCAAAGATTCCAAAATAAGTTGAAAGTGCAGTATTAGTGACTCAGACAGAATGTCTTCACCCACATGGCCCCACTGCCATGGTTTTCAGTGCCACTGGCGTTTCCCTTTGTATTAGCAGTGACATTTGCCCAGAGAGACTGATGGGGGAAGAGATGATGTTATGTCTTTTATTTTACCCTCCATATCTGGCTGGTGTTTTTCTTCCTTTCCCAGGATCCTAAGATCAATCATTCTCATCTTTAAGACCTATAAGCCCTTATGAAATACCCTTTTTTATTTTTCAAAAGGTGTGTGCTTCCCTAAAGCACTGACTATCACTGCTTTATAATCAGATTGTTTGCTATAAGCTCCTCTAAGAAGGGCTCTGTTGCACATTTGTTTTTCAGTGCTGGACCTTGGTTAGCGTAATTTTTTTCAAGGACTCTATCACTACTTACTGACTTGAACTTCTTTGCAAGGACTCAGTGAGTAGTTATTAACTTGAACCTCGAACCTCAAACTTAACGTGTCTGAGCCCAGGATTTCTTTCCTCTCCTCCCGCCCCATCCCTTCCTCCTGAATTTCCTGCCTTGTTGATAAAAGCCTTATCCACTTCACTGTCCACACCAGAGAATTTAGCATCACTCTTACTCCCCCACCCCTTAGTCCACCCATATTTCTTCTAAACTTTTTTTGTTTTGAAACAGGGTCTTGCTATGTAGTCTAGGCTGGCTTCAAACTTGTGGAGATCCTTCTGCCTCAGCCTCTTGAGTGCTGGGATTACAGGCGTGCACGATCACGCCTAGCTACCTAAGGCCCATCTAATAAAAACCTGAGTCTTGTCAATTCTGCATTCTTGGTAACTCTTAAATTTATGTCTCATGTTTCTTGCCGCAGTGCTGTGGCTTTAGTTCTGGGCGGCTCATCTGGATTGTCCTGGCGCCTCCTAACTGACTGGTCTCTCTGCCCCTTGACCTCCCCTCTACCCACACACAGGTCATTGTCCATACTGCAGTCAGTGGGCTTTCTCTATGAATGTGGGTTTGCTCATGAGTCTTCAAGTCTAGTTCAATCTCTTTAATGTTGCAAGGTCCTTTATGACTTCTTTCTTTACTATTCAAATATCTCTCTTCCTTTATCCAAAACCCAAATTCCATGCATGCTGTATACATGGATTCTTGGAAAGCTCTTTAGGATTTCTACAAATGTCTGGTTCAAATTTATTTTATTTATTTATTTATTTGTTTAGGTCTTTTTGAGAGAGAGTCTTGTCATGCAGTTCAGGCTGGCCTTGAACTCACTATGTAGCCCATTTTGGTCTCAAACTCGCAGTGATCCTCCTGCCTCAGCCTTCCTAGTGCTGGGATTATAGGCATGCACCACCATGTCCAGTTCAAAATTTGTTTTAAATATATTTTAATTATTTAAAAATTGTGAGAGAAGCATTCATGTAAATGTACTTTTATAAACAAAATTTCTATGTGTTGCATACCATAATGTGTTAATTTGGATTTGTGAAGTTAATTCTTCAGTATGGAAAAAATAATCTTTTGCCTACCTTTTTGTGAGGATACTTAAAGTTTATATAAACATGTTACTGATTTTAAATAATGGGAGTTTTGCCCAAACCTTTTTTTTCTTTGAAACTAGCCCAGTATTGACCTGCTCAAGTAAAAATTGTACATCATTACCGGAGAGACCAATTAAAAATCAAATAAAACTAAGGCCCCTGGCTGTATCACATGTATCACCACACATCAAAGTGTCATATTTTATTAGAGATATTTTAGTACTTACTATAAGGTTAAGGTGTCTGTTGCTGATTTTTATGTTATGTTGAGAAATGTAAGCTGTTGTTAAGAATTGTGATTAAATTTTGAAACTAGAAATGTCTTCAATCTCTTGCTGAGTTTATAAATGATTCCTTTTAGTGGGAGGGATACTATGACTGAAAAGAGCCTTAATAAACCTTGCATTTGCTTGTATTTATGTGAATTAGGACTCTAGTTACTTCAACACACATACACAGACTTAAAAATGCAAAACATAGCCAATGACAGCTAAAAGAAACTATTTGGATACCGAGATTGATAGAAAGCAAAATGTGATGGCCTAGTTCCAAATATTTATGCTCATCAAAATTGTCTTCCTTATTTCTTATTTAGGAATGACTGTTTTAATAAAAATGTTCAAATAAATTTATGCTGATAAAATACTACGTTTATCTTTTTTGTATATTTACACCGAAGAAAAATGTCATTCAAAAAACCAGTTTCCAGTGTTTTTTAAAAATGTGAGAACCCTGACACCTCAGTACAGACTAGGTTGCTCTCCATCCTAGTAAATAAGATGTTTGTAATACGTCCCGGCGCAGCCGAGACGGCAATCCCGGATGTCCACAGCCACATTTGCTCTTCCAGCCAGGATTATCTCTGGCCCAGACCAAGACGCCCGTTTCCTGCTGGCATTTCCAGTATGTACTCAGGGGCCTGAGGAATGGCCCCCTTCTCGGGGATGGGCCGGGCCCTCTCCCGCCTTTCACCAGGCGACACCTCTGAAACACCTCTGGGACTAGAGGCTTCCTTCGCTCTGCCCCCACATCTCAAATTGCAGGCACGTTAGTGTCCTATTTCCAAATGCAAGAAAGAGAATTTGCTCTGCAAAACTAACACATTGCAACAATGTCAGAGAATACCTTGCCATGCATGTTCTGCAAGCAGGGTGCCCCACCTCAATGTGGAATTACACAGGTTCTAGGATTTAATCCATTCCTAAATGTATTAGTGTGTTTTGCTGAATCTTGCCCCCCCCCAGAAGGTTAGGTTGATGGCATGCTTCTTGCTGGTGACCCCGCATGGTCATGTGCTGTTCTGGTCCAGCTGAATCCATAGCGACATGGATGGTGATAATGCTAATTCCACTGGGTTAAATTCCAACAGGAGGTGCTTAGCATTGCCCAGATGGCAGTGAGACATATGAGTTTGTCCTTGTGCTTTTGACCACAGTACTGGTTGATTCCTGAGAGCTTTAATTACTGCCCTGTGGACAGAGCTGGCTTTGGCTCTGTGTTTATCAACACCAGAGCTGAGGAAATTGAACTTTATCTTGCGCAGATTAGATCACCACAAGCCCCATTGGGATAGGGGGATTGGAAAGTTGTGGGAGGCTGACACCCTAACTTCCTTCACTGGAAAGCCCAGACCCCTTAGAGAACGAAGCCCCCAGGCCTTTTCTTCTAATGACCCAGCACAAGCACTGGATAGCTAAACTGGGGATTTATTTATTTACTTCTTTCAAAAGCCTTTAACTTGGCAAACCTTTTGCTAACTAAAAGCAGATTTCTTTCAGGATAAGGCACTCACTGCCTCAGGTTTCTGCTCTCTGCTTTTCCATTGCCTTCAGGCTTTACTAACTTTGTACCCAGGCTGGAGGTGGCTGCTGTGGATCAGAGCGTCTGACCCACCATGGAGCTTGGTACCTTCTTCTTGACAGACTCCATCCTACCCTCACTCTGTTTCCCTCTTCAAAAGAAAAAAAAGAGGAAAGAAAGAAAAAAAAAAAGCCACCTTCCAGTTGCTTTTAATGTGACTTTACTTCTGGGGGATTTGAGACAGGGCCTCACACTGTAGTCCAGGCTGGCCTTAAACTCACTGTGTAGCCTACACTTTGTAAGCCTCCTGCCTCTCAGCTTCCTGAGTGCTGGGATTATATGTGTGCACCTCCATGCCCAGCTCCTGACCCTTATTTAAAAGGGACACCTCTCTTGGGCTGCGGTGCAGAGTGTAGACTAGTGCCATAGTGTTTGGGGACAGGGGGTGCCTTGGTGAGAAGGGCTGGGGTAGAGGCCCAGGGATGCAGGGGTGACAAGCTTGGTGTTTCTCTCTTGCTACAAGCCCTGGTCCCCCATACCACTCACTGTCTCTTTTCACAACTACCCAGTTCCTTGGCCTCCAGCAACCAAATGACTTCCTGATTACTGAGGCTGTGCCCGCTGATTCTTTGGACAGAAACATCAACTGAGGACTGCCCAGCTTTTTAAAAATTCACCACACCAAGTCCTGCTCCTTGAATTCTTTGAAACTGCCTCCCTGGGTATATTTATCTGAGAATGCACTGGTGGCACTGCAGTGTCTGGTCATTAACTGTTTCTTTTTGGGTCCTTCCTTCCTCCTTCCTTCCCTCTTTCCTTTCTTCCCTCCCTCCTTCTATCCTTTCTCCTCCCTCTTGCTTCCCTCCCTCCCTTCCTTCCTATCCCATGGAAGGGTTAAGAAGTAAAATTCTGTCCTTGGCATTGTCACAAACTCCAGGCAGGGAGAGGTGTGGGTGATAGTCTGTCTACTCTATATCAGTGAGAATTGCACCACACACCCACTCCCAAAGGAAAGGGTCCAGTGGCCAGACCTATGGAGAGAGAAACAAACCAGAGGGCTGGATTTCTGAATCTCATGTCAGTTCACTCATGAGCAAATCAGCCATCTCCTGGCTCTTGACCTCCTTTGGGCATTGTACAAGGTTGATGAGCTCATGCTTGTAAAGAGTGCAAGCCTTTAATTGAAGTATAATTAATAATCATCTGATAAGTGAATAACAATAATAATGATGTAATCCCTTCCCCCACAGGCCCGCCCCATTTCCTTGGGTAGGGCCAGTGTGAGAGTGTGTCCCAGGGTGCTCAATCAGGTGAATAACTGTGGGTGCAGACGCATCCTCACAGCTGTGCGTGCTGGCATGGCCTCAGCTGGCCCACTCCGAGAGACCTAAGGGCACAGAACAATGCGGCAATGTTCTGTAAGTGTTGAGGTGTTTGGGTAATGGGAAAGTTCTTGCTGTTTCATGACTCAGGCACGAGGACACCCACTTGTTTCTTGCCAACCTGGTGGCCTCCCAGGCAGGACAGCTGAGCCTGGAAACCGTGTGGAGACTGGCAGTTACTTACTTCTCCTGCTCTTCTGCCTTCCCGCCTTTTCCCTGGCCCAGTAAGATGGAGAGACCGTATAAATGCATCTGGCTTCTGCCTCCATACCAGTGATAATGCAGGGACAGTGGGCACCAGCCAACACGCAGGTAGACATCTTAAGTACCCAATGAGCTGAATAGAGAAGCAATAGGTATTAGAGCAAAGAATCCCTTTGGTTCCCAGGCTTCACATAATTTAATCTATAAAATCAAGTCTCCAAAGTAGACACCAAGCTAAAAGAAATGGTTAGAATGGAAACAACTATGAAGGAGACAGTTCACCATCTACTTTTGACCTAAAAGCTTCTCATCCCAAGAAGCTGAGATAGGCTGAAAGGAATCTCCAGCTATTCTTTTCATTTCCAAAGAATTTATAGCTTACAAAGTGCTTCATATAGTATGATTTGATTTGTGCTTCACAGTAACTCTCTTAAATTTGGTTGGACTTATTAGCCCCATTTGCAGGTGAAGAAACTGAGATCCCAAGAGACACAGTGACTCGCTCAGGTAGGAAAAAAACGAGACAGCGATAGCTAAACTCGTGTTTTGAGTAACAAGATAGGACTTGCTTCACTGTGGGTGGCTTCTATCATCTTTTCTCTGCTGGGAAGATCCATATTCAACTTATTCAGTGAATAGGTAATGAATGCCCACTCAGTGTTGCAGAGAGCGCTAGGTGCAGGAGGGACAGCAGTAAATACACATACAAAGTTTGCCACGCATATAAATTTTGTTTCATAACATTTTTTGTTTTTGAGACAAGGTCTTGCTATGTAATACAGCCTGGCTTTAAACTCACTATGTAGCCCAGGTTGGCTTTGAACTTGTGGCGATCCTCCTGTCTCAGCCTCCTGAGTGCTGGGATTATAGGCATGCACCACTACTCCCGGCACTCCATAACATTTTCATCGCTATATTTGTTTTATATTTACTTCAGTCTGTAGGCCATGGGATCCTTCTAGAGACATCTGCAGAACTTGTTCTTTTGGCCACAAGAGGGAAAATCAGTTCTAGCCAACTAATGAATAAAAGGTAATTTATTGAAAAGATTATGGAATATCTCATGGAATCTAAGCAAATATTCTACCCTGACATTTTAGAAAGCCAAGAACCTTCCAAATCTTCCCAAAGTTTAACAAGGGTAGCTACTAGAGTCTTAGCAGCAGAAATAGGAATTGTTATGGTTTGTGTCTGGGTGTCCCCCCAAAGCCTCATGCGGCCATGGAGCAGGCTCTTAGAGTTTGATTGATTATGGGTGTGAGAGCTGCACCCGCCCTGGGGTGGATAGTTTGCATATGTAAGGGAGAGCAAGAGGCGCTTGCGGCCATTTCCTGGCTTTTGTGCTTGTTGCTTTTGCTGTGTTCTGTCGTCATGAGCTGTATCCCTCTGCCATGTGCCACTCTGCCTTGTAACCTGCCAAGTATGGACTGAAACCTCCACAAACTGTAAGTGAAATAAACCTTTCCTTCCTTAATTTTGGGCATCAGGTATTTTGTCCCAGCACCGAGAGAAAAGTAACCAAGACAGGAATATTTCTCTTTCAGTCCAGAGTTTTGCCTGAGTTTTGTCTTTCTGCTTCCAAGTTCAAATCACACTCAGCAGAGAATTTCACTGAACACTGTGGCTCAAACTCTCTATTACTGGAACAACCCCTCAGGCCAGCAGGGCAGAATCAGAGAGATCAGACATTACACTGGCCAGTTTCCAGGGAAAATAAATCACCAGGTGCTAGGGAAGTCACTTGAAGTGTTCAGCACAATCACCTGCCTATGACCTGGAAGACAGCATGGCACCCAGCACAGCGGTGGGATGGAAGTCAGAAGCTCCCAGGCACTGCCTCCCTCGAGCCCTTCTTTCTTTCCATTTTTCTCTCTAAATTCTGTCAAAAATGTTATAAATATATCCTGAAATATTTATGGATGGAATGGTAAAATATCTGGGATTTTTCTTTAAAATATGTTTGGAATTTAAATGTGCCCCAGAGGCCTATATGTTAGGTTCACTTTCCAGTTTGCCACTATTGGGAGGCAGTGGGCCCTGTCAGAAGTGGACTCTAGTGGGAGGTCTTCAGGTCCTGGAAGTGTGACCTTGAAGGGGACAGCAGGACCACAGCTCTTTCCTCGTTCTCATTTTTGCTTCCTAGCTATCAGGAGGTGATAGCTTTGTTCCCCATGTTCTCCTGCCATGAAATGGCCCTCACTACAGGTCCAAAGTAACAGGGCCAGTCTATCATGAACAGGAACCAGAAATGTGAGCCCAAATATACTGCTTGTCTTTGTCAGTCACTTATCTCAGTTATTTGTTACAGTAATGGAAAACTAACACGAAATATTCCAGGAGAAGGGAGAAGTGGGACCAGAGCAAGCAAGATGGGGACATCTTAATACTTGATAGAGTTGGGTAATGAGTACCTGGAGGTTTGTTTTTACAACTCTTTCTACTTCTCTGTATTATTGAAAATGTCTATTTAAAAAAAGGTAGGGTTGGAGCTATAGCTAGGTGTTATAGTGCTGGGCTAACACACACAAAGCCCTGAATTCCATCCCTAATAGAGAAAAAAGAAAAAGAAAAAGCAGAAAAATACAAATTCTATATAATTACACTTCTTCCTTCAGCCCTTTCTAAATGAATGCATTTCTCTGCACACATTCTTTTTGATGATTCCCTACTTGCCTTGTTACCTCTGTTATTTGATGTTTCTTGAAGACCGGGATTGTTTCTCCGATTTAGAAACTACATAGTGAAGCCCTCCTGTGGACTATATAGTGTGTCTCTTGCTTCCAGGTAAACTCATAGCTCTGACCATGTTGGATATCTGCCTGTGGATTTTCTTCACTCTCAGCCCTTTGCACAGGGTCCACAAATGCTATGGAGACTCTTTTCTTGGCTGTTCTGTTGATACTCCTGTGTTGATCCCTTTATGATGGAATCACATTATTATGAGGGAAAAAATGGAGTGAACATTCAGGAAGCTCTGGCCATTTGTACTTGCAAGAGACATTTTTTACCCTGGCATCTGATGCTCAGGATCCCTTCAAACACTTAGTGAGTGTTCTGGGGGTCAAGTCAGGTTCTAAAACACATTTAAGAACAAGGTTTACTTTGACCCAGTCAACAAGAAGAAAAAAGCAAGACAGCTTACTTGGACGCCTGGCCTGGCAGGGTCGGCCAGGGCAGGCAGTCTGAGCAGGTGCCCAGCTGTCTTTATTTCCAGCAGTTTTATTAACAGTTGGCAAGTTTCACTCACTTTCAGCATTTGTGACACGCAACTGTTGACACAACAAATGCTACCTCATGCTCTTGGGCTTTTATGTGTTCCCTGGTCACGGCAGGCAGAGCTCAGAGCCCACAGGGTCCATTTTCTCTGTGTGCTGTGTTGTACAGGGCAGGGAAACGGTTTAGCCACCCTTATCTCTCTTTACCAAATCCTCCCACCAAAACCCTGGCACCCTCATTTTTCCCTTTCTGGACTGATGTTAAGTCCTTAATTTAATTGCCTCACAGAAAAAACAGCCAAAGGTATACAGTCAGCCACGCTGTGGCCTCTTATTTCAATACCAGCCAGGCTTCTTTTTGAACACTCCTTCCCAGGGTGTGAAATCAATCATGTCATAGCTGGGTCTTGTATGGAGCAGGGGACAGCATCTCATCTTACTCCAGAAATATGGCCAGGGGCTCAACTCCTCCTCCTTCCCTAATCCTTCCTTGCCCTCAACAGCCCTCGCCGGCCTTTACCCCACAACTGCCCACTTGGCCCTTTGCCATAGGGGTTCCCCTTTGGATTGGCAGCTTGCTCTGTGATTCTCATTTATTCTTCGCAAGGAAACTGTGCCCTAACTATCCACAGTTCCTGTCCTCTCCCTGGTGTCCACTTGTGCCTTGTCTTTGTCCTCCAACTCAGCATGTGCCAGTGGTGCTCCCACTGCTATCCCAGTGTGAGTCAGTTCTTGAACTTGGCCATTTTCTCTGCCCTCTCTTTTAGCTTTCCACCTTTGAAATCCTACGTGCAAATCCACTCTGCATTTCCCACAAAACACTATCTCCCCTACAAAGCCCTGGAGTAGCAGTGGGCAAAGAGGAAGCTGGTGACTGTTTATTCTTGCTGATCTATTGTATTAGAGAGTGGGACCAGGACTGAAGTAAAAATAGCTTATAAAATACAGTTTAAATCAATACATAAGACAATAGCTAAACTAATGACATTCCATCTGTAACCTCGATTAACAGTGAGCAACTAAATATTATGGCTGCTCCTCCCCTACCATGATCTACATATGTCCCCCACTCTGGTACATGTGTTGGAGACTTAGACCTCAGTGCAAAAGGGTTGAGAGGTGAAGTCTTTCAGAGATGCTCAGGTTATGAGGGCACTATTCTCATCTCTGGACTAATGCCATTATCTCCAGAGTGGGTGAGTTACACAACAGGGACTCTCTCTCTCTCTCTCTCTCTCTCTCTCTGTCTCTCTCTCTCTCTGTCTCTCTCTCTGATGTGATACTGTCCATTGTATTATTGACATCACAAGAAGGCCTTCACCAGATCCCAGTACCTTGATATTGGACTTCTAAGTCTCAAGAACCTTCAGCCAAGTTCATTTCTTTTATTTATGAATTACTTAGCCTGTTGTCTGCTGTTATAACAAAGCAGCCTGAGACATCCACTGATGGAGAATGATCACAGCTTATATTGGGAAGATGCAGGCAGAGAAGAAAATAGAGGTGAAGTGGGTGGGTGTTCTATAGGCCAGACATACAAACCTCAGCTACACTATGCTTTATCCTGCTGAATTATCCCAGTGCTGCTCAGTGTGGGCCCCAAAATCTGAATGTGAAAATTACCCCCTACCTCTGTTCTATGTTGTGTGGGGTCTCCTCCTCATTTCTGTGATGCATATGCTATCATATCCCAGTAGGTGATGATATGGTTATCATTCTTTCCTACCAACTCTGCTTTGCAGAAAAGCACTCATTTTGCTCCTCATTCCGACCTATTCTGGGCAGTTTCAGTGCTGCTTCAAGCCCTTTCCTTGGGTGCACACTCACGTCTGATGTGCTGACTTAGCACTCTGTGCTGTCTTTGATTAGTAACTTCAAATCTGAATGCTACTCTTCAGTCTGTAATACCTTGTCACCGTGTTTACGACTACTTCAGAGGAATAATTATAAAAAAGGTTATGTCAAGAAGGTCTAAGTACTTGGCTATGCAATAGAGATGGTAGGATGTTAGGCTTGGTTCTTTACTCTGGCCAGTTACCTGTTGTTTGAGACTGTCGTGTAGATTAGCTCTGATCTTTGTCTACAGTTCCAATGACAGGCGGTTCAAAGTGTATAGAATGAAAATATAAGAGGGGGAATATGGCACAGATACCACGAAGCAGATATCCTGCCAACTCCATCTGCCAACTCACAGGCACAGTTGAGTGGAGCTGTCCAACCATTCATCTACTTCTCATGCCAGATAAGGGTGAGCTCATCCCTTAGATGTAGGGAGAAAGGAAGGCAGGTATTATTCTTGCCCTCATGCAAAGTGAGAAAACAAACTTTAATGAATGCTAATTAAATTGGACCACAATTACATGATAAATAAATGCTAGTGAGAAAAGATGTAGATGCTGTGCGGCAGTACAGTAATCTGTTCTCTATTGTTATAACAAAATACCTGAGGCTGGGTATTTTTATAAAGAAAAGAGGTTTGCTTGGAGGCTGAAAGTTTAAGCACCGTGGTGCAAGCTCTGGGAAGAGTGCCCATGGCTGTGTTACATCATGGTGCAGGGCATCACCATTGTAGGAGCCAGTGTGGAAGGGAAGGATCACATGGTGTGACAGGAAGCTGGAGATCAGGGAGGGGACATCTTCCTCTTTTATAACAACGGTTTTTTTGAGGACCAGGGTTCCGTGAAAACTTAGTCTTCTTCCAAAGGCAGTTCCTCCAGTGACCTAATAACCTACCGAGCATCGCCTCTTTAAGGACCTACCACCTCCACATCCAAAGACTAGCTGGACTATAGCACATACCAGGCTAGGGCTCCAGGGGGGTGATAATTATGCAGAGATGCAGAGATGTAGAGATGTGGCAGTAGGTTGGAGGGAGGAGACTGCACCACCAATAAGATGCCAAAATGAATAGTGATAGGTGAGATTGTATTTTATAGTTTCCCTGGCAGAAACCTAACATTCTTCAGATATCTTTGGGTGTTTTCAGAAGCAAGTTTGATGTGCTGACATCACATATTATTGTGCTGTCAATAATACAGTGGACGTATCACATCAGAGAGAGAGAGAGAGAGAGAGACAGAGAGAGAGTCCCTGTTATCTAATTAGTAACAATAATAATGACAACACTAACACTTATTAAAGTCTAGCTTATGAATCAGGCATTATTCAGAGTGTCAAGCATCACCTTTGTGACTCTAGTCCCTGTGTACTCTGAATAACAGCTGCCCAGCCCTTTGCCCCTTCATCTACTGTCCTTTCTCCCAGTTCTTGCCACCATCTGATACTTTCTTTGCCCTTGTCTGCTTGTTCATCGTCTGCTTCTTGGATCGGAAGCTCCTGTGAATAGTTACTTTTGTTCATTCCTATTCTCCTTGGAGGTTAAATACTGCCTGGCACACATTTGTTGCTCAAGAAAAACATATTTGTGCTGGGTGCAGTGGCATGCACCTGTAGTCCCAGCTAGTTGGGAAGCTAGAGCAGGAGGATTGTTTAACCCCAAGACTTTGAGACTAGCCTGGGCAGCATACCAAAATTGCATCTCAAAAACAAGGTAAAGAAATACGTATTTGTTAGATTAATAAGTAGTTACTATTCATTTGGCCCTTACGGTTTTCTTATGATACAGGCACTATTTTCCTTATTTTTCAGAGAAGTTAAGTCCTACAGCTAGTAGAGTGGTAGAATCAGGATACAAACTCAGTCAGCCAATATGACTCTGGAACATTGCACAGCATGGATATTTGCAAAAGGAAAACAGCTGTCAAGTGTACACCAGTTTGACTTATTGCCTTTATTTGGTTAACTGGCATTCCATACTGATCTAGACTACTATGATAGTGAGAGAACTGTATACACAAAAACACATAAATAGGGCAAGAAATTTGCACGCACTTCAGAAAATTAATCCAATTCAGTTTCACAGCTATGAACACTTCTAATTTTAGAAAGCAGAGATCAATGAGCAAGTGATATACAAGTACTATCTTAATTATAGGAAGCCTTGTGCCAACCCAAGGAACTTGCAATCCAGATAAAATAAGGAAGTTCTGAGCCATAAAACACTCTGAGATCCTATAATATAATCTACAGCCAGCATTGCTAGACTATTCCTTACAACTGACATCTTAGTAACTCGATGTGGTTACTAAAGATATGAAATATGGAATATAAAAGCATGGTTTGTTGTTAGCCTTTTTCAGTTGAATTTTAAAAATGTAAGTTGTTGCCTACATGTTTAAAAAACTAAGAGCTTGGAAGAAAGCAGAAAACAACAGTTCTCTACCTCACAAGTCCAGACAACAAATTCAACATTCATATGCTGCTTCTCACCACATCTTCTGTCTGTCATGGCCGAAAT
This sequence comes from Chinchilla lanigera, assembly GCF_000276665.1. Classification (NCBI taxonomy): domain Eukaryota; kingdom Metazoa; phylum Chordata; class Mammalia; order Rodentia; family Chinchillidae; genus Chinchilla; species Chinchilla lanigera. The sequence goes on along the minus strand of NW_004955518.1, from coordinate 2,593,535 downwards.
TATTTCACCCTCTACAGTATCAGATTTTCTCCTGAGGCAGTTTTGATGGTTCTTTCCTTTCTAATGATTATTATTTTTCTTCCTTCTTTTTTGTTTTGTTTTGTTTTAAAAATGGGCTCTCACCATATAGCCCAGGCTGGCTTTCAAACTCATGGTGATCTTCCTGCCTCAGACTCCCAAGTGCTGGGATTATAGGCACGCACCACCACACCCAGCTATTATTTTTCAGTCATGTGTCTGTTAATAGCTTGCTTTTCCTTGTATAAGAGTTGCTTTATCTGTGTGTGTGTGTGTGTGTGTGTGTGTGTGTGTGTGTGTGTGTAGAGTTGTCAAGGAAAGAAATTTGCTTTTGAACTCAGAAACTTCAGCTTTTGTGCCCACATATCCCTTTATCACTCAGTCCTTAGCTTCTTTTTCTAAGGAAACTATTTAGGTGGTTTGGTAATTGTTTTGTCACCTCTTTGACTACTCACCATGTCGGAATTATTGATCAGTGCCTGAGCTTTTTTCCATGTCTGTCTTGATACTGTCTTACTGGGTCTATCTCTGTGTGTTCAGGACTACGCCTATTGCTTTTCTTATATCAAATGTACCATACTCTCCTGCATGCAGGCACATATTTAGATTTATAAGAAATGAGGTACTCGTTAAAGGCAAGTATGATGGTCAAAGCTTATCAAACCAAACACTGAAGATATGTACATTTCTATATGCAAATTAAATCTCAATGAAAAGATTTGTGCTTACAAATTTGCAGTAAATTTAAGGAGAATCTAATGTATTGATCATTACTCCCAGTGATCTCTTGGTTGCTATTATTTTTGTGTGAGGGAAACAAAGCAAGACAGTGCTTGTTTCTATCAGAAATGTCCTAAGTAACCATTTTTCATAAGTTACAGTACTCAAATTTTATCACTTCTCCATATATTATTAGAGCCATGGGAAACATATTACCATCAGGAACTTGAAAACCCTGCAGTGGTTTCATCCAGTCTTTGCAAGGTTGTTATGAGAAATAATTAAATTTAATTCAGTTAAGCAAATATTTAGTGTTCACTTAATCATGTCAAATTCTGTGGGCACAAATGAAGGAGGAGGCGTGCTTCCCAGCTTCCCAGAACTTATGGACCTGCACAAGAGGGAACCAGTACAGGTATACTGACAGTTGAAATACCATAACCCCTAGGTAATGGGGATGCAGAGTGATTCAAATACAAATAAACCCAACATTAATTCTGACTGATGTCACTGGGGAAGATTTGTAGAAGTTGTATTTTCCAGCTGCATGTTACTATAACAAAACACTTAAGATAATTACCTTATAAAGAGAAAATGTCAAATTTGACTCTCAGTTTTAGAGATTCTGGTCAAGAATGTGTGGGCCCATTGCTTTAGGCCTCTGATGGCAATGTTGGGGTAGCTCATGGTCAGGAAGTAAAAGAGAAAGCAGAAATGCCTGGGGTCCCACAACACCCCTCAAAGGCACATCCCCAGAGACATAAGGATCTCCAGTAGGCCCCATCTCCTAAGGGCTCACACTTCCTAATAATGTCACCCAAAGGACCCTACTTTTAACACATGAAACTTTGGGGGAGATTTATATGAATCATAGCAGAAGTGGAAGCATTTGAAAAAGAGTTTAAAAGAAGATGCTTTGTCTAAGATGAATACATACTTCTCAGATGAAGAAATACTAATGGTGAATAAATACATGAAAAAATGTTCAATATCATTAGTCATTTGAGAAATGCAAATTAAAGCAACACTGAGATTCCATCTCATCCCAGTAAGAATGGCTATCATCAAGAAATCAACAGTAACAAATGCTGAAGAGGCTGTGGGGAAAAAGAAACCCTTCTCCACTGTTGGTGGGAGTGTAGACTGGTGAAACCACTGTGGAAATCAGTTTGGAGATTCCTCACAAAACTAGGATTGGGAGTCCCATTCAAACCTGATATTCCCCTTCTGGGTATTTTCCCAGAAGAATTAAAAACATCATACCACAGCGACATATGTGCACCCATGTTTATAGCAGTGTAATTTGTTGTAGCTAAATCTTGGAAACAATCCAAGTGCCCATCAACTGAGAAATGGATGAAAAAGATGTGGTATTTTTATACAATGGAGTATTACTCAGCTATAAAAAAGATAAACTTGAGGCTTTTGTAGGTAAATGGATGAAACTGGAGACTACACTCATAAATGAAATAAATCAGACCCAGATGTGTAAACATCATATTGTCTCCCTGGTAGAACAAGGTGAAAGAGTAAGTAAAACTCAAAACGTACAATAGATGATAAGAAAGAGAAAGAAATTGCTCAAAGGAAGGAACAACTGGGAAGAGGGAAAGAAGAAAAAAGAAAGAAGGAAGACCATATATATGTATATATATAAATAGCTGGGATAACTGTACTGCTGATGTCTGATGGTATATTGAAAGGAACTGTTAATGCCTAAAATTTTTTATATTATGATGCTTATATATATGATGTACTTGAGATGTACCATCACTTTCTTTGAGACTGGGGTATTCCATAAACTCGGTCATGCCTACTCCCAAATTCTGTAAGACGACAGCTTAGGAAGCTACCTTATCTCTAAATTATTGTGGTCCCTGAGTTTTTAGAGAGGCCAGAGCATGCTTATGTCTGGTAATCTGAGCAACTGATTTGAACACAACAATATGCAATGGAACAACCATTGGGGAATTCCTACCATCTTGTCCCGTGAAACTCTGTATTATCTCTAATGTTTTATCTAATAACTTTTTTGTTCTCTTTAATGGTTTGAACAATCTTCCATTCTTACATGTGGTAATCTGAGCAATGTAGTTGAAGATAACAGTATGTAATATAACAGCCACTGTTAATTCCTATCATTTTGTTTTGAAACCCTGTATCACTTTTAATGTTCTTGCTTTGTTTTGTTTATGTCTGTGATGTTGGTATGCTGCTGTTGCTCTTATTTTTTCTTTTACTATTCTCTTTAAAATAAAAAGTCTGAAAAGAAGATGCTTTGGAAGAAAGGATTCACAAATGGAAAATAAAAAGCAAAACAGAGACAAGATACCATGAAAATCAAATGAAGGGCTGTCAACTACAAAGTATTATTGAGTTATAAAATATTTACTTGTTACTTTTATTGGGGTGAATACTATTTACAGTAGCTCTGGCCTCTCTAAGAAATCAGGTACCACAATAATTTAGAGATAAGGTAGCTTCCTAAGCTGTCATCTTACAGAATTTGGGAGTAGGCATGATCGAGTTTATGGAATACCCCAGGCTCAAAGGAAGTGATGGTACATCTCAAGTACAGCTGGGAAGAACAAAGCTCAACCAATTATTAACAGTTTAATGCTGTTTCCATCTTTCAACATCTCCCCCAGTTCCCTGTCAGTTTAGCCCTGCCCATTACTTCATCAACTCTTTTCCCTTTAGCCAACCAGGGCCAAATCCTGGTTATGGTGATTTCTAGCTAGGTGATAGGATGCAGCTTTTATAGATATAAGGCTTACATTTTACATATAGCTAAGGTTTGGATGTCTCTTGTCCTTCAAATGTTCATGTTTTGGAGGCTTGGTGGTGTTGCAAGGAGATGGATTTTTCAAGACATGAGGTCTAGTGAAGGTATGAGGTCCTGAGAGCACAGCCTGAGTGAAGGGATGAATGCAGCACTCAGAAGAGTTGGTTGTCTCCTTTGCGGGTTGTTCTAACAGCGTGAACCCGGGCTGTCCTCATTCTCCTACCTCTTTGCATGCTCTCTGCCTTTTCTGCCCTACTTTCCTTTCTGCTTCTCTACCATGACACATCCAAGGGGTGGGGGAGGAAGGCTTGCCAGACATGCCCAACACTGTTTAGACTTTCCAGCCACTGAAACTATGAACCAAATAAATGTCCTTTCTTTATGAAGCATTCAATCTCAGGCATTTTGTTAGAGCAACACAAAATGGGCCAAGAAACTTATGTAAAATAGTAGTACACCCACTTCATAGAATTGCCAGCAATATTAAGTAAAATACAGTAAATAAATATATCAAATAAAAATTTCCCCACAAAGTCAACATTGAAACTGACCATTGAATTTGATGTGGGTCTCATTCAATTTGGTTTGCAAACAAAATTGTGTAAAGAATTAAGTTTGTGAACTGAGGTACTACTATGTATTTGGTAAATACCACTTAAAATGTTATTATGATTATCAGTTAGAGGAGGGGTTACCAAACTGTGGCTTATATGTAAAATCTAGGAATGTTCACTCAATTTTGTATTGCCTAAATAGCTTTCTGCTGCTGTGGGAGAGTTGAGGAATCGTCACAGAGGCTGTGTGGCTTGCAAAGGTAAAATATTTAGTAGTTGACCTTTTACAGAAAAAGTTTGCTAACTTATAATCTAGAAAGACAAGAAGAGAAAAACTTGGTGTTACATTCACCATCACTTAGAGGGCTTTGTCTCTTTTTTTTCCCCGCTGTTGTTCTTGGGATCTTATGAGGCATGGTACACATGTCTTAGTACTTGAGAAATCCTCATCTGTTACTCCACATCTCAGTACCACAGAGTGCCCTATTTACATAATCTACTTACATCTTTCGGAGTCCAATATTAATAGGAAAGATCACATAATAAATGTGATAGAGGTGGACAAAAATTCTGGTCCTGGGGGCTGGGGATATAGCTCAGCAGCACAGTACTTGCTTGGCAAGTGCAAGGTCCTGAGTTCAATTCCTAGTACCCCTCAAAAAAAAATTCTGGTCCTGATTAATTATGCCATAATCTTAGTGGAAACCACACACTATTTCTAAGATAAAAAAGAATTTAATATGTTACTGGGTTACCTAGTCTATCACTGAGCAGACAGCAAATCATGGTGATAGGCTGAGATTTCCACTGACCTCCCACTCTCTCCTGAGTCTATGCCACTTAAGTTCCATAGAAGTTTCTTGTCCAGATTTTAAGACATGTATCAAGCATTACTGATCTTATGAGAAACACAGAAACTTAGGTAGAAAGGAACTATGCATTCAGACAATACTTCTAGGATTTCATTACTGGTATGTTCAAAAGAACACCAAACTTGCATTCAGAAAATACGGAATCAAAGAGGTCTGTCACGCCACTTCTCTGAGGTTGGCATATCTCTTTGTTAAATGCAAAATAGTATTATAGGGGGACAACCAGTGAGCTGTGTATTCATAGGTATATAGTTGTGTGGGGGGGGAAGTTCTACAAGGGGAATGATTGAGAGCTTTTCTGAATGTTAAGTCCAACAAGGAAATACCCTGAAATTGGCTCCAGTTGCTACTATTTTCACCCATTACCAAACAGGCTACCTAGATGCTCCAGCTTGCTTGACCCACAGAGCATTGTTCTGGAGCCCAGACTCTCACCTTGGCAGAACACAAAACCAGTGTTCACTTCTCTACATTTTGACTCAAACGTGGCTATTCTTAAAATTATTGGCCATGGAAATTACCAGCGAAAAGAGGTTTTTCTCAATTTTATAAAAACAAATGTGCATTCATTAAAAATAATATTTGTTGAACTGGCACTATATTCCAAGCACTGTAGTAAGTGCTAGGGCCAACAAGAATGGACAGTCATTGTCCTGCAGTGACCTCAGATCCAGTCCTGAAATAGTCTTTAACATTCTATCCTGGTAACATATTGTTCTATTTTATTACAGCTAGCCACAGCTGTGAAGGTCTCTGACCCCCCTCCTACCCACCCTCATAACTATTCCTCCCAGAGCCTGCATCTCCTTTGGATTCTCTCCCATTCAGTTTCCTTCTCTTTTTCAAATTTCAGTACCATTAAGGTGTGAGTGACTGTCCACAATTCAGGAGATTTTTCTTCCTGGGACTGCATTATAGCAGAGTTCAATGTCCTCTCAGGAGTGCTTCATCCTGCTAAACCTAGGTTTGGTCTTTTAACCCAACTGTCATTACCAGTCAAGGTTGGCAGTTACATTGAAAGCTACTTATCATGGTTTAAGCCAAGGCTGGAATTTCAGGGCTCAGACAGCAAACAATAGTTTGGTCTCTTCTTTTCTTTTAGGGAAGTTTGGAATGGATGTTTCATGGTTTTTTTTTTTTTTCCAGAACCCTGAAAATTTAGATGACACAGATAACAACTTACTTGAATTTTATATAAGGTCCCAACTTAGCAAATAGCATAGCACAAAGGTGGAAATTATCATGTGGAAATATTCTTTACTATGCTAAAAATCTTATTGTAGGAAGTAACAAGGGTGGCATTTACCTCATTATAAAGGCACAATCATTTAAAACACTTAAAAATTAAGTATAGACTTACAGCAGAGGCACTGTGGCTATAAAGAGCCCCTGGGGTGCTTTAAAGTACTCAAGTGAGCAGCTTGCCTCAAGAAGAATCTAACTTGATTGTTGTAGAACAAGCCAACGAAGAGCTCTATTCCAGAAAGTTCTACCACCTCAAGCCCCTTGTTTGGCAAGGACTAAAGTCCAAGGAGGAAAAAGAACACACTTATTAATGAGGGTCTAACTTGCATTTATATTGTCAATGACTCATTTTATGATTTAAATGCTACTCTTACCTTTAACATTATTTAAATGTGGAAATATTTGTTAAACTTGAGTACTTGCTGGTTATAGTAGACTGTAAAATTTTCAGTAGAGCTGTAGAATTTCAAGTGCAATATTATGTGCTCATGACTATGAGAAACAGAAGAGCTTAGGAATTGACAGAAAAATAAACATCTCCCTGGTGAACAGGCAGGTTCACTGCCTTTCTGGGAGGGAACTGAAATGTGTCAGGAGATAAAGCCACCTATGATATGATTTCTGTCCTTCTGTCCTTCAAAACATAAGGTTTTGACTAGCCACAAGCAGGTCTCCTTCAAGAAGCTTTCTTCTCCATGTACCAGTTGTGAATCTCTGACACTCTTCTCCAGTGACAGAAAGTATTCCAGCCCCTTTTCTGCAAGTATGTGAGTACAGTGAGGTGGCTCCCTTCACACTTCATCGATAACAGTGTGTTTGAAATATACACAACATTTTTTTTGGCCTGGCATCCCACTACCAACATAAAAGCATCATCTGTTAACTATTTTGGTCACTAGCATAATTATTTACTAGATGACTCTTTAAAAATTCTCATTTTCCTCAAACCTATATTTCTATAATTGCTAATTTTTTACTCTCAATTTTCTGTTGAAATTTTCACTGATTTTACCAGATAAGTATTTTTCTATGTAATTTACAAATGCACATATACGTAAAAAGTATTAATAGATAACAGCTTTGTGATATTGACAACTGGTGGTCAATTTGTAACACCCAGCTGACCTGAAAGTGTGGTGCTCCATGTGGGAGGCCCACCTGAGGCCATAAGCAGCATAAGAGGCAGAGCGGAGAAGAAGAAGTGAGGCTTTTGGGACCTGAGAAAGGCTGTTGGGAGCTGGTAGAAGCTGTAAGGAGCTGTTGGTTCTCTTGGAGGAGCTCATCATGCTGACTTCCCTGACGAACTCAGCTGTCCTCATCATCCAAAGAGCTTGCAACCTTGTTGTTTGGCTCACTTTAGGGGAGCTCTGGTCCTTACTCTGAGCATCGCTTCCTAGTTCTGGAGGGGAAGATGGTGCACTGCTGGTCTCCTGGAGAAGCTTATTGCATTGGCTTTCCTGATGGGAACTCAGCCTTCATTGTCAGAAGAACTCGCAACCTCACTGTTGCTGAGGATGGCTATGGTACTTATTGGGGGAGCTCTGGTTCTTACTTTGAGCATCACTTCTTGGCTCCAGTTCATATCCCTCAGCCTGCTAGCACAGATCCTTCATCCCACTGGCATAGACTTTCTAGGTTCCACCATTGACCTTTGGGCCTTTCCAGCGCAGATCCATGAAACAGGCCCACATGAGATATTGTTATGGGCTCTAGGCCTCCAGCTGGACTCCTAGGAGGCATTGTTATGGCTCTAGGTCTTCAGCTGGACTCATGCAGGACATTATCATGGGACACAGGCCCTCAGATAGATTCCTTGGTCTTTAGTGTGTGGACAGATTTCCTGTACTCTCTTTGTATATGATTCTTTGTTACAAAATAATCTTATAAAATATGTGTCTTGCAAAAGCCCCCAAACCATGATAAGCCTATAAAACACCTTCATTATATCTGTCAGATTTTAAACATGGACCTCACATCAGAAATACACACAGCCATATGGTTGTCTTGACCAGCAAGGCTGTCCTTGAAGGACATTGTTCATTACATGACCCTACCAATCACTTTGGGGAGAAGAGTCAAACTTTTTGCAACTCTATTTACAAACTTTTTACAACACAGGAAACATGTCCTTTTCCCCAAATGCATCTGTTCTAAAGTGAAATAATGTGTGTGGAGAATAGGCATATGCCCCAGCTCTTCCAACAACTCTGGTCACCTTTTAGCAAGAAGGACATTTACTTAAGTTTTGGGGGCCTCGGTTTTGCGATGGAGAAGATAGTAGTTTTTCTTATTAAATGTCTCATTTAAATAAATAGCACTGAATAGCATAATCTTTGAGAGAAATATTAAGTGAAACCCAACATCTTATAACAAACATTTGCTACACTGTGACCTTAACAGACTCTGTCTGAGAAATGTCCAAACACTGATGGTCATTGGCCACTTGCACATTCAGCCCTGCCCAAAACCAGGCCAGGGCTTGTCTGGAAGAATTTTAATTAAATATTCCCTGTACCATCTTTTTTGTCTTGTCTCACATTAACATCTTCTCCTGATAATAATGCATCAATTTTCCATTGACAACCACCTCTTCCCCACCTCTTAATCCATGTTGAAGGGGGCTTGCCCAATGTGATGTATGGCTGCTCAGAGGACCACATTCTGCTTGGCAAAATGACTAGTTCCAGAATGATTCTAAGATAAAATCAGGCAAATAAAAACTTGATTCTAAAATTTACTGGGTAGGAACTTTCTTTCCACTAGAAGAGGAAGTTAGAAAGTAAAGCTGGAGGTGCCAATAAATCACCTTACTAAAACAAGGGCGGAACTGCTCACACTGATAATAAACCAATTGTGGAAACTGACACGGGGGAGCAGGAAATGGTACACACAATCCTGCATTGCATTTGAGTCCCTGTGTTCCTCTTTTCGTGTAATGCAGTTTCCAGGTTTGGAGCATAGCCTTCCTTTTTGCTTTAGACTTTGAAGGTGAGTTTCTGTCACTTCAGTGACAGGAGCCCTGACTGCAGTGCTTACTCCCTGTTGTGAAGGAGAAGCCACGAGTCATGCCTGATAGATAAATGGAATTCTAAGTGCAGGTGATGCTGCTCAGTGGCCTTCATCCTATCCACTTACATGTGGTCAGTCTGTCTCACAGATTTTGAGCCTGAGCCTACAGAGCCCAAGTTCTCTGCCAGTGCTACAGCTTGCTCCAACCCCAGCCAACAGATAGGCAGTCTTTCTTCTCAGGTGATACCAACTTTTAACCTCAATGCTGGGAAAGGCTTCTAATAAATCATTATAGAGTCTTTTCTGATGTTTCAACTCCCTCTGGACCCATCTGAGATTTCTTATTGCCCACAGGATTCTTAAATGTCACCCAGACTTACCCCACCCTTGTTGACTCCTTTTGTATTGTGGTATCTGCTTGAGCTGCATTTAAATTCATACTCTGAATTACTCCTGAATATAACAGGAATTTGAACTGATGACCACTGTCCTCCTCTATTGTTTCTCAGGTAGTGGTCCCTGGCTCCTAACTGAACAATTATTTCTTACCCTCTACCATTCTTTGGGAATGATAAAGGTAATTTTGTTTATAGACACGGTAGTGGTCTCTTTCTTTTCTTATAGGAAAATAGCTAAGTATGGGTAATGTGTAAAGAAAAGAAGCTTATTTGCCTCAGTTTTGGAGACTGGAAGTCCGAGACTGTGAAACCCCCTCACATCAGCTTCTAATGCGGGCCTCACGGCTCTCTCAGCTCGTGGCAGACAGAACCGCAAGGAGTGTGTGACAAGGAGAGATCATGCAGTAAGACAGGGAGCCCGTGAGCCCAGAGGGCCAATCTTGCTGTTTTATAACAGTTTTACTCTTAGGGCAACAAACTTGGGCACACAAGAACCACATTAGTCTCTTCTGAGGGCGACTCCCCCAGTGATGAAATCACCTTACATCAAGCTTTATTTCTTAAAGAACCAAACTTCAAGCACAGGAGGACATACTCAAACCATAGCCAAACTACACCAGACAGTACACTTAGATACAGTCACCTGCAGACTACTTTGGGACCATAAGTGTACTTTAGGAAACTAAGTAAGACTCTTGGCTTCCTATGTGCCAGGGCCTATTTTCCACACACAATTGTGAAATTGGAATTCTTCCTGGATGGCTCTGGCCAGGCTCTACTCTGAAGATCAGACAAAGGTAATCTCTGCAATGGATTAGTCCAGTCCCTTTTATGAGGAGGCAGATGGAGAACATGTGACTCTGACAAGACCTGCCCTGTCATTCAGCACACTCTCAGGCTGGCCCTTTAAAAGCAGGAAAAGAGGAGAATGCTCACCAAAAATGGGCAGAGGTTCTATCTCTGGAATTTCCCCTGAGCGTGGTTTGAAGTGCACGTGGGTGCTGACCAAGAGAACTTAGATAATTTTTGATGCAGCCTGGGCATAAGTGTCCCTTGGTTCAACTATGATTCTCATTCTCAAGTTGGGGCATGGGCCTCCTGTCACCTGAGGGGACAGTGCTACATTCCCTGCTAGAATGTGAGGAGCTATAGATGGAGCTCCCAGACTTAGACTGTCTTGTCCTTGAGGAATCCTGGGATAACTGCCCAGTCCAGCCCACTGAACCAGCAAAGATTTTTCTCCTCTCCTGAATGCTGGGATTATCCCCTGTTCTAAACACTACCGGCTTGTGGAGCCTTTGGCATTACTAAGAGATGGTGGAGAGGAAATTGATCTAGAAGAGGAATCTAGAACACCCCCAAGGCAACTTCAATCAAGAGAAGTTGACTGCCAAGCCAGCAGTCTCATGAGGGCTCAGTATCAAAAAGGGCCGCAATTCTTTCCTTAAGAATTAAGTAGCTGAGGTATGGAGGTGCTAAGTGAAGAGGCAACTGAAAAGCCCAGAAGCTGTGATAGGAACCTGCCTCCTCCATCCCGGCCCATCCCATCTTTCTGCGGTGGCAGAAGTAACAGGTGGGAAGACCTGGTGACTGAGCTATCATGGGAACCATGTGTAACACATTCCACAGAAACAATAAATCCTGGCTACACCCTGGGCTAGACCACAAAAGTCTATTCAACACCCAGTATAGGATGCAAAGACTTATGCCTACAACAAATTTGTTCCAAGTTAAAAAAAAAAAAAAAAAAAAAAAAAACAACCAGTGAGCACACACCTTCTTTGTAAAGTTTGAGACAACCTGTCCTGTACTTGGGTAAACTCAATACGGTTTTGAACATATGGTATGTGCTCAATGACCACTTTATGCATGAAAGATTATTCTATGAAAATGTCCTCATGTTCCTTTGTTTTCTTTTTTTGTAATCAATCTTCAGTTAACTTCAGCAGATGACACTGAGGCTCTGAATGGCAGTCACATTTTAAAGGTGTATGATCCATATACCTTTAAAAACTTGAGTCTTTCAAATTTTCCTTTTCCTGGAATATGTTTGCTGCAGTATTATCTGTGTCTATCTATCTATCATCTATCTCACAAGGCAAATTTTTTCCCTTTGAAAGTTAATGGAAGCCTTGACTTTTACCATTATATAGTAAAATGCAAATCTCCCACAAAGGTAAAATTTTTATTTCAAAAAGGGTAGTAACAAGAACAGCATCTGATAAAAAATTCCAACAGTTTAAAGTCCTGAGAAAAGTCCAAATGGAGCCTATTTTCTCACCATGGGAAGATGGCAGTTTTCAATTTTCTTACTGTTTTTGAGGGAGTCAGGAAAACTCAGAAGGCACTCGGGGTAGCTTAGAGGCAACATGTTCTTGTTTTCTTGCTGGAGAGGGACAGGTCACTTTCAGAAGGCTAAGGCACCCCGTGACCAGCCTGTCTCACTTTGTGGAGGTGGCTCTGCACTGGGGAGTCACACAGATAGCCATTCATGCCCAGCTCTTGAATTTCAGCATGTTTCATTTCTGAAAAGACAAAAAACAATTCTTGTTAGCTATGCTGAGCTCAGATTTGCAGTCTATCTTGGTTAAATGATCTTTTCCAACCATATTATTGCCAGTTAAAGGTAACACTGAACTTGACATAATTGCAGCTGGAAAAAAGTCAGCAAAACAAAATAATACCAGGAAACAGATATTTTCCCTGAATGTTGTGGGTTTTCTGGCAGCCTAGTTTACCAGTGCTACTCTCCCTCCTCTGTACACTCGCTCTGTCCCTGCTGGGTGTCGCTATCAGGCACATCATTAAACAGTTAGAGTTAGGTGTAACTCACCTCTCTGTCTTACACCAAGAAAATTTGTTTCCTAAGAGGCCTGAGCCATGTCTGACTCAACTGTCTCTCATGCACTGAGACCAAAATGTGCTTCAAATGTGGTAAATACTCAGTAGATGTTGCCTGGAATTTTGAAATTGCACTGAAATAGACCTTGCCATCCTCAATTTACAATTAAAACACAGTTGGGTGGGATTTTTTCTTTCCTACTCTCATTCTCCACAACCCAACCTTTAACTTCCTGTGGAAGTCCAGGGACTCCCGGGCCTGACAGCCTGGGCTGTATACCTTCCAGAAGTGCCCAGCTTCCCTGCTCCACCCATTCTTTCTCTGGGCAAGCAGTGACCACTCTCCCATGCCTCGGTTCCTTCTCCCCACCTGTCCTGCCTCCTTGTCTCCTCTGGGCTCTGGGCCATGCGTTTTAGTGGGGTCAGAAGCACTGAAGTCTAGGCTTTAAATATTTCAAGACATCTCTAAGTAATAGCCATTATACAGCTACCTTTTACTGGGGACACCCTGTGTACCAGGTAATACCCTGGACCCATTCAAAACATGCTATGTATTTCCTTAGCCTCAAGCCAGAAGAATCATTTCCTTTGTTAATTCACTTGCTTAAAAAATATGGAATGGTCAGGACAGTAAGAGCACTGACCTCATAGAGCTTATAGTCTCATGGGAACAGAGAGACAATAAATATGTAAACAAGATAATTTCAGAGGGTGATGAATACTAGGGAGAAACAACTGCGCAGCAATGTAATGAGCCTGGCTTGAAATATCAAGACCACAACACACTTCTCTTAAGGAGTGACATTAGTGCTGACACCTGAGGAGTGAAAGGAGACTGGTGAGACTGAATAGCATTCTCACACAGGAGCCAGCACAGTCGAGGCCCGAAGGAGGACATGAGCTTGTCATGTGACTTGTCAATGGATCTGCTTTCTCTGCTGCATGTTGCCTGAGAGAGTCAGGAAAACTCAGAAGGCACTCAGGGTAGCTTAGAAGCAACATGTTCTTGTGTTGTTTTCTTGCTGGAGAGGGACAGGTCACTTTCAGAAGGCTCAAGGCACCATGTGACCAGCCTGTCTCACTTTGTGGAGGTGGCTCTGCTCTGGGAGTCACACAGATAGCCATTCATGTTGTCAGTCTAGCAGAGAAACATCTGACACTTGGTGCTCAGGGAGGACTGCCTTCCTCCTGGTAAGTGGCTCCTGGCTCAGCTGGGACATCACTATTTCCTGTAAGCATCTATGACCTTCCAGATACAGCCAAAATCTCATCTCAGAATGGACCACTTTGTTGACTCCAGTGAAATCAGTTCATATTGGCTTGCTCTTGGCTTATTTTACCATATGTAACATGAATCATCACACGTGCCCCAGCACCTCCAAGTGCTTACAAGCTCCGATGAGCTCATCCATTCCACAGATTGCCCAAGCCTCTCCCTTGTGCCAGGCACCGGGCTAGGGCTTAGGATATAAAGGTGAGCAAAACGTTGGACATTCTTCTGGAAAGCTGCTATTTGTGATAGTTAGCTTGCATTTTAGAAAGCTCTTTCCAGCAATAAAGTGGATTAGCTGCCCCCCATACACTTATTCCAAGTGGTTGAATGATACTGATCCCATCTCTACGTCCAAGGGCCACGTGATGATAGGTCCCAAGCAACAAACACTAGATAAGCTTAAGCTTTTTGCAAGAAAAGAAAAGAAAGAAAGAAAAGAAAAGTAGCTGGGTTCTTGTTCCCCTAGGATTCTTGAGAGGATAGAATGTAAAACTGGTGCTCTGACAGCTATATTGCCACCATGTGGGAAGAACCTTTGTGAGAGTGAAACCCCAGTACAGAAGAAATCAGCCATACGAGATAAAAAGAAAGAGCAAAATAGACTCCTAAATTTAACTGGACAGCTTTGATTCAGTTAGTGAAGCCCAAAATTTCCCTTTTTTGAAGCCAGTGAGATGGGTTTTCTATTATTTGTAATCTCCCAAATTCCTAAATAATATAAATGAAAAAGCTTATGTACACTTAGGTTACTTACCAAAGATCCCTTTCTAATAAGGAGCATTGTTTAAACCCAAAAAAGCTATCTGTAGGATCTTTCCTGTAGATGGCCTCTGAGTCTAGGGTAGGGATGGAGAGGAGCAGATGGAACTGAGAGAGGTTGGAGTAGTTAAAGCTATGAAATGTTGGACTGAGTAAGGTAAACAGGGGAGATGATCTAAGCACCTGGGAGATGATGGAGTTCATGGAGGAAGGAAATGCCAAACAGAGAACGTATTCGGGCGTGCGAAAAATTTGGAGGTGATGAGCTATGTTCTGGACGCGCTGAGGACAAGGTGTCTGCAGGACATGCACACAAAGGGTCTCAGACTGTTGGTGAGAAGGTGTTCTAGGCTCCTCTAACTCATGCTTTCAACCTGTCTTCTCTCAAGTCCTGGGTTAGGTGAGAAGGGTATATGGGAGAAGTCAACAGTCATGGAACTTTTTTGAACTTGTAGAGCTTGAGGTGAAACTTGAGTCTTCAGTATAAGACAGAGTGATTTTTGAGGCAGTATGGGTAACGGAGAGTACCCAGAGATTGTACACAGGGTAAAAATAAACGGGTTTACAGATCCTTCCGTATCTGTAATTACCCATATGAAAGTGGTGAGTCTCTGGGTATGGTGGCACACACCTGTAATCCTAGCACTTGGGAGGCTGAGGCAGGATGATTGGTGTGAGTTCGTGGCCAGCCTGGTCTACAAATTGAGTTCAAGTCCAGCTTGAACTACATAGTGAGATCGTGTCTCAAAAAGACAAAAAAAAAAAAAAAAAAAAAAAAAAAGTGGTGAAGATGAAGGGAATTGATACTATACTACATCTAAAAGCACGCCACATGCGTAACAAGGACACTGTACTTCTGCGCTGTGGGGAGTGTGAGGATGCTGATGGTGCTGATGATGAAGACACAGTGAAGAGTGAAGAAGTTGGAGCAAAGTGACAGAGGTCGGGGTTAATGCATAACCTGGAGCCATGCTTGTGCTTATCACAAAAACAATGGTGATAGACATGTGGGGTAAAAGACAAAATCTTTCTTACAGAAGAACTCGAAGTAATTTACAGAGCTCTTCTTCTCTCCAGGAAGGGAGCTTAGCTCTGCACCCCACACACTTTGAGCATGGCGACCTGTGCCTAGTGACTTACTTCCCAAGAGTACAGCATGGAAAAGGGGAAAGGTAACTTTACAGAAAAGAAATCTGGCAACTACACTGATCTGGGCAAGGTGCTGAAGGTCAATATCTACAGTTGAAAGTAATGTTGATGACAAGTGCCCTTTGAGGGAGGTGATGAAAACAGCCCTTCTCTATGATCTACCTCCACGTCCTGCAGCCTATCCATGAGAAAGCACCCGGCAAAGCCCCACTGAGGGATTTCCTGAAAACCACCTGCTAAGTGTCTCAAACTGTCAAGGTCATCCAATACAAGGAAAATCTGAGGCACCATCACAGCCCAGAGGGGACAAAGGAATCAAGGTGACTAAACGCAATCTGAGCTCCTGAATTAGATACTGAATAGAAAAGGACATCCAAGAAAAAATAAAAAACAACTGGTGAAATCTGAACAAAGATTGAAGCTTAGTTAATCGTCGTGTGCCAGCATTGGCATCTTACTCTTGAGAAGTGCATACGGTGATGCATCGGGGGAGACTGGATGAGGAGCACATGGGGAGCCTATCTACTATCTGTACAGATTTTCTTAAATATAAAATCATTCCAAAAACCCAAAATTATTTTTAAAAACTGAAAAATGATTCCATCAATAAAAATGTCTGTCAGCAAGTATCTCTGTATATTAAAAATTATATGTTCTTTCATCCTTTAAATTATACTTAATTATGTTATTCTAATACTGTAAATTAGAATAAATCCTTTAGGTTCACACAATTCAATGTCTATATTTTTAATGCTGTGTCCTTCTCCTTCCTCAGTGGAGCTGCCAATGGACCTGTGAGATCACGACTGTAACCTGTCTTACCTCTACCCGGGATCTGATGGAGCCAGGAGTTATCCTCCACGCTGTGTCTTAGCTGCTTGGTGATTTCAAATGATAGAATTAATCTTATATGTGTTTTTGCTTAGTGGTCAATGATATTCTGGATCTTTTGCATTTCGATTCTACATTCTCTCAACCAGTTAGGTCTTGGTAATGAGGAGAATTAGCTTTATTACCGATTTTAAAGTATATTCTATGGGCAAGGAGAAGGTTTTGAAGGGCCTAAGTAAGGGAAGTAAATAATCAGCAGATGATGAAATAGAAGGGGGTGACTAGGGAGGTTGTTGTAACAGCATAGGCAAGAGGTGACAGCATCTTAGGGTAAAGTACTGGTACTGTGGGTAAGAATCTCTGACACAGCCACAGTTAATAATCATGATAATGCTACAAACATTTGCATAATCCTTTAGAGTTTACAATGCCAACACTGTTATATCTTTTGACAATTAATGTTTATAACTGGGTAAAATTTTTATTTTGCAAATAAGAAAAACTGGAGCCATAGGAAATTAAGTGCATTGCTCAAGGCTAAGAAGCATAATTTTAACCTAAGTGTTTGGATTGCAGATTCAATGTCCTTTCCAGTAACTGGTTACAAGATCAAGGGTAAGATATATTTTAACAGTTTGGCCCTTTATTGTATGAGTTAATGGTTTTCCAAATTACTATTGTTACCAGCTTAAAAGTACAGATTTCTGGGCTCTGACCTCAAAGATTCTGACTCAGTATTCTGAGGGGGGTGGAGTTGGGTAATACAAGGAAAGGGGCCCATGGACCACATTTTGAAAACCGGTCCTGCTAAGGGGCTTTACTGATATTCCCTATTCCCATGCACAGGTAATACTGAGCCTCAGGGATTTTTTAAAAGATGATTACTTGGGCAGCCATCTTTTCTGGTCTGGATAGTATCAGTGCAATGCATGGAATGCTATAACATGCACACACCCACCCTCAGTCTATATATTGAAGTCCTAATACTTAGGGTTTGGTATTAGGAGGTAGGGCCTTTGAGAGGTGGTAAACAGGATTAGTGCTGCTATAAAAGAGACCCCAGAGAGCTAGCTAGTATCCTCCACTATCTGAAAGTATACCCTGAAGGCATCACCTTTAAATGAGCATATGGGCCTTCACCAGACACCAGATCTTCTGATGCTTTTTTTTTTTTTTTTTTTGGTTTTTCTCCGGTACTGGGAACCGAACTCACGACCTTGCGCTTGCCAGGCAGGCGCTTTGCCGCTGAGCTAAATCCCCAGCCCCCCTTCTTCTGATGCTTTGATCTTGGACTTTCCAGCCTCTGACACTGTGAGAAATAAATTTCTGTTGTGTATAAGCCACCCAGTCTATGGTATTTCATTACAGAGACATGAATGGACTACAATAATTATCAGAGTTTGCTTTAAAACTACGTTTAGCATTTAATAACAACCTTGTCCCTTTTACTCCTTCGGGATGAATCCCTCTGCTATGATCACTATCCACAGGCCACAGGCCCCTTTCTTTGAGGCTTCCCACCAGCAGGCCTCAAAGCTACAGTGGAGGCAGCAGCCTCCAGCTCTCCCGGCCTTTAGCCAGCAACACCTGCCATGCAACCACTTCTTCACACAGAAACCTCAGCAACCAGAGTTCGTCCGTGCTTGCCTGAGCTTTTGCAGCTCTAGAGAAAAGGTTACAGGAGAGGATGGCTTTGGTATTTTCCGATCTTAAAGCACCTAGGCAAACTGAGAGTTAGGAATTTAGCACAGTAAGAAAAATAACTGAGTTGTCCACATTTACTCCCTGTCTTATTCTGCCTGAATAATCTTCTTTCTACTTTGTTTAGCTTTCTGGCATAACTAAAATCAGATGTACTTCTTTATGTAACTGCATTTTGTTATGACTCTATTTGGAGGCTGATTAAGCTTGCTATTTATGAATTTTATCTAATTTTTAATCAGTACATGAAAATAAATACCCTTGCATTTGAAATTAAAGTTACAAAAGAACTCCAGTTAATGGAGTTTAGGTGCTTTGAAAAACAAGACTGTAGTGACCTGTCAATGTTTTATTCTTATGGCTTGGCTCAGTCCCCACTGTCCCACCTTAATGTTCCTGTCTCTGCTCTCCACAGGAACATTTTTCTGGAAGGTAGAGTCAGGCAGAGCAGCAGGAAAGCCAAAGAAAACTTCCCTGTAAACGGTGATGGCTTCTCAAAGTCCCTTCTAGCTGCATGGCCTTACAGGAGATATGGACAGGCATGTTTCTTCTTCACCCAAATGAGTCCTGGAAGATGCCAGGTGTCACTCTCAGCATCAGCTGCAGAGTCTCCAGGAGGTGGGAGCCATGAATGTATATTAAGTGGCTGCTATGGACCAACGACTACAGAGTTGCTCCACATACTTTTCCTCAGCTACAGATATCTCTTTCTCTCAAGCAGATAGGTCATTTTTGATCGTTGTCAGGGGAAGCTGAAAATTTACCTTCCACAGGCTACACTTGGCTGATACAACCCCATTTTTTTTACTTGCCCCCAACCTTGGATTTGTCTAAGAGCTGATCCCAACATGTTCTCCTCTAACAGAAAACCCTTGAGGGTCAGGAAATATTTCAGCTCTTTTTCAGACATTCCCAACCTTAAAGCATGTGACTGAAGGAGACATTTTCTTTCAAAGACACTGGCCATGGTATAAACATTTTGTTTCTCTAAAGAACATTGCCAGGCAAAGGAGCAAACTTTGTTCAAGGCAATGTGGTAGCTTTTGACCTTTGAATCCCTCCTGACTTGGCTTGGGGTATAGAGTAGTTTCCCTCCATAGTCACTGTCCTACAAACTCTACCCCCACATGTTAGTGGAGCCGGACACACCCTCCACATAGACCTCCTTCTAAAAGATGAGCCCATCAGCTTTTATAATTTTTTTTCGTCTTTTTGAAACAGGATTTCATGATGCAGTTCAGCCTGGCCTTGAACTCACTTCATAGCCCCGGCCAGGCTCAAACTTACAGTGATCCTCCTGCCTCAATCTCCCAAGTGCTGGAATTACAGGGGCGTGCCATCACACCTGATTATTTTTATAACTGTTAAGACAGTGGGTCAGAAGGGAACAGGTGGATCAAAAATTGGCCTGAGCTGGCTTCTAAGAAGACCACCTTGGAATTTACATCATGACTACTCAAGGGTTTAGGGAATTTGGGCCTCAATTTACAGGTGTTTAAGCAGAAAGGAAGAGGCATGGGGTGGTTAGGTATCTGGACAGAGAGACATTCACAGCAGGAAGATGGCTGTGAGAAGTGGGGTTTTTCCACCAGGGAAGAAGCAAGATCCCTCACAGAGTGGAGGGAAGGGTACAATGACAAGTTCCAGCCTTCCTGAGGAAAGAGAGCATACTCTGGCAAGGAGAAGGCAGATGATCAGGCCCAAAGCCAGGCAGCTGTGGTTTGGGGCAGGGCTCCATGGCCAAGAGGGATTGTAGTCCAAAAGGGAGCTGAGTAGGCGCCCAGTCATATGCTAGGCTTGGCCCACAGGGTGGGTTGAGACACTGCCATTCTGGGCAGGACATCTGGGTGCCAATGAGCTTTCCTCAAGCAGCTGGATCCTGGCCTTAGGCAGCGAGTCTGACTGACCCCGCTCCCCGCCACCCCTAGAGGCAATGGCTCCACATTATGAAACAAGCAGGCTCCTGTAGAACCAGCACAGCTACTCAACAGGACAGAGCAAGTATTCAGTGGTTGTAGGTTACCTTTTCCCTACCCTTTCCATCAGATCCTGATTCTTCCCTATGACAGGCAGCCATTCCTACAAACTGAGGAATGATGAGGCCTTCAAAGGCTTCTGGCAGTTTTGTTCTAAATCTCTGAAATAAAGTAATAGAAACACGAGATTATAGATGACAAATGTGTGTCCCCATGTATATACACAGAGAAATGCACATTCAGACAAGTCTGATATATATATATAGTAGATGGATCCCTAAAAAGTTATATTCAAATTCTATTTTTGTAAATAATCTCTACTTGAAATTTGTCAGGGTAACATCTCCTGGTGGAGCTGTACAATCTCTTTAATTAATAGGGGATAGGCAACCTAACATTTGTTTTTCCTTTCTCATTTTATTACAGAAATTCAGAGCTAAACTTCCTTAATTTATTTTCTAATATGGTTGTTTTCACCCTTTAACCCATCTATTACTTGTATTTTTTTCTATAAATCTTTGATATAATAATTTAGTGGATATTTATCTCATACAACTTTCAATGATTTTGGAGGCAAAAGGTATAATTCAGAAGAAAAATGTACACATAAAAAGTGAGTTGGATTTTTTAGAATCTTTAAAGGTATTATCAGGGAAATTTGTCAATGGATGGATTACTAAGTTTTGGAAAAGCAGAAGAATTGTGTTGAAATAAACAGTATCTTATTATAAAAGCCACCTGGAGAGTTCTCGGTGCAGGGCTTACTCTCTGTGATTGTGTGTGATAGTGTGTGTACTTCTGGGTAGGAGGGGATTTAATCTGAAGGGCTTTAATTGTTCGTGGAAACTTCTGATTCAAGAGCAAACTTACTGTGCTAGTGCCTCTCCCTCAGTAGCTATTCTCTGAACCGCACTCGCAAACACACCTAGGAATGTTGGCCACATCCTCCCTGGGCAATTGGGACAATGGCTTTGCAGTCCTTTATCTGACCCACTTGGTCAACATGGCGCCTTGACTCAAAGATATCAGGGGAGAGAAAGGCCTCAGTGTCATTCTGCCCATTCCTCAGGGTGGGGCAGGAGTGAGAAGCAACTCGACCGGCCCCTTCCACCTCTGGGGAGATGCAGGCAGTGAAATCTCCCTTTTCTTCCCAGAGCAGGCCAGGGGCACCTGCTGTCTTAGCAGGACTCTAATTTCATTTTTCATTCTGGCATCTATCTCCCTTTCACCTATCTTCACTTTACTCTGTTCTTGGAGATCATTTGCAGAAGCAGGAATGTGTGCTTGGGAAATCAACCCCACACATTCCACATGACCAGGAGCAGAGTGTGACCCAGCTTTGTTAGAGCTGGCTAGAAGGGCTGGCATCAGAAGCTCCTGCTGATTTTCTGTATGAGAGGGTGAGTGTGGCAGATAGTACTGACCTCCAGGACATTCAGAGATGAGCGACTTTCACTCAGTGCTCTAGGCAGGGGCCCTTGCTTTGGAATGAATGTCAGAGTCCCAGTCAGCTGGGGACAAAGTGGTCCCTCAGGCCTTGTTTCATAGACCAGAAATGGGAAATCCGAGGGATGATCTGGAAGTGATCTTAAAGTGGAGGATTAACATGAGAAAAAGAGGTTGAACTTATTGTGTATATTTTTGGAGATGCAGAACAGGGCCTGCAGTTGGGGGCTGGGGATTTAGCTCAACGGCAAAAGCGCCTACCTGGCAAGCACAAGGTCGTGAGTTCAGTTCCCGGTACCGGAGAAAAACCGAAAAAAAAAAAAAAAAAGAACAGGGCCTGCAAACATATCTCAGAAGAAAATAGGATTGGGCTCAAGATGAGGAAGGCTTTTTTATTCCATAGCATTGTTCAAAAGTGGCTTGGGGCCGTGGGTGAATGAATGGATTTTAAAAATTGGGTATAGACATACAGTGGAATATTAAGTAGCTGAAATGGAAGAAAATGTTAATACATGCTATGACGCGGATGAACTTCAAGAACAGGATGCTATGTAAAATAAACCAGTCACAACCGGACAAACACTCTGTGATTCCACTTACATACAGATAATATGAGGTAACTGCAATAGTGAAATTCACAGGGACAGGAAGTTGAGGCTGACTCGGGTAGGGAGAAGCAGAAAGGGAGTTGTTTAATTGGTAGAGTTTGTTTCTGGTATGGTGAAAAAGTTCTAGCGATGAATGGCGGTGATGGTTGTACAACAATGTGAATATAGTTCATGCCACTGAACTTATACTTAAAATGGTAAAAGGGGTAAGCTTTATGTTAAGTATACTTTGCCACAATTTAAAAAATAAACATAGCATTGAAGGTTGAAGGATCCTGTGACGGTGACAGCAAAATGACAATTAGTATAACACACGAATGTGAAAGTGTCCCTTTGGTAGTTGCTGCAAGTTTTATTCTGTGAAACAATGTAACTACCACCTTTTAGTGTGAGGAAGGAGAGATTCATTACTCAGAGCTCTAAAGAGAGGAAATAGAGGCACAAAGGCCATCTCCATAGGAAAGAAGAGCCATGCCTGATAGGGATGTGGCCTTGGTTATCTTTCATAACACATGTATATGAGAGGCAGGGGTGGTGGGACTCAGCTTGAGAGGTTGCGTAGTATAGTGAAAGGCTCTGTGACGTTGAAGAAAGAGTCTTCCTAAACATTCTATGGCTCTACTTTTTAAAATTTTAATTAAGTTTATTGGTACAATTTAGGTAAACATAATGATCACCTTCATCATAGGGAGTTTGTACCTGTACATGATATATCTTGCTTCCTACTTTTTCCCATTCACTTGCCCTCCCTTCAGTCCCTCTTCCCCTCCTTATTTAAAAAGCTTCGTTTCCATTTTATTTTTCTTTTCTCATTTTATTCTTTTCCCTCCCTTCCTCCATTCCTCTTTCCTTTTTAACAATTTTTCCTATTTCACAATATCTACTATACATTTAGATCCTTATTTACACTTTCATTTTCTCACAACAGCCAGTACGATATTTATACATGTGTGATCAATTTACTTCACTTAAGAATATGACCTCAGGTGCATACATTTACCTAGAAATGTCTCAAGTTTACCCTTCTTTGTGGCTCAGTAACAGTCCATTATAGAAAAAAAATCACATCTTCTTTATCCATTCATCAGTTGATGGACCAACAATGTAGAATAACAATGTTAGGTATTTAGTCAAAAATTACCAGGCATACAAAGAAAACCATTAAAAAACTGATCAACAGAAACAGCACCAAAAATTGTAGAAATGATGCCTTAGCAGACAAGACCATTAAAACTTCAAATATGCTCATCACCAAGAAAGTAAAGGAAAACATGAACCTGAGAATGTAAGCTGATATTTTTAAAAGACTCCGATAAAACACGAAGATGAAAATAACAGTATCTGAAATGAAAACACTGAATGAAATAGCTAATCAAGTACTATACAATAAAAACTAAATGACATAAAAGACACAGCAATATCCAAAATGAAACAAACACAAGCAAACAGAAAAGCTGAAGAAAATCAACAGGGTCCCAGTAACTCATGAACTTCGTGTACATAATCTAAGTGAATTACTCGCGTGTAACTCAAGGGCCAAGAGGCGCGGGGCAGCCCGGGCGTCGGGCGCGCAGCAGAGCCACGCGGACGCGACGAACATGGCCGCCGCGCCGA
>NW_004955518.1:2537801-2569521 GCF_000276665.1 Chinchilla lanigera | reverse complement strand
CAGGCTGCGCCGAGCAGGGCGCGGCGGCCGGGCTTCCGCGAGCCGCGGGACTCCGTGGGGACGCGCGAGGGGAGACGCGGGCGGCCGCGGAGCTGAGAAACGCGCAGACGTCGTCCCTGAGCTCTTCCGCAAACCGGGAGAGTCGCGGAGGCCTCTACCCTGAAGAGGTGGAAGGCACGGGGCGGCACAGAGCGGGCGGAGCCGGAGACAGGCCCTGCGCAGGCGGCGCGGCCTCGGCCCGCGCGAGGAGAGGCCGGCGGCCGCGAGCGGGCAGTCCGGACGCGCAGGGCCGCCCGCGCCCAGAGACCAGACTTCTGACTTGTACCTGAGGGGAGAGTTGAATGAGGACTGAAAACTCAGGTGACCTCCAGAAACTCTGGTTTCTCGTGTCCCTCCGTGGAGTCCCCACGTCTGGGAAGTCTGGTGTGGTGATTATCTTCAGCGGATTCTAAAAAGGCTGGGTTCTTGTAGACGGTCTGAAGGAAAGGCTCCCCCATCTCACGGCTGTCGGTGTCGGCGCTCATCTCCCCTGGGTCCCGAGATCAGGAAGGAAAAGAGGGACCAAATCAGCCTTCAAGGGGGCAGTTTTCCAAATGAGACTGACACTTTGAAGTCACTCCCAACTAGTTTTAACCAATTTACAGATCCAACTTTTCAGGTTTTTTTTTTGTTTTTTGTTTTTTTGGTTTTTTTTAGTATAAAGCAATACAAGTTTATTGTCTTACGTTTCTGCAGGTCAGAAGCATGAGGTGGGTCACAGTGGATTAAAGTCAGGGTGTCACAGGTTTTAGGAAAAAAGTCTGTTTACTTTTTCCACTTTCTTGAGGCTGCCAGTATTCTGTCTCTTAGCCTCCTTTTATTTTTTATTTTAAAGGTTTGATCACTTTCTGTTTTTAACCTTTCATTCTTAACTCTGATCCTGAGTCCTCATTTCCAGCTGTGGTTCCTCAGATACTTAAGGTTAGGGCCCACTTCCTTTATAGCAAGGACTGGAGATGATTCCACTGAGGAATGAGAGTGCCCTTGGAGAAGGCAGTGCATTTCCTCCACACTCACATCTTTGTTTTTTCCACTTACTTCACACCCACACTTGTCACCATGCTACAAACATAACTAATAAATACGTCAACATCATAACCACGACACCACACACTCAGTCTCTAGTCCCAGTTCCCGTGTGTCACCAACACTCTTCTTCCTAGATTTGGCTCGTTGCACACAATTTAGCACGAATCTTTGCGTGCTCCTCGCCCAGACCCACGTGTACTGCTTTGATGGCAAGATGCCACTCTGGACTCATATGCCTTAATCTCCTTCGCTCTGACAAATATCCATCATCCTATACTTGAGAGGAATTCGTGTAATTATTCAAGAGGAGAAATTCCACAGAGGACAGGATCATCTCCCAGGTGCATTCAGGCTATGTGCACTCGCTCTGCAAGCTAACTGGGTTGAGCGCGCAGTCAGAGATAATTGTCCTCCGTTTCTGAGTACAAAAACTGTTCCATCTGATACCTTCTTGTTCCATATTCACTTTTATAACTGAATCCCAAATGATAGACATCTTTAAGGGCCTATGGGTCCTCAGTAATGACAAACAGTAAAAATACAACTGCTGGAAGGATATGGAAATGTATGGCTTATAGATGATCAATGGGGACGAAAATCCACATTTCATCCATAGCATCATTTGGACCCAATTGCTCTGCATTAAATAATTACCCCCCCCAAAAAGTGCCAGAAAAATGGTGTGAAAGAGGAGAGAAAATATATTTGAAGAAACAATAAATAAAAATGTCCCAACTTTGATGAAAACTATGAACTGACCAACTCAAGGAACTCATAAACACCAAGCAGAACAAACATTAAGAAAAGCATCTCGCCGGGCATGGTGGCACATGCCTGTAATCCCAGCACTCAGGAGGCTGAGGCAGGAGGATCGTTGCAAGTTTGAGACCAGCCTGGGCTACAAAATGAACTCAAGGCCAGCCTGAACTGCATAGTGAGACCCTGTCTCAAAAAAACAAAAACAAACAAAACAAGAAAAACATCTCAAGGCACACTATGATCAAACTGGTGAAAACTAATGATAAGACTAAAAACGCAAAAGCAGCCAGAGGAAAAGAGGCACATATGTACATAGGAACAACAACAACAACAAAACAAGAACAGGCTACATAATCCAGAAAACAAGAGAGCAACATCCTTAAAGTAATGAGTGAAAAACTATTACTCTAGAATCTTATATCCAGCCAAAATATGTTTCAAGAATAAAAGTAAAATTAAAACTTTTCAAACAAAACCTAAAAGAATTCATCACTAGCAGTTTATAAGACATATTAATGAATTTTTTTTTCAGACAGAATACTGCACAAGAAAAAGGTCTACACAGACAAAAAGTGGCAGAAATAGTAAATGTATACTTTCTTTAAAAGATGACTGATTGTTCAAAACAAAAATAACCACAGTATATTTTAGGATTCATAATGTGTGTTAAAGCAAATGCAACACAATACCTCAAAAGCAAAAAGGAAAATATAGAAATGTACTCTTTCTTATAAGAGTGTTATAGTGTGAATTGGACTAATATTATTTGACATCAGGCTTAATGAGTTAACATTAGACTTAGTTGTATGTTATGTACAAATACAAAAATATTTTACAAAATATATTACACAGATCAAATCCTGTTAAACTCCCAAGTGCTATTTTAATGATATTATCATTCTCAAATTTATATCTTTTAGTCTTGCCATAATTATAATGGCGTTTGTAATTTCAAAATTTAACCTTTTTTGTGGTTTAACATCTGTTCCTCTTTTATTAAATAATGCCAAATAACAGCAGAGGAAGTATTTTAAGCATCATGCTGGTCTCACCCAGCTAAATTTGGTACCATGGAATTTGTTGGTGAGAAGGAAAGATGTGAGAATTCCTATGCTTGAAGTAATCCTGGCTTTGGGCCATTTCTATTTAAATGATGGGTTTGGAACAAATTGTGTTTACATTGATCCTGTCATTTACAAACAGTACTAATTTGTGTTAGGGAAAATATATAAGTTCTGAGGCTTGGAAGTCCCATACAATGCACATAGTAAAGAAAAGAAATGTACTTTATTGGTGCCCTCCCTTATTCACTTTAGGATGAATAAGATTTTGGAAACCACAATGGAAAATTTGCTTACTTAATAAATAGCCATTCTTGTCAGATGAGTAGAAGAGAATACTGACCTCATTTATTTTTCCACCAATGAATCTCCCTATTCAGAGCTAAAGTGGGGCATATTTGTAACCATTAACTTCAAGCAAGGTCTGTTACTTACGGTGTGGGTAATTTGATGGTGGTATAACAAGTAAAGTGATAGTAATAACAGGTTAAGTAATAGTAATAGATGGCTTAGAGAAATCAGTCATATGGCTAATGAGTATATCTAGATAGACTCAGGCAATCTGGCTTCATGGTAAGGACTAGTAGGGAATCCAGGAGACACAAAGGATGTCCCTGTTCTGCCATTTGCTAGGCCTCAAGCAAGATCATTTAACCTCTCTGCATCTTGTTCCTGCATTGGACTAGCACTGTTTTCTTAAGGGGAGTAGCTCTTTGGCATACATCAGGTTTGGTTTGTTTTTTTTTTTTTAATATATATTAATGTGTTTTAGAAAATCTCACTATATATAAATAATTTCACTAATGTTATTATGAGGATGCATTAAAAATATAAAAATCAAGTCACTAAGCAGACATAATGTTAAAAAAAAAGAAGACATAATGTTATGTGAGTTATCGTCCAGTCAACATTAAGATGAGAAAAAATACTAAAAAGATTTTTAGCTTAAAAAACACCAAAAGGTGGGTTCAAGAGGATTTTTTAAAGCATATAAAATATTTCCAGATAGTAGTACAAATAAAATTAAATATCATGCCAACTAAATTTTGAACACATCACATGGACATAGAATAACTTGCTTAGCACACTCAGGAGAAGTGAACTGTAAGCTATGATGGGTGAGGCTGAAAAGTAATTTGATTTGCACCCAGAACCTCTGGAAGGCCTGGGAATCTATAGCACTGGTTACCTCTGAGGCAGAAGTGGAGAAATGAAGTGGAAAACAACTGTGGCTAAAGTTTGCTTACAAAGAAGTAAGACCCCTTTGTCACTCCCCCAGTCAGAGACCTGCCTCTCCCCACCCAACCAGCAAGAGATATGGGATAGAATTTTTCCAAAAAATGAGAGTGTTGGAACACAAGGGCATGCAGATGAGATAAGCTTTATCCAACCACCAACAGTTTGGAGCTACAGAAGTGGTAAGTGCAGAAAATCTTACCAAGAAAGCCATAGTACTATTGTTAGCTCTATAAAAAAAATTTCCATGGAAAACAAGTAGCTGTGCAGACAAAGAAAAGTAATCACAGTTTACTATATGTCTCAAGTGCCAATAATATTTTTATCATGAAAGTCATATCCACTGAACATTGATTTTACCCAAATGTCTCTGACAGAAGAATGGAGAAAGATAAGAAATAGGTGTGAGAGTGGAAATTGGGTGAGCAACCCTGAAATTAAGGTTACTCCAAATCTTCTGTAGGCAAAAGCTAATAGATAATGCTAAAAATGTAAAAATCATTTAAAAAAGAGTCAAACATGTGGTGTCCACATGTAATCCCAGCGCTCAGGCAGCTGAGGGAGAAGGATTGCAAGTCAAGTCCATCCTGGAGAACTTAGAGAGACCCTGTCTCAAAAACTGAAAATGACTAGAAGTATAGCTCAGTGCAAAGCCCTGGGTTCAATCCCCAGTACCACCACCACCACCACCAAAAACAAGTAGAAATAGCAGGACTTATTTTTTAAAATGAAGAACTAGAGGTAAACATGAAAATAATAATTTGGAAGCACCAATGTGGTAACTTCAGAGAGGAGAGCTTTTATTTTTTGTAACAAGTATTATAGAACTATTTAATCTTAACTATACATAATATAAATTTGATACAATATTTTGCATTCCACTTTAAAGTTATAAAAATGTTATGCAAATAACTGAATTTGGGAAATACTAGCCTGGAAGACAGAAGCTCTGCCAGGCTGTTAACGGATCTAAAGAAACAGTGAGGATTAAAAGTGGTGGAGTAAAGACCAGCGGCAACATACAGCGTCTCTAGGATGTGGAATGGCAACACCCAGGAAACAACAACTTGGTGAAGAAGAAAAAGGTAGGCCACTGGGAATAAGAAGTGAACTGACCAGAACACCAGAAATTACCGAGAAGGTGGAGAAATGGAGTGCAGCACAGAGAAGAACAAAGCAGTCTGGAGAGCTCACTCTGTCCTGGGGAAAGGGGCCTGTTTTTGTTAATGCAGGGTAAGCCCAGGGAGGATCAGCAGCTCCAGGAAGAAACTGAATCGGGCTGGCAGTGCTAGGCCCAAGAAAAGCCCACCGTTACTGCAAATTACAAAAACAGTGTAGGTTTTTACTCTGAAAGTAAGGCTAGAATTGGAGAAGAAATCCATTGTGGCACCTGACACATATTTGATAGTGTTTAATCAGCAGCCATTTGTGGGAGGGATCCATTGTTTAAGACTGAGCTATAGAACAACTGCACTTAATAGTTTATGGGGCCACCCTGTGTTATAGTTTATATCTAGATGTCCGCCAAGAGTCTGTGTGTTTAAGCGCTTTCAGAAAGTGATTAGATTACAAGGGCTTATAGTTGGTTTGCTATTAGGAGG
The DNA here is from genome assembly GCF_000276665.1 of Chinchilla lanigera. Taxonomy (NCBI): domain Eukaryota; kingdom Metazoa; phylum Chordata; class Mammalia; order Rodentia; family Chinchillidae; genus Chinchilla; species Chinchilla lanigera. The sequence continues at coordinate 2,563,796 of NW_004955518.1, read as the reverse complement.
CAGAGTCTGGTCAGAAGAGGCTCCTCTCTATATGCTCTGTTTTTAGATAAGATGCTGTGAGCAGCTCTCCTCTGCCATGCCTCTTTGCCGTGCCATCCTGCCTTGGAGCCAGCCAACTATGGACTAAACCTCTACAATTGGTAAGCCAAATAGCCTTCTTCCTTCTTAAATTATGGGTGTTGGGTATTGTGTCCCAGCAATGAAAAAGTAACGAAGACAGATCTTGTACCAAGAATGGGGTTGTTGCTGTGATCCTGATGGTGTGGTTCTGAAGCCTTTGGAACTGGTTCCTGGGAGGAGTGTGGAAGGGTTTGGAGATGCTGGCTGGTGAAGAAGCCCTAGGATGCTGTACATCAAGCTTGATGAGAGATTCCTGTTAGAGCACAGAAGACCAGAATGCTGATAGAAATGCAGAAAATGAAGACCAGGCCTGGAAGGTTTTAAGCTGGGAACAAAGACTCCATTGGCAGTTGGACTCCAGGTTATGTGTATTATGCTCTGGCAGAAAATGTGTCTACATTTTGCTCATGTCCTGAGACTTTGTGGGAGACTGAAATTAAGGGTGGCAGACTAGTTAATCTGGCAGAGGAAATTTCAAAGCAGCCCATCCTTCAGGTTGTGGTATGGAGCTTTTAGCTAGCTCTACACTGAGAATCAAGAATGAATGTTATCACTGAATAATTTTAAAAGTTTTTATTTTTGCCAAAAATGAAGTTCCAGTAAAGTTACATCTTTTTTTTTTGGTACCAGAAATCAAACTCAGGACCATATGCTTGCCATGCAGGCGCTTGTACCACTGAGCTCTATCCCCATCCCAGTTCCAGTAAAGTTGAACCCTGTGAAATTGGAGCAGAGGAAAACTCAGTCACTGAAAAGTTTAGCATTAAGAAGAAAAGAAATCAAAATATAAAGAGCAAAATAAAAGATAGATACAGTGGTACCTCAGTTCACAAACTTAATTTGTTCCACAATTCCGGAAAAGATGGCCATGTTCATGTTCATGCAGAAAAGATGGCCAAGGTTGTTTGTCACCTGATGCAAAGTTTGCAGACAAGCACAAAATTTTACCACACCCCTCTGTTTGTGAACCAAATATTTTACAAACAAAAGCATTGTGAATGGAGGTGCCACTGTAATAGGAAACAGGGAGATCTTTTGCAAATGGGAAGGGAACCTAGAGATGGAAGGAGGCTAAGGAGGGGGAGGGAGGGGACAATAAAAAGGATTCAGACGTGTTATGTGTGTGCACCAACCCCCCTGTGACAATGTAGTCATTGTGTACTGCAGACATGCACTAATAAAACTTGAAAAATAAAGAAACAGTGAGTGACCATTCTCCAGTGCAATTTGATGTTTGCTGTAATACCTGGACAGCTTAAATCATATGCAGCTAATGCTTAAATTATAGTGAATTATTTGGGGGAAGTGGACTGGAAGATTATAAAACAGAAACATTACAGGTTTTCATAAACCACAGCTGGAAGCTACCTGTGACACTTAAAAACTTTTAAGTGTTCATTCATAAAGGTATATTTATATATTTTTGCCTAGTAAAATACTATGTCCCTTGTCACCATTCCTTTTTTTAAAGTTAAAGATGATCTCTAGAATGGATGGCATGGCACTAGGATGCAAGGCTTTAATAGTTTCATTTTGTGGTGTTTCCTAAATTAATTAAAATATCAAAAGGACAGGTATATGTCTACTATTAAATGAGATAAGTGTAAAACTCCAGGGACTAAATGAGGAATTGCTGCTTTTTCTGCCACCTGCCCTCCTAGGACAGGAGACTCATAGGCAATTGCCCAGAGTGTAACTGACCATGTCATGGTTTCTGGACTCTGGGACTGCAGTAAGTCTGAGATGTAAAGAGCTTCTTCACCAAGACAGTCTGATGGCTGGAAGGGTATATAAGTACATCCAAAGAAGGGGAAAAATTAATGGTAATAGATTTTAAACTTGATGGTTGGGATGCTCCTATGCCAAGTGCCTTCTTATATGCAATTTCATCATAATTTGGGCCAGCTGTGTCTGAGCAGTTTAGGCCAAGTCAGATGCCAAATCCCAACTGCAACACTAAAGTAAGATCTCTGTTATCCAGAGCTCCCGGATATCCTGCAATCCAGAGAAAGTAAGTTCGGTTACTTCCGGTTCGGTTACTTTCGGTTACTTCCTACTTCCCACTAGGCTGAAGTAGTTTTTCTTCTGACTGCTGAAAAATCTCTGGTTGTCACTTGCACTCCACATCTGAAGCCAATGCTATCAATGTCACATTGCGCATACATGGAAGAATTCTTCGTAAAGCTTCATTAACAATCTGCCCATAATGCTGAGATTTGTTTGGGAGTTACTGCCCATACTTACGAGCCAAACCAATTCACCCATAATTCTCATATTTGTCAACCAGTTAAGAGAAACTGTCTACCATCTCTGAGTTGAGAGGAACTGGGTGTTGGAGCGATGAAGCAGAGCAGGAAGACTTTTACTATATCCTCTGTCACAAGTCTTGAGTTTAAATGATGTACAAGAATTTTTATTCCAAAAAGAGTCACTGTTTACACATTTTTCTCCAGTAGAAGAATGTGTTTGTTCACTGCCGACTCCCCTTAGCTACAGGAGTTCCAGCTGACATCGACTGCACTTTAGAGACTTGCACATCCTTCTCCTCCAGGTCATTTATATTATATTCTTATTGTTCGGTTATAACTTTCATGGAATATTTTTAAATGTGCATTCTTTCACCTCTGTTGCTTTTATATTTCTACTTTGGCCTTTTTTTCTAAGTGACAGCGTAAAGACATCCACTGGAACACAATATTCCATAGAGTGTTTTTCATATAGTGTTTGGCATTGGTAGTGCTAAAGTCAACTAGACTTTAGAGCACTATTGGGGGCTTAACTGTTTCAGAGGCTCTCAACTTAATTCAGGATGGCCTGCTCCTTCCTCAGCCCTGTTTCCTCCAATCAGTGATGACTTGTTATAGTTGCAAAGGAAGCAGAGCATAAGCTCCAGCCCTCATTGCTGTTTGTGATGGCGACCAACTTGGAGCTAACTGGAGAATTCCCTGCATTCCTGAATTTGACTCACTTCCATCCAGAACCCTTGGGCTGGGCCTGGAACTGAGCTCAGGCCCTCCAGGGACTGCCCCTGTGATCGCTGGCCGAGGGTAATCTTGTCTGGACCAGCCCAGGGCTCCTCTTGGTAATCTTGGTCCAGTTTGCTCTTTGAGCAAGTTGGTTAAATCAACTTAAATATGCTAAGATTGGAAGCAAGTTCAGAGAGGAATTTTTTTGTGTGGATTCAAGACCTATCTAGGTCTTGTGACCTATAGCTCCAACAAAGTAGTCTCTTCCCTCTGTCCTGGAACCGACTTAATATTACAGGTACAGCAGGAAACAGGCTGTCTTCTGAAGTGCAGGGAGCTCATGCCTGATCTGATCCCTGCTTTAAGCACCATCAGCCACACTTCTAAATTCTTTCAGGTCCTGCAGCAAAACAGAGAGATGGAAAAATATGCATTTATATCAGAAATCTCTAAAATGAAAGGGTTGCACTGGTGGATATTCAAGACTAACTTTTGGAGCACAGTAAAGGAACATTCAGACTTAGATGTAGCTTGATCTGAAATAAAACAGAAGTTAAACTTTACTAATATTTCATAAATAGAATAACACTGGTCTCTTGGCCCACATGTCAGAAAGTCAGATGTTCTAGAAAATAGAGGAAAAAACCTCAAGGAATCCCATCAATGAGAGGGATTACTAGCTTCGCCCTGGTTTGTTTTTGTCTTTAATGTATTGGGACATAATGCTGTTTACATTTGGTAGGTTGAGTGGATTTATGGGTTCATAATCTAAGTTTCAATAAAGTTAATTCTGACAAAAATAAGTTAATGACAAAAACATTTTTCTGATAGAATCAAACAGTAAAACCTAGGACAAATAGAAGCATAGGTTAACAACAGAAAAATGTTACAACACACTTCTCTTATTTATCTGTCACATGAGGTAAAAATAAGGACAATTTAGTTCAGTCATGTAAGGAACACGCTTCCCTCATCTTTGATCAAGTGTAATGGAGAAATTAGGCTGAGGACTGGAAATGCAGTGAGAAAACTTTATTTTTTTCATCTTGCAAGAATGATGCCAGCCTAACAGGCAGGCAGACACACCCAGGGTGGTTACAATGAGCAGTCTAACTGCTAGAGTGCAGTCCCTACCTCTAGTTGCTCATTGGCTGAGTACTATGGGGGAATACAATTTTTCTGGATGCCACATAGATTTCATTAGGATATACCCTTAGTTTGCTCCCTCTGCATTTTGTGAGTTTAAAGGCAAGTGATTACTGGGCATGGTGGTACACACCTGTAATCCCAGCACTTGGGAGGCTGAGGCAGGAAGATCACCACAAGTTTGAGGCCAACCTAGCCTACATAGTGAGTTGAAGCCCAGTGTGAACTACATAGCAAGACACTATCTCAAAAAAAAAAAAAAAAATGTACATGATTAAGCCACAGTTGAGTAATTGCCAATACTTTTCCAATCAGACTTAGCATAGTAAAACCATAGTTTACTATTTATCCCTTCTCCCTTTGTTTAGGGACCTTTCAGATGCGTAATCTCAATCACATCTGCCAGCAAGTAGGCAGTTTGTCTCCTCCACTCAAAATTAAAGACTTTAATCTTGGCTCTTGTTTGTTTTTTCTGGTACTGGGAATTGAACTCATGACCTCATGCTTGCCAGGCAGGCGCTGTGCCACTGAGCTAAATCCCCAGCCCTAAAGGCTTTAATCTTGAAAATGGACCCACTTTACGTTTCTATTTCTTTCAAGTCACATGAAAATATTATTGAGGGCAGAGTTATGGATATTTTGTTTCTATCTCATCCTTTTGAAATTTCTGTTTGTAAATATTTTTAATATACATACTATATTAGTGCAGTTTTTATGTATATATCTTTATAAAAATGTAAACATTCCAGGAGCTAGCCCTTCAATTTTTTAAATAATGATCTGTACAATCAAAACACTTGGAGATCACTGTTAAAGAGGAGCAAACTAATTAAATAAATAAAGTTTTAAAAAGAAGAGCAGACTAAAAGAAAGAACACTCAATTATTTGTCCAAAATTCGCAAAGCAACTGCATGAGAGCCAGAAATCTTTCCTGATCTCCTCAAGTCCCAACTACTGGCCGCTTCATTTCTCAGGGTCTCAATGAGTCGCTACACTCCACCTTCTTCAAATAGTATTTCTAAGATTGCATATGACTTAAATTCATGAGGCAGTAAAATTATGTGGTGAAAATAGAATTCTGAAGTTAAACAGCCGTGGGAGACAGCCTCAGCCCTGCAATGCACCAGTGCTATAATTCTCATAGTGTCAGTTTTCCCATCTGCCAAATGGGCTCCTCAGCTTCTCACTGAACTGTTGTGAATATTAAATAAATATATTTGATAATAGATGAATATTCATTTTATTACTAAATAAAAAGCATCTGCCCCTTCCACCATGGCTACTATATTTTAATTATAATTCATGAAATTTAACCCTAGAGAGTGAGGTTGGTCCAGTGAAGTCAATAATCCCATAGTAATGGATTGATTTCTTCATTCCCAATATATTCACATAGGTATTGCCCTCCACACCTGAGACACCTGCCCTGAGATTCTCCCATCTGTCCACACTAAACCCCTGGAGGGTGCATTACTCTGCCAATGAGAATGTCCAGTTCCTGTAACTGTCTTAACATCACTGATCAACCGTGTCACTAGGAATCTAAACACTAAAACCATGTCCCCTAGGGAGTCATATCAGAATCTTAGAGGTGGTGCTTTGATGAAGTTGATCAATATAAAGGTAAGGTACAAATTTATATATGTAAATAAAAATGCTTGTGTAGTAAAACTACAAAAAGTAAAACTCAACATGCCATTTTGGCTGGTGGGTATCCTTAGAAGAATGTGTGGCTATAATGGGGGTGTAGAGTCAGGGAAGTTTCTCTAAATGGGATTTTCAGAAGTAAGAGTAGGTATGAGAGCTTTATATTATAAAAGAAGGACAAGATTTTTAAAATGGCCAGCAAAAGAATGGACATACATTTCAAAAAAGAAGACATTCAGGTTGCAAATAAATACATAAAAAAGATGTTTAACATCATTAGTTATTACAGACACACAAACTAAAACTACAGTGAGGCTTTTAGAGGTAAATGGATGCAACTAGAGACCACAGTTATAAGTGAAATAAATCAGACTCATGAGTGTAATCATCGTATTGTCTCCCTAGTATAAGAACCTGAAAGAGTAATTGAAATCTAAAAGGAACTTTTAAAAAACATTGTAAAAGGAAAAGAAATTGCTCAAAAGGAAAGAACAACTGGGATGAGGGAAAAGAGAAAAGAAAGAAGGGGAAAATATGTATATATGTATACACAAGATAGCTAAGATAATTCTACTACTAATTTCTATTGGTTTATTGAAAGGAACAGTTAATGTGTAATTGTTTGATGAATCTTACATGCCTATATCTGGTTATCTGAGTAACCACTTTGAAGATAACAATATCTAATACAACAACCATTGTTAATTTCCTATCACCTTGTTTTGAAATTCTGTATCATTTTTATTGTTTTTGTGTTGTTTTGTTTATGTCTTTGTTTTTGTTATTTTATTCTTTTCTCTTTAAAATAAAAAAGAGATATCACTATGCACCTTTAAAAATGATTTTAAAAGAGAAAAACAAATCAGAAAACACCAAGTGATGATGAAAATTAAATCTCAGACTTTGTTACTTAGGATTCAAAATGGCCCAGCCACTTTGCAAACAGTATACCTACCATATAAAAACTCCACTCCTAGGTGTTTACCAAAGTGAACTGAAAACTTATGTTGTCACAAAATATATATACATATGTTTATTTTAGCTTTACTCATAGTCACCCTAAAGTGGAAACAACTTGAATGCCCTTATATGGTGAGTGGATAAATTGTGATCGAACCATATGATGGAATATTATTCAAAAGGGAATAAAACTATGGATCCATAAAACAACATGGATGACTATCAAATATGTTTTACTTAGTGAAAGAAATCAGAACCCAAAAAACTCTACATATCATATGATTCCATTTAATTATTCTTAACAAAGCAAAACTGTAAGGAGAGTTGCTGGGTGGGGCAGAAAGACCGACTACAAAGAGGCAGCACAAAGGTACTGGGGATGAGGGAACTGTCATGTATGTTGCTGGGTGGTGAATACAGACCTGTGTGTTTTCGAGAGCCATACGATTACACAGCCCCAGGAGGGAATTTATTGTGTACAAGGAAACAGAATCAGTGAGCTTGTAAGAGACTTACGATGGGATGCAGACTGTGGTAAAGAAAGCTTAACAGTGTGACAAATATGCAAAGCATACTGAAGGGAAGGGAAGAGAGAAGCAGACCTGAAGTACTTCGGAAACCATGTCCTGAGTAGCTACTGTAAGGCTGAACACCAAGGACAGCTTCGCTCACATATTATGCTTTACTGTCTCACAGGGGTGTGGGTTAGTAACTTCGAAACTACTTTTCCTGTGTACTATGGTTGAACAAATGAACAAGTATATTATAGGTTATGACACCCACAGATAAGCAAAGGAAGAATGCTACAGTGAGCTACACGAAGCTGGGTTGGGGTCTGGATATCAGCATGAACTCATTTACACTTGTGTGTTTTTAAATACATATGCAGAAAGATCAGGGCTTTTCAACTTTGGTTCCATGGAAATATTTTTAGTCTGGATAATTCTTTGCTGTGGGAGGCACACTGTAGAATTCTTTACCCAGTAGATTCCAGTAGCACTTTCCCATTGGGTTGTGACACCCAAAATGTCTTCAGACATTGCCCTATACCCCTCAAGGTATGCACATGTGTATGCATGAGATTGCCCTGATTTGATAAGCACTGAGAAAGAGGTGCATATGAGAGCATCTATACATCATTTCCAAGCTGTGTTAACTGACAGGACCTGCAGTGATACCCCAGCAGCAATGAGCTCACTTCCCACTCAGATCTTGGTTTCTAAACATCATTCTTCAATAAAAGGAATTAGTGCTTCTTAGGGAAGTGGTTGGCTCCAGGGATGGGACAGAGAAAATGCCAAGCAAGCTGGAAGCATTTTGTGGTCCAACATGATAAGGAAGTACTAATCAGCAACAATAACAACAAAAACAAGGAAAACCCCAACAAAATGGGGGTTTGTTGGACCTTGAAAGGCTTCCCATGGCCAAAGCTAACATTTGAGCTATAAAGTGATATTGGGTCACAATGCAAAGAACAAAATAAATATCCAGGTGTCTATTGTGATGTAAATGAATAATGGAAGAGGAAAGACAGCTCTCCCTTCTAAAAGAATTCAAATTAATAAAGGTCGAAGGAATGAAAAAAAACCCGTTAGAGCTGTAAAGACATCACAGAAATAATAGCAGGAGGCAAAACTGTTTACGAGTGGTAAATTAGTGGATGAAAGTTCAAGGAGAAAGAGGATGTTAGAGAAAGCTGGTAGACATCAGCTTGACCGAATGACTGGCATCACCGTCTCTGATAATAGACAGCAATGGCACTTGTGGTATTTTTCCTCTTACCTCAAGCTAGCCAGGAGGAAACACCAGACAAAACCACACTGAGGAACAACCTACCATGTGCTGTGTCATTAAACTGTCAAGATCATAGACTATACTGAAGGACAGTACAACACAACAGATTGGAAGAGACTGAGATGCCCTGCCGAATAAATGTGAGATGCTGATATTAAAAGATGTTAGTTAGAAAAGTTAGTAAAATCTGATGAGATAGTTGATAGTAGCAGTATTGTATCAGTGCTAATTTCCGAATTTTGCTAATTGCACTGTGGTTACAAAAGGTATTAACATTAGGGGCAACTAAGACTAATGGGAACTCTTTGGACTATTTTTGTAAGTCAAAGATTATTTTCAAAAAGTTATTTAAAAGATGAGAATGATGGATATATTCCTCTGCATGACACCTCTGGTCAATCACAACACACAAATCATATTCGCAGTGCTATTCATGGGCCCTAAAAATGAGTAGACTTCCTAGAAATTTACTCCAAAGATATATGGAGGTAATTTAGGCAACTCTAAGAACTCCTGTCCACCATGTGTTCTTTCTTGTTTCTGTAGATATGTAAAACATACCATTTTTTCTATAAATTCAGGGTTTGTTATAACTTAAAAAGAAGAGATGGCTTTCAAGTGGTTATTAGGATGATTTTGAATGAAAATGAGATGTACGCGTGACCTTTTCCCTAGTGAAGCCACTTCTTTTTCTCTTGTAAGAATTTTTCACAAGATTATCAAACAAGGGTCAGCCTGAAATACTCAACATTGCAAGGGGTGTGGTGGGAAGGGGACTTGGAACCACCAGGAGGGTGAGGCAGAGAGCCAGGCCCGACGTGGAGCCAGAGGTGCTGAAGACAGCTGGAGAGAGTGGTTGTCTCCTCAGCAGCTCTGTGCTGACTGTCGCAATCACTCTCCTTAACATGCCATTAGGCACTGGTAGGATTGCCCAGCTCAGTAGATGAGAAGCCGAGGGAGCCAAGTGACTTGCTGCCCAAGGTCACACGGCTACGAGTAGCAGAGCCAGGTCTGGAAAGCAAACATCCCATGTCATACCCAACCCGCTGCCGCTTCCATCAAACCTGATGGTGGCTGCGAGGAGTGAGCAGTCTAGGGCTGAGAACCCAGTAAGTTGTCCAGGTAGGCGTATGACTGGTGATCAAGAGGAAGACAGGTGAGCCTCAGACCTGACAGGAGTGGCAAGGCAGGAGGAAGTCCTAGAGGGCGGCAGTGGAGAGAAGACTCCTGTGGCAGATACAGAAACCGGCCTCCTAAGGCAGGGGATAGTGGTGTGAGCTAAACTGGATGTGCAGTTGTGTGAAGGAGGCAGTGAGGCCGAGTGGTCAGAAGCACAGGAGCAGAGTCAGGTTGACATGACCTGAGCCCAAGCCCCGAGACTCACCTGTTGTGTGAGATTGGCATCTTCCTTGTCTCTCTGCACCCAAGTCCCCTATCTATAAAACAGTGATCCTGACTGTGAACCAAATCATGTCACTCCTATACTCAGAACCTTCCAGTGGTGTCTGATCATACCTAGAATAAAATCCGAACACCTACAAGGCTCCGTATGATCTAACCCTGGGCTCCGACCCAACTGTCCATCTGCTTCTTGCTCCTGTTGGTCCAGCCACACAGCCTCCTGGCTTTTTCTCCTGCACTTGCTCAGCTCCCCTCAGCAGACAGTCAGGTGGCTCTGCAGTTGGTGTTGCTTCTCTCGGGATGCTCGTGGCCAGACCTGTGTGTGGCTTATCCCTTCATCTAGGTCGCAGTTCGGAGGGCCCTTCTCTGATTGTCCTCGCCTGTTCTTTTGCACCCTTGTTTGTCAGCCTCTTCTGAGGATTTGTTTTCAACCCAGTGTGCATTGCTATTGCCATTGCATTCACCAGCCCAGCGTCTGTATCTCCTGCATCCCACGGGAGTATCATCTCTGCACGAGTGACTGGATCTTTCTTAAATTATTGGATCTTTATAATTTATAATAGGATAGAGCTGTGGTGTATTTATATAACTGAATTTAAAGTAGGGAAGTAGGAGAGGCTAAGAGAAGTATCTAATGTTCATTGAGGTTACTTATAAAAAATAAAGACTTGAAAACAATCCAAGTGTTCATCAATTTGGCATTTATTAAATGAACTGATGTGTATTCATACCTGTAACATGTTGTGCAATGATAGAAAAGTATGTAGTTTAGAGAGAAAAGCAAGTGGTGAAACAATGCACGTGCAGTGGTACAACTACATTGGGGAAAACTACTTTTATAAATGGATTTACATATAAATAAAATCATAGATTATACAGTTATACATGTACATACCTGCAGATAGCTTATAGATGGATATTTTATATTAAAACAGTTTGTAAATATATTTATATAAAATATACATGCTATATTTTTCTAGAAGAATATGTACATTAAACTGTTAATAGCAATTACCTCTAAAAAATGAACTAGAAGGAATGCATAAAAGTAAGGGAAGGGGAGAGATGATTTTCAGTTTCAGCATATTATTCATTATATTTTAGTGCTGTTTGAATTTGTTGTAATACTTGTATATTATGTTTGCAATTCAAAATAATAATAGAGAGCCGGGTATGGTGACGCATGCCTGTAATCCCAGCACTTGGGCGGCTGAGGCAGGAGGATCGTTGCAAGTTTGAGACCAGCCTGGGCTACAAAGTGAGCTCCAGGCCAGCCTGAACTGCATAGAGAGACCCTGTCTCAATAAGACAAAAATAATAATAATAATAGAAAATCATTAAAAGAAAGAGGAAGTTCCTTTGATAGAAGTCTGAGGGTTGCAGTAAATACACAGGGAGCTCAGAGATCTAGGGAGAGGGTGTCAGGGGGCTGCAGAAAGATGAAGCCACTGTCTTTTCTGTTCCTGCTGGTATGGAATATGAGTGGTATTATTTGACTGTTTCCCAAAATTCATGTGTATGAAATCTAATGTCCAAAGTGAGAAGTTAATTGTATTTCAAGGGGGCCTTTGGAGGTGATTATGATTAGATGAAGTGATGGGGTTGACAGCTCATGGCTGTATTAGTGGCACTCTTTTTAAAAAACATAGAAATCTATGACAGGAAGCTTGCTCTATCTCACCATGCGGTGCCTTGTGCCACCTTGGGACCCTGCAGAGTCCTCAGCAGATACTGAACAGATGTCAGCACCATGTTCTCAGACTTCTGAATCCTCAAAATCATGAACTAAATACACCTATATTCATTACAAATTACCTAATCTGTGGTATTAGTGATAGCAACAAAAAATGGACTGAAACAATGAGGTTATCACCACGGATGCCAGACTGACAGGGTCTCTCTAGGAAAGAGGCTTATGCATTCACCTGCCTGGTTACCATTGCTCCTAAATCAGGGGCAAATGATAATGCTGCTCAATTCATCTTTCTTCCTAATGTGTACCTGCTGGCTCTCAGATAGCTTTTGCTCATATTAAGCTTTCATTGGATTTTGTTGTTGACAGTGGTGTTGGTGTGTGCGTGCATCCATGAGTCTGTGTGTGTGTATGTGTGTGCAAGGTTGATACAAACCAGAGTTGACTTTGTCAACCTATACAGTACTGAGCAGAGCTGTTTTCTTCTCTGTACTTCAATGTCTTCAACCTATAAAACCTAAGGGTTGAACCAGATGATCTGCAGGATCTCCACAAGGGTCATGATTGTGCTCCAGTCTATGAACCTTCAATGGACATATACCCTCTACCCAAAGCGGTGTGGGGCATCGCTCGGCCCAGAGACTTACAGCTTAAATGAATTAAATGAATATTTAAACCCTTTAGATTGTGCTCTTGTCCTTCCAAAGCAAAAGACTTAACACCTCTGGGTTGCTGAGTCTGATACAAAATCTGACCAAATACAATTACAGATAACAGCAAAGGTTACATTAAGGAAGTTCGTTCTGTCCTATGCAGACATCAAGGCACTTTGCTCACCACTGCTTCTGCACACTAACATAGAGCTCAATACAAGCGTTTTGTACAACTAAACAACTGGATAAGTGATGTCACCAGCTAAGAGAAGGACTCATCTGAAGACAGACATGTTTGCACTGCCTCAAAATGACCTTGAGGACTAGTCTGGAGACTGTTCCAGAGCCCACAGTCACTTGGGCAGTCCTGAATTGCTTGTCTTCTGGGAGGGAATCCTTGGTGGATGAGTTTCCCCAGGTATAGTGAATGGGGAAAAAGATGCTTGTCGCTCCAAGACTGGCTACTTCTATGCACAGAATGTTCTTGAACAAAAGCTGTTTTAATCCAGTGCCAGATAGAGTTTTCATTTATGGCTGGGAGATGAACTAACCACCAGCAAAGAGATGCAAATGAAGATGTTTATGAGTCTTGCGAAGCAAGTAGATACTCATGTAAAGGCAGCATTTCACATTTTTTAAAAGCCTGAATAATGCTTGAAAGTTGTTTAGTTAAGTAGGTTAAACTAATTTACCCATGCTTTCCTTTATCTTTTAATTGGCTTAATAAGGTCTTTCTTAAAGATAACACAAAGGTAACTTAAGCCAATTTTAATTATCCACAGATGCCCAAATGCAGTCACTCAAATTATAATAGAAAATTTTGTGTTAAATTACACGTTAGACTTTTCCAGAGACTTCTATCTATTTATTTGTGGCATCTGTCTTCCCCATCAACTCATATTCTATTGTAATGGCTCTGATTTCTAGTTCTTCAGTTTTTGCTAATCCTTTGTCCTGAGAGATTGTTTAGTTTTAACTCTTTATGACGTCTCACATTAAATGGCACCAAGCTATACTACGGGTATCTCTGAAATTTAGCTTCCTCACAAATCTGTGTGAACTCAGCAAATCAAGCCACATGAAGAGGGATACAAATGGAATAGGGTCCCCTTTTAATTCCTCTTTTTTCTCACCTGTATGAGTGAAATTGGTCTGAGAAAGAAGCAAACTAGACAGTATGAAGCCTGGCATAGTGGTGCAGGACTGTAATCCCAGCACTCTGGAGGCTGAGGCAGGAAGATGGCTGTGAGTTCAAGGTAAGCCTGGGCTACATAGCGAGTTCAAGGCCAGCCTTCAGGCTGAACTACATAGCAATATCCTGTCTCAGAAAACCAAAAAAAAAAACAAAAAAAAGACAGTGGATAAGGAATGTCACTTATCCTAGGAATTTCCTAGGGTAAGGAAAGCTTGACTGATGGTCAGTAGACCAGGCTTAGACCTTCTGGACCTCAGTTTCCCTGGGGCAAAAAAGGGGTTTGTAGCCCACTGACCCCAATGTCACCGTCCTCTCTTCCCACCTTGCTGTGAGGGTGGCATTTTGGAAGCAGCTGGTACAATTTACACTCTATTTGAGGTCAGCCAGAGAAGGATATTGTAACTTCTGAGAAACATGACTACCATGGTACCCATGAGGTCCATGTACTCACCTCTCTTCCTGGAGAGATTAGGAAAACTCATATGCTCATTGATTTTAAAAGTCAGAAAAGGTCTTTCGGTATTTTTCTTACAAGACAAAACTATCAGGCAGCTACTTTTTTTTTTTCTTTTTTTTCTTCTGGTACCAGGAATCGAACTCATGACGATGCGCTTGCCAGGCAGGCGCTGTGCTGCTGAGCTAAATCCCCAGCCCAAGACAAAACTATCAACAGTGTAATCTGAGTTGAAAGAAAACTAAACAGGAGTGGAAAATATGTATTAAGTTTTTAAAATGTTAAGCCACCCAATTACAGAATACAAAAGCCTTCCCCAGTTCTGTGACTAAGTGGCCCTGTGATTTAAAGCTGCTGACGGCATCCACCGCTCACACTGATGACTCCCCCCTTTCCTCCTCACACAGTTCTGGCAGACACTCATTTGTATGTATGGCTTCAGCCTGTCTGCTGTGTCTGGCCAAGGGACAGATACCAATGACATATGTTAATTACTACCCAACAACTTCCTTTCTTTAGGGTGTTTATTAACATTCTTATTTCTGCCCACTGAACCAGCTGGCACGAGGGGCCCCTGGCAGCCCCGAGTTCATGTACCAGTTTTACTCTGGGCCCACAAAATATAGAGTTTTTTTTCTTTTGGCTAATAATTTTTTTCTGCTTCTATCTCAGCCAAGAGCTTTCTGAGATGGGTGATGACACCAAAATAGTGACTTGGAAACAAATGTTTTGCTGTTGGGGCTCATCTTCAGAGTGGCTCTACGTACATTCTGGTATCATAGCCAGACAATATCCATCCATCTGCTTAGACTTTTTTTTATTTTAAAGAGTAAAAGAAGGATAACATAGTAATAGGGGGGCTTACCAAATTACAGACAAAGTGTTAGGAAATTATCAATGGTTGTTTTACATAATGTTATCTACAAGATAGTTTCTCAGGAAAACAAACAGACAAATAATAGTGAGTTACAGACAATAGTGGTAGGAGATTATCAATAGTTGTTATACTATACTTTGGTATCTTCAAAGTGGTTCCTAAAGAAAATAAATAGAGCTCTACATGAGTGACCAATTGAATAATCATTGACTATTCTCAATGGTGGTTGTAGAAAACACATAATAATAAACATACATCCATTGATGAAATAGCATAGGAACAACACAAACATTACAGAGTTATGGACAGATTGGTAGGAAAATATCAATGGCTGCTGTAATACATGGTGGTATCTTCAAAGTGGTTTCTCAGGAAGACAGGGATACACAAGAAAGATCTAACAAGTAGTTAGAGCCTAAGGGTTGTGAAAAATAGCATATTACCTCCTCACCAGTGATTCCTGTCACTGAGGTGTGACGGCTGGAAGGAAGGCCAGGA
The DNA here is from genome assembly GCF_000276665.1 of Chinchilla lanigera. Lineage (NCBI taxonomy): Eukaryota > Metazoa > Chordata > Mammalia > Rodentia > Chinchillidae > Chinchilla > Chinchilla lanigera. The sequence continues at coordinate 2,548,391 of NW_004955518.1, read as the reverse complement.
CTGAAAAGAAGGACCAAGAGACTAGCACCTGTGTCTAGCAACAGGCTGTTTTGGTTTTCCTCTATAGTCATGATTACCTGGGGCTCCTCCATGGAGATGACAGTCTGGCCAAAGGGAGAAGGCAGAGTTGCTTAGACATTTATGTCATTAGCAAGTACCAAATGAGGCCCATTCTGACCATGTACACCAAGAAACTATGAAATAATATATATATTAGTGGAAGTATAAATGATTTTAGGAGAAATACCAGCTTCTTCTCAACCTCTAGACAAGGCTTCTGGTAGCAGGACAATATGTGTTCCAGGAACGCTTAGGAGGTGGGCGTTGGGGAGCAGGGAGAGAGTAAACGTGGGAGAAAGGACTGAAACACTGAAACTGTGGTCAACACCATGAGCCATGAACTGACGTATATTCCCACCTCACAGTGACAGCACACCTGAGCGTAAAGGCCTCTTCTAGCTCTCTCCTTCACTGGTCCCCCATCTCTTTGTACCCTAAGGAGGGACCTGGACAAGTTTCCATCAGAATGACAAAGCAGTAGAGACACAGTAAGGGAGTGTTCTTCAGCACCCTCCCCCAGTGACATCTCTGCAATAATTTGTCTCAAAATATTAAAGGTAGGGGACAGTTAGAATGTCAAAGAGACAGTTCTTAGACAGTTGCCTTGTTGGGGAATCATAATAGAGTCCACTCTGAAGGAATCTGAAGTTTTATTCTCATCTGCTAGGCTGCCTTGTCAGAGACACTAAACTAGTGGGTCTTGGGCTTTTATATCAGAACATGGTACAGAACCATGATTTTGTCAAAGGGGTTTTACAGTTGCAAAAGATACTGGCATTTGCAGCTTCTTAGCTCAGAGCTAAAGCAGCCCTGTGCTTTGTATTCTTAACTCCACAAAGGAGACACGCTCCTTGCCCTTTGTTCTCGCCATGTCCCAGCCACCTAGGATACACAGGGGAAAGTCAAGCCATGCTGAGTTGGTCTGTCCTGGGTCTGCCGTCAACGAGCTCTGGGCAGCACAGTCTTTGACATTTTGTGGGAGACCAGATGGAGGAATGCCCTCCGCCCTAGGAAGGATGCTTTAATGAACACATATTTGTTATCTAACACAGGGCTGATACGCAGCTGTTGTGTACCAGTATGCCTACATCTACTCATTCTTACAGTGTCAAAATATGGTTGTACTGGTTAGTAAAAGATCAGTACTCTGAGCTTCCCAGTGCTCCCTTAGGCCTCACACATACCAATCCCTTCCCTGGGATCCCCAAGACCGCGCACCTACAAGATTAACACTGCTGCATAAAGGCCTCCAAGACTTTGCTGGCACTATACGGAAGAGGCAGTGCCATTGGTATGAGTAAATTTCTATACTTCTCATTACCTAGAATGTCCTAACACTGAGCTGGTGACACACAGCAGAATGAAACCCTGTCCGCGGGCTGCCAGGAATTCCTAGGCTGGCGGAGAACTGTCGTGAAAAAGGCACTGAGCTGTGTCCCAGGAACTTGGAGATGGCGCCACCTCAATTTCCACTTCAGGGAAATTGATTTGCGGGCTTGAAAATTCAACTTTTCATCACGCTAGAGCGGTCAGTTTCTCAGGGACAGATCTCATCACTCAAGCTCTCGAGAGACGGCTGCCTAAACAAAAATGACAATTTATTAATTTTCAGTGAGAAATAAGAACTTCTAGGCAGTGTGGACACTTCTGTCCCCTTGACTAACACATTCTCTCCCAGTAGGCAATGAAAGGAAAAAACAAACAGTAACAGGAATGCAGCTTGAGTACGCAGCCCGAGACGGGATCTTAGAGGGACTGTGTTAATGTCAAAGGGCGCAGCATGTTCCTAAGCTAATGCCTTCACTCTTCTGTGGAAGAAGACCTGCCAAACAGAGAGGACTGGCTGTTCGCTTGACGTCCTCCTTGCACTCCTCCCTTGGGAGCCCTTCCTCTCTGACCCCACTTTCTCTGTTCCATGCAGATATCCTGCTTTGGCTGACATGTTCTATCTTCAGATTTGTTAACACCATCCACTAGGCTCTAGCCAAACTCCATGAATTTCTTGTGCCTGGCTTGGAAAATACTTTTTCATTCATGTGTCCCCCTTCCCCAACACACACACACACACACACACACACACATCCTACTACTTACGTTAGATTATTATCATTAAACTCATTGTTCCCAGCCCAGTCTGGCTATGCTTTTGAAGAATTTTGAGAAATTTTTAAAATATCGATGCCTGGTTCAAAACCCTAGAAATTCTGATTGAATTTATTCAAAGTACAATCCAAACACCCAGACTTTGGGCTTTCAAATCTTCCCCCAAATGTACAACCAGAATGTGAGACTCCTAAAGAGTTGACACTCAAAAACAAGTTTTGCATTTGAGCAAAGTTTTGGAGTCACTGACTTAACTCTTTCATTTCGAAGGTATTTCCACCTGCACCGACTTTTAACAAATGCTACTGTTTGAACTTGAGATGCTGAGTTATTTGGTTTAAGGTAGGATCTAGGTATGGGCATTTCCACCAAGTTCCATAAATTATTTACATGTGAAATCAAGACTGAGATCCAGTGGTCTAAACATAAGCTTGCTTGACTCTTCTCTGTCAGTTCTTTTTGGACATGGCTTTGCACATAGGAACAAGTCAGGGACAAGGTCAATAGATATGAACGGTAGGGACCCACGCATTTGTAGACCTCAAGGCACAGGCAGGATGGAGCAGGAGGTCGTGAAGGTGTTCAAAGCATGTTTGTTTGTCTGCATCCACACCATGTTTACGTTTCCCTGGCACAGAGTGATCTGGGGTGCAGAATCGTGGGCTCATTTTCGTGGGCTCTCACTCCGTAACTTCAGCAGAGTTCAGTGAGTCTGGCCGCGCTTGAGGCAAGCAGCCTGCTGCATGCTTTTCTCCGTGGAGTATGATTGTCTTGTCTTCTGTGAGTGCTCTTTGGCTGTTCCCTGTGGCCTTCCCACACCAGGCCCCTGCTTGACCAAGCTCATCATCTTGAAAGAGGCTGTGCCATATTTTGGTTCATACTCCCTTTAGCAATCATTATATTTTGGCAGAGAAGCAAGAAATCGGAGTATTCCAGGCTGCCATTTTCCTAAACTCATTAAAGATTTTCACTTGCTTTGAAATTCTCTAGTTTCCTGTTGTCATTTCTAACAATTCCAAAGTATATGAAATTCATTTGAACATCCACATTGTTTGCAGCCTTGTCTGGTTACCTCTGGGAAAGCCATCAGCACCCTTCCGGAAGCAACTTTTAAAAAGAAAATCACTCTTCAGAGGGGAAGAGTCAGAGGGCAAAAGCAGAGGGCCAGCCGGTACATTCACCATCATTTTCCTGGGACTTGCAGTGACAGAACTTGAAATAAAATAATTTTTTTTTGGTACCAGCAATCGAACTCAGAACCTTGTGCTTGCCAGGCAGGTGCTGTGCCACTGAGTTCCACCCCCAACCCTGGGAATAAAATAATTTTGATTGGGAACAAGGAGGACAGAGAAGGGCAGCTATGCCTGGCTGGGCAGCTGACACACAGCACAATTTTATTCTATTTTTTTTCCACATAGCACAATTTTAGGGACACCACTGACACTGCCTTCTATGGTCCTAGCACCCTACAACTGCCCTTCCCACCACCATCTCATATTCTTGGAAGACTATGAAGTTCATTAAATTCCAGTCCTCAGTGGCCCTGGGTTCTGGTTACATTGAGCATCTGAGAAATGTAGGGTCAGGGAGCTCACTTGTTTGTTCTGTACTGCACATTGCTCATTTGGAAATCTGTAGGTGCTTTTCAGGTCCCAGTACGATTCTGTGTCACTTTGTCTAAGCTGTGGGAGCCCAGTCTTTTGTGTGACTGAAACCATTTGTATATAATTTCTCTGATACGGAGAACATTAACTTGAATTTGAAGTGGAATATTTCTCTCTGTCCCCGTGTTCTATGCATTCTAGATTTGGTGATTCTTCCCTTGGAGAAACACCAAATTTCCCAGGTTATTCAAGTGAAGAATCAGTACCTCTCAGAAAGCAACTGTGGAAGAACATATCATGCAAAGACAACTCTCCGCTTTTTGATCATATAAAATATGGTCATATAAATATCCATGGTAGCTGGCCATGGTGGTAGACACCTTTAATCTCAGCACTTTAAGAGGCTAAAATAGGAGGACCGCAAGTTTGAGCCCAGAGTGAGTGACTCAGAGACTTAGTGAGGCTGAGTCTCAAAATAAAAAAATAAAAATAAAGGGCTGAGGTTATGGCTCAGAGAAAAGGCCCTGGGTTCAATCTTTAGTGCCACACACACACAAAATAAATCTATAATAAAATACATTCATATAAAATAGCCTCCTCTCCCATTATAACTGATAAACGACGAAGCAAGACTTTGTCCTCAGAAACCAGTACTTTATGCTCTCGTGGTTTCACTCTCCTACCTCTACAGAGCTGCGTATCTCTCACTGCCTCGTAGGTCTAATCTTAACTGGCCATAGTGAGATATTTCTCCAAATTTCCAGATGTTGCATTGAATCATAAGCCCAGACAAAGGGAACTGGTCCTTATTATATTGACAGATATTCAGTACTGCAATGTGTGGGGATCTATACTCTGGTTTTCTCATTTGACAATATTTATTGGCTCATTGTAGAAACTAGCAAAGACTTTTGAGAGAAAATTTGCTAGGAGCACTCTGTTCTTATGTTACCTTAACATTTTCACTTCTCCAAAAAGAACATCTTGTAATCGTTTGATGCTACCCTGGAAGACCCACAAAGATTTTCACTTAGAACCGTAGAATTCTAGAACTAGCAGACATCTTAGTGATTATTCATCAGGCACATGTACCATATTTTTATATAGCAGGAAGCAGGGGAATAAAGTTACATAGCAAGTTTGTGCTACCTCTGAGGACCTCAACCTGGCTTCCTGCCCTGACATTACAAACATTTTCCCAGGCCTCATCTATCTGAGGCTGGAACACATTCAGGGTAATAAACCAAATTTCACTTGTTCATGCCCATACCAGTGAAGCCAGGACCTCTTTAGGCCTTTACAACACGTTTCCCAAGTATTTCCACAGATCTCCTTATAATCATGAGCAACTCCTCTGTGCTGCATGCAGATCATTCTTATTAGCCTACCCCAGTGGTTAGGACAGCCCCAGAGCGTACCCCAGCTTAGTTGCAAGGTGGGATTTCTACTCTACTAGTACTTTGCTTCTTCTAAGCTCCTTGTGATAATTACTACAGCTAGGCATTCACCATCCCATTGATGTTGTGTCTTCACCAGATGTCTGCTGGTGCTATATCTCATGCCACAGCAGTAGAAAGCAGTGGAACCCTTAAGATGTTGAATTTGGGGCCAGGGATGTAGCTCAGCAGCACAGCACTTGCGCAGCAAGCACGAGGTTCTGAGTTTGATTCTCAGTACAAAAAATAAGATGTTAAAGTTGTGCTCTAATGTTTGTGTTATACTCTCTTGGGTCCAGTTCACCTAACCTTGTATAAGTCCTTAGGGAGATTGCTTTCTCATATCCTCAGTGCTCTGGTCTTCTCTATAAAGGACTCAGAGGAATCTTCTTTGCCTAAATAAGAGGATCTTATTTAGATAAGATCTAAATGTGAAAGTTGTTTCTACAGAACAAAAGCATAAACTAGTGACAACCAGTCTGCTATTCTTGCACTGTGTTACCTTTAATGATAAAACTTATAACAGAGTCAAGCTACTAACACAAGGTTTCTGCTTCCTTTAGGGTGAGTTCTTTCCCAGAAGTCTCCTCTGTGCTTCATGCAAAGCAGTCTTAGAAGCCTACCCCAGTGGTTAGGACAGCCCCAGAGTGTACCCCAGCTTAGATGCAAGGTGGGATTTCTACTCTACTAGTACTTTGCTTCTTCTAAGCTCACTGTGGTAATTAGGTGTCAAAGGGTCTGGCTGGCTGGCATTTGGGAGGGATTATGACTTGGCCTCTGTTGTGAATGGGGTTTAAAAACCATAGCCATGGTGTCCTCGCCATCAGCCACAGACTCCAGCAGAATGGGACACTAGCAGAGAGTCAGCTGTGGCCTGCCCTGATGGACCTCCACCGTACACAGGTGCAGACTTCGGGCTTCGCAGAGCTCTTGGTTTGTACAATTTTGGCACTATCTTTTAATGGAAACAATATAAAATGCTAAATACAAAGTCAGGTACAAAAATGAATATTTGTTTAGAATGAGGGAAGAAATCATAGCACATATAAAAATTTACAAAATTTTATCAATAACAAAAACATGACAACATCCATAAAAATATCACAATAATTTTTATTGTTTTACTGCCCAGCATACCTCTCTAAATATCTTTTCACTATTTTTGGCTACATACTTATGAATTGATCTTTTATATTACCATGATTTTATAATATCAAATTCTGTAGTGAGCATACATAGCAAGTCTTTCCTCTAGCATGGTGGAGGAAAATTGCTTTTTAGCAATTGGTTGGTGCTAAATTGCTTTGGTGGAAAATTGCTTTTTAGTATTATTAATCGTTTTAAAAGTTAGACTACCTTGGCTTCACAAGATATTATTGAGTATATCACATAAACTTTTAGGATGAAGAGAACCTCTTATCAAATTGCTCTCGTAAACAGGCTGTAAGGTGCCAGGACATTTCAAGTGTGTGGATTTCCTAGAAACCCACTTCCTCTACTTCCCATGTGGTTCCCCGGGAAGTGAATAGGACAATGTCCACCAAAGCCCTACCTCTTCCCACCGCTGGGCTGTGGCTGCTGCTCCATTGTCCAGACAGCTTAACATGGCACATGGCAATGTTATACGACAGCCACAGCTCAGACACCGGCAAGCAACTCTTTTCTGATGCTTAAGTACCTTCAGTTAATAAGGCGATACATTTATGTTCCCCCCCCCCCCGTACCAGGAATTGAACTCACGACCTCGCGCTTGCCAGGCAGGTGCTGTGCCGCTGAGCTAAATCCCCAGCCCCTACATTTATGTTGGATCAAGTCACTAAGCAAATGTCAAGATGAGCGAATGCTCTGAGAGTCCCATGCACCATATATTCTTTAATCAAGTGGTTTGCAAACCCCGCACAGACCTAGAGGCTGCTGAGGGGCCTCCTGACATGGGTGTAGAGACGGGGGGTTGGTGGTTACCCAGGACAAGGGGCTCAGCATGCAGGGATCTGGAGCTCTGGCAACCACATTCAATCAGATCCGAATGGATTGAGTAAACTTGTTTTGCTTAAGAGTTTCAAGAAATTTCCCAGGAACAAGCATCTTGCTCTCCAGATCTGCACTTTCTGCCATTTGACAATATTCTCAATGATCAGCTTCTTTACCAAAGATTACCAGCCAAAGCATTTGCATAGATGCAGGTAAATGATTCTGTCTATTCTGTGTTTTGCTGCTATGAGTTTGTACAATGTAGGTGCCTGTTTGCTTCAACATTGCTTTATTTCTGCTTTACTTCATCTTTAGTTTTCTGCTCAAAATGCAGTTGTGTGAACTAAATATATTGTGTTTTGGTTACTTACAATAGATGCCCTAGGAACACCAATAATTTCTTGGTACAGCAGGGACACATGCACCAGCTGACATGTAATCAGCTTTTTTTTAACTTTCTTTTTTAGTTCTCTAAGTTATTTCTGTATTCACTTGAGGTTTGTCCGAGTATTTCTAGCTTTCTTTATCAAGCTCTGCATTTTGCCAACTCTTCCACTTAGGTGCTTGTTTTTTTTTAAGACAATTTGCAAATAGAAATGGTTAGAAAATTGTCAATGTAGCAATTGCTTGAGCTTGACATATATTAATTCTCATTGTAGTGAGAACCCTAACTTGGTTAAAGAGAACACTGAATAAATATGTAGACATTGTTCTCCCAAACTATTTGGGTTATTAGATAGGACTCTACATACAGTGAAGCAAAAAGGGGCACAGTGACTATGTGGCAAGGTAGAATTGAGGCAGACAAGGGATGAAGAGAGGTGAGTACATGTAAATAAAGTGGTAATTGATTTTATTTATTTATTTTAAAAATAAAAGAAGGAGAACATATTAACAAACACATCCATTTACAAAATAGCATAAGAACAATACAAGCAATACAGAGTTACAGACAAAGTGGAAGGAAATTAACAATGGTTGTTGTATTATGTATTGATATCTTCAAAGTGGTTACTCAGGAAAACAAATGGAGACAGGCAAGACTGATCAAATAAGTAATCATTAACTGTTCCTTTCAGTAAAGCGATAGAAGTCAGTAGTACAACTATGTTAGCTATCCCGTATACATATATACATAATTTCCCCTTCTTTCTTTTCTATGTTCCCTCAGCCCAGTTGCTCTTTACTTTTGAACATTTTCCTTTCATCTCACAATGTCTGTCATACCTCCTAATTTTTATTCACTCTTTCAGGTTCTTACACTAGTGCGACAATACGTTGCTTACACATGGAGGTCTGGTTTATTTCACTTTTGAGTATGGTCCCTAGTTGTGACCATTTATCTGTAAAAGCCTCGAGTTTATCTTTCTTTATAGCTAAGTAATATTCCATTATATAAAAGTACCACAATTTTTTTTACCCATTCCTCAATGGATGGACAATTGGGTTCCTTCCACAATTTAGCAATTATAAATTGCACTGCTATAAACATGGGTGCACATATATTGCTGTGATATGATGTTTTCAGATCTTCTGGGAAAACACCCAGCAGGGGGATAGTGGGGTTGAATGGGACCTCTAGACCTAGTTTGCTGAGCAATCTCCAAACTGATTTCTACAGTGGTTTTACCAGTCTGCATTCCCACCAGCAGTGGAGAAGGGTTCCTATTTCTCCACAGCCTCGCCAGCATTTGTTATTGGTTGATTTCTTAATGCTAGCCATTCTTACTGGGCTGAGATGAAATCTCAGTGTTTTAATTTGCATTTCTCAAATGGCTAATGATGTTGAACATTTTCTCATGTATTTCTTTGCCATTTGTATTTCTTTATCTGAGAAGTGTGTATTCATCTCAGATGCCCATTTTTGGATCGGGTCTTTGAATTGGGGGAGGGGGGTGATGTTTTTTAATTCTTTATATGTCCTAGATAGAAGTCCTTTGTCCAAGGGACAGTCAGCAAAATTTTTTTCCCAGTTTGTGGGTTTTCTTTTTACTCTGCTGGTGATTTCTTTAGATGTGCAGAAACTGTTCAGTAGAATGAGATCCCAGTTGTTGATTCTTTGAATTATTTCCCGGGCAGTTTGGCTTTTGTTGATGAACTCTCTGCCTACCCCTATGTCTTCAAGATTTTTTCCTATTTTCTCTTCTGTTAGATTTAGTGTTTCTGTACTAATATTGAGATCTGTGATCCATTTTGACTTGAGTTTGGTGCATGTTGACAGACTTGGGTCTATTTTCAGTCTTTGGCAGGTAGCAAGCCAATTTTTCCAGCACCATTTTTTTTTTTTTTTTTTTTTTTGGTTTTTCTCCGGTACCGGGAACCGAACTCACGACCTTGCGCTTGCCAGGCAGGCGCTTTTGCCGCTGAGCTAAATCCCCAGCCTCCAGCACCATTTATTGAAGAGGCTATTGTTCTTCCAGTGAGTTTGTTTGGCCCCTTTGTCAAAGATTAGGTGGCTGAGTGTGTCTGTGGTTGTGCCTGTGCCTTCCAGTCTGTTCCATTGATCCCCTGGTCTATGTTTTAGCCAGTAACAGGCTAATTTTATGACAGTAGCTTTGTAGTATAATTTCAGGTCAGGGATTGTGATTCTACCTGACTTGTCTTTGTTGCCCAGAATTGCTTTTGCTATTCTGGGTCTCTTCTGGTTCCAGATGAATTTAAGGAATGTTTTCTCTAGATCTGTGAGGTATGCTAATGGTATTTTCATGGGAGCTGCATTGAATCTGTACAGCAATTTTGGTAGTATGACCATTTTCACAGTGTTGGTTCTTCTTCTCCATGAGCAAGGAATATTTTTCAATTTATTGAAATCCTCTTTGATGTCTTTTTTCAGAGTACTGTAGTTTTCACTGAATAGATCTTTTACTTCTTTTGTTAGATTGATTCCTAAATATTTCAATTCCAAATCAAAGCAAGAACATTCAAGGTGATACAGGGTCTAAAGACAAAATAATATGAATCAACAGTGGTTGTTACATTACATATTGCGATCCTCAACTACATTGCTCAGATTATCAAATGTAAGAATGAAAGATTGCTCAAACCATTGAAGAGAATAAGAAAATAATTTTTCAATAAAACATTAAAGATAATACAGAGTATCACTAGACAAGATGGTAGTTCACCATTGTAATTCCAGTGCATATTGTTACCTTCAAATCAATTGCTCAGACCACCAGACACAAGCATGCAAAGTCAATCAGAACATTAAAAAATTGTAAGCATTGACTGTTCATTTTAATACACCATCAGACATCAGCAAGACAGTTATCACAGCTATTCATATATATTTTTATATTTTGCCTTCCTTCTTTCTTTTTTCTTCTTTCCTTCATCACAGTCATTCCTTCCTTTGAGTAATTTCTTTCCCTTTCCTATTATCTATTGTACGTTTTGAGTTTTACCTAGTCTTTCAG